>NC_084489.1:17388750-17709500 GCF_030035675.1 Rhineura floridana
CTCGCCTCCTGATGAAGGAAGACAAACGCGTGCTTTCTTGCAGCTCCAAAAAAAGCAGAAAGGGACTCAGAATGGAACATGACCAGTGTTGCAGCCGTGGAATTTAAGACAATTTTCTCCATCATTATGACTCATCTTTACTACAGCAATGGCGGCCGTATCAAGGAAAAAAGTACTCTGCAAAGTGCAATAACTGAAAATAGACCCTAATAGAGCATCTGGCACCATTCAAATTACAGCCATAAAGAGTCATCTCTGTATACAGGCCGGCTATTCAGTCAGCTTGTTTGACAACAATTTGTTGAGCAGTGTGGCCTCAAAAGCTCACTTGCCATTCACAACATTCATTCTCAGGACTTTTTATACCTCCAATGATCACCTGTAAGGAAAGCAGACACACATTTAAAACCTCATAGAAAGCAAAACATGGAGGTGGAAGATTTTTATGAAGGAAACAGTGCAGTGGGTGAGGAAAGAGTTAAGTGTTCACATTCCCACACTCTCATATCTCCACTCCCCCCCAAGAAGCAGGTTTCCCTACTTTGAAGGATTGCCATTATACATATTTGCATTATCATATTTATTTATTTATTTATTACATTTATATACCACCCCACAGCGGAAGCTCTCTGGGTGGTTTACAGCATATATCTCATTTGAGCCCAAGTTTTCTTTCCATTCCAAAGGAGCTAGTGAGACTTTTTGAGAACACTGTGGATTGAGCAAATGTATTTGTTTATTTATTACAGGTATGTCTCACCTTTCCTCTAAGGAGCTCAAGGTGATGTGCCTGGTTCCCCACCCTTTCCGTTTTATCCTCACAATGCCATTGTGTGGTATATTAGACTGAGAGACTGTGACTGGGGCAAGGTCACCCAGAAAACTTCATGGCTGAGTGGGGATTTGAACCCTGGTCTCCCAGGTCCTAATCCAGAGCTCTCACCACTACACCATACTGCCAGCCATTTCTTTGGTATGTTATAAGAAAGGGTGAGGGGACAAAAGTTGGCAATCTCTCACAGATAGGTGGGGTTAAGGTACTCCATCAGATTCACCATTGAAGCTGAATGTTTTCACCATATTCTGTCTTTTTTTTCTGCCTAGAAAAGGGAACTGGTGATGCTTCATATCTGCAGCAGTCATGATTGCGTAACTAAGTAATACTTTTCCTTAGATTAATTCAGAATACAAGGATGAGGTTTGTCCCAGAGATTGGTTTAGAGTGGAGACAATCAGGACAAAGTTACAGTGGAAACTGGTTTCCATGGAAATTAATACCACTGTATTCCATGAGCCTTACCTTCCCGTATGCGTTTGTAGGATTTCAGGCATGTTTAGTCACACTGAAATCAAGCCTGAATTGAATTCAGTGTGGCTTACCTCCAGGTAAGTATGTGTATTTCCTAGGATTGCCCTACATGTTCATCATGACGAGCATCAAGCATGTGTACCTTAAGCCCTGTTCAGGCATTCACTTTACTCACACAAAGGCAATCACATCAGGGAGATCCAGGGCATGCTAGTAGGCCCCGACCCCTCTGGCACATCACCTTAAGTTGGAGGGTGAGCGTTTGCGGTAGAGAGCCTCAGTGGAACTGGGTAGGGCGGAAGGCAGGGTGGCCAACAGTAGGTGGAGGCAGAGCCAATAAAATGCACAGCCAACTAATTCTAGTTTTGTCTCCATCCTCCTGTTGAGTTCTGCAAGGGCAGAACTGAGAATAAGGAGGAGGAAGCTGACAATCAAGGCCAACCCCTAGACTGGTTGTAAGTAAGAAGACAGGCAGGTGGAGGCTACGTGAAGGCAGACTGAGGTTGGTGGAGCAGTGCCCCATTCATCCTAATGGACCAGCCTCCACTGCGGAGCCTTCTGTACCCAACAAGGCTCCCCATGTGTCTTAGAACCCTGATTAGGTGGGGATCTCAATCTCACAGAGAGCGTCCATGAGTAGAAGAGGCTGCTTCAGACCATCACCCTCCAAATCCTGGAGGACTGTAAAGAAGAGGAAGGTAATGCATCAGTGGGTGTGGGGGCATCCCAGCACATCCTCACTCACCCTCACATGACAGTCTTCACATGAGTAAACTGAATGCTTGAACAGAGCTTTAGTCCAGCTCCAACCCAATATTTGTGGGAAGCACTGATATGGAGAGTTGGTGGCTCTCTCCCATGCCCTTGTTGTGGCCGCTGTTGGAAGAAGAATGTTGGACTACATGGACCTTTAGTTTGATTCAGCAGGTCCCTTCTTATGTTCTTTCCTTTTCATTGTGTGAAATGATGGGAAATACCCGGCTTAGCAGTAGTGCATGTGAGAAGGACCTTGGAACTGTAGTGGATCGCAAGTTGAACATGACCCAGCAGTGTGATGCTGCAGCAAAAAAGGCAAATGCGGTTTTGGGCTGCATAAACAGAGCTATAGTTTCCAGGTCGAGGGAAGTAATAGTCCCACTATATTCTGCATTGGTCAGGCCTCATCTGGAATACTGTGTTCAGTTCTGGGCGCCTCATTTTAAGAAAGATATAGACAAGTTAGAGCGGGTTCAGAAGAGGGCGACGAGGATGATAGCCGGTATGGAGAACAAGTCTTATGAGGAAAGGTTGAAGGAACTTGGCATGTTCAGTCTGGTGAAGAGAAGGCTGAGGAGTGACATGATTGCACTCTTTAAGTACCTGAAGGGCTGTCACATAGAGGAGGGTACAGATTTGTTCTCTGCTGCCCCAGAGGGTAGGACTAGGTCTAATGGTTTTAAGTTGCAGGAGCGTAGATTCAGATTGGACATTAGAAGGAACTTCTTGACAGTAAGGGCAGTTCGGCAATGGAACCGACTGCCTAGGGAGGTGGTGGGATCCCCTTCACTGGATGTCTTCAAGCAGAGGCTGGACAGCTATCTGCGGGAGATGCTCTAGCTGTGGATTTCCTGCTGTGAGCAGGGGGTTGGACTCGATGGCCTACAAGGCCCCTTCCAACTCTATGATTCTATGATTATGTTCCCATTATGTTCCGTTGTTTACTTATGTTAACTTGGCAGGCAATTGTATGCACCAGATTATTTGTGTGCACCTTGGGAGGACTGCATTTGATGCAGAGAGACATCAGACGGAAAACAATTTTTTAAAAAATGCAGCCCACATACCTGAGTCACATTTGCACCCCTTTAAACGGTGCACATCTGTGCTCTCTTTGGCAGCGCACTGGTAGATGAAGGATTGAAGAGAGGCATGTGGCAAACCTGGCTCTTTCCCACAGAATGGACCTGTTTATTGTGTAAGCTGAAATCAATTTTGTTTCCCTCACTTCTTGTTATCCTGTTGCATGTTCCTGAGATGTAGATTAAAAGTGACTTGGGGAAAATTATATCCCCACCTTTTTTTCTTTTTTCTACCTGACCCCACCCTCAATGGTTCTGCTGTTTAAATAAAGGGGGATGGGATTTCATGTAAAGAAGCAAAGGAGCAGGTGCACCCAGAGCAGAGCTTGGAAAAGTTACTTTTTTGAACTACAGCTCCCATCAGCCCAATCCAGTGGCCATGCTGGCTGGGGCTGATGGGAGTTGTAGTTCAAAAAAGTAACTTTTCCAAGCTCTGACCCAGAGGCAGCTTGCGAAGACAACGCAACACATTTGAGTGGCTTTGAGTCACTCTCACATTCTAATGCTTTATTCGACAGCCCAATGTGACACTCTTGAACCGCCTACGTGTGCCTGCCTTCCCGGAGGAAATGACAGGTTTGCTTGGCTCCTGTGCAATTTTCACCATTCTGCACAGGGTTATTTACTGCAGCTGTCTCAAGTGGCTTACTATAGTGGTGAAGCAATGCAGCATTCAGTGTCCCTTGTCCTCATTTTAACTCTTTTCTTACATGGTCTGGGAAGTTAATGTTGTCAGAAACTCAGTGGGACACCAACAGTTCAGACTCAAGACTGCAGCTTGCACCATCTTTGTGCCGAGCAGTCATGCAACCCTCTTTTGATTTCCCTTCTTTTTTTAAGGGTCTTTTTCTTATTCCAAAACACATTGATTATTCAGCATTACTCAATCCCATCATCCTCTCTTTTGCAAGTTCAAAAGATTCCATAGATGAGCTGGCAATTCAACACAGAGACTTAGGCAAAGGGCTCCTTCAGACAATCAGTTTGCTGAGCATTCATCCTGATTTGCTTGCTCAAAGATTACACAGAGGTTAGTCTATGTCCAGTCTTTAATGAACATTCATTCTGATTTGTTTGTGGGGCTGTTATACAGCTATAAGCATTCATCATGCTTTGCTTGTGGGATGTTTATATGTCTTCCTGTTAATCATTTGTTCATCCTACACTTTTCAGTGCATTTCCCCATCACTTTCCTATTCACTAAACGTCCATATTTTAAAAGTGGAATTGTTGTGCTAGAGCAACAGAGTGCTTTAATCCACTTTAATAGTGCAAACCATTTTTGGTATGCACTTGAATCCCTCCCACAAAATAGTGATGGTATGGAGGTACTCAAGGGTGCTCACTAAGTAGTAGTCCCATTTTCAAAACAGAGCTGCGCACCATGTTCCCCAACAAACTATGGAAGTATGCATTAACATGTTACAAAAGAATCTGCACATTGCTTTCTAGAGTTGCCTCCTCAATTTTCCCCCAGACAGAACAAACAGGAATTAAACAGGAATTTAAAAGGGAGAGCTTTTTGCCCAGCACAGAGATGGCAGAAAGAAGAAAGCTGCCTTTGTTTTATGTCTGGTCATCCTCAAGCAGTTAAAGTGCTTTATGTAGTATGTCAGTGTGTGTTTGAAAATAAAGTGACAGCCCTCTCATAAAAACAACTGACCACAAGAAGAACAAAAAAGAACGGAAAGAAAATGCAGAAATTGTTACAACAAGCCTGTAAAGTAGGACAATATTGTTAACCCCATATTGCAGATGCGGGGCACTTGCCTAAAGTTGTTCTAGCATGGGAGAGATACTGTTGCTTCTGCTTCTGCTTGCTGCTACTGGTACTACAACTATAGTGTTATCAACGTTTATGGCACATTACAGACGGCAAGATGAGTCCTTCCCTAGAGAAGCTTACACTCTTAAAAACTGACACAGGGAAAGCAACAGTGGAAGGGGAAGGAAGATGAGGCAGGAGTAAACTGTGAAAGAGGATGCAATGATTTCAGAATGCCATGATTTCAGAATATGCAATTATGTCACTGTCAAACAGTTAGGCCAGAGATGGGGAAGTTGTGGCCCTCCAAGCATTGTTGTACTTCACCTCCCATCATCCATGACCATCGGCCATACTGGCTGGGACTGATGGGAATTGGAGTCCAACAGCATCTGGAGGGCCACAGATTCCCCACCCTTCACTTAGGCTTTGTTAGAGCAGTAGAATATAATATGTAGAAGGTCGTGCCAAAGACATCATGGAAAAGGTGGCTTTTGAGGAGAGGTTTGAAGGATGGGGGAGTGTCACACAGGTGATCTGGGAGACAGGTGTAAGCCTACAGAGCAGCAAAGGGCAGAGTCTTTTGAGAGAGCTGGAGACATTCAGATTGACTAAGGAATGAAAGTCAAGAGCAAGGATGCGTTCAGTGGAGGCTGGTCCATTAGGGCAACCAGGACTTCACCCTATCAAGTGAAATACCAGCAATTTATTTTTAAGTTTCCCCAAAAATCTCAAAGCCACACTCTTTTCTGTCCTACATATCCTTCCATAATCCATTTCAATGTAGAAAGATATTTTTCTGTAGATCTCCCATTCTCTGGCTAATCAGCTCTCTGTACCACTTAGCCAATCACAATCCAAAGGATTGCTATGGCCAGGAGGTCCCACCCATCTGTCTCTAAGATCCAGAGAGAAAAACCAATTGTAATGTTGTCATCTGAATCCAGCTAAGGTATCTGAGGTTAACTGGTCTACTTGTTTATTTGACATGGGAGTTGTTCTGAGCATATTCAGAGATGTTTCCTTGATGGGCACACTATTGCTTGGTTGTTTAAAACCAGCACTTTTTCCCTCTCATGTTCCCCAATGCCTGCTTTACTCAAACTCTTCCTATTGTTTCAGATTGTGTGTGTGTGCAAAGGGGGCTTTAGAATAGGAGGGAGGAGGAGGCATAGAAATGAGAGGTGGTTTGTGTGCAATGGGGAGCTGAGAAAATGAGGGGGAAGGAGGGAAGAAAAAGGGGTGAAGGTGAAAACGGAGCAAAGGGAGGTTTGCAAAAAAGGAGGGAATAGGAGGCATAGGAATGTGGGCAAAGATAAAAATGGGTACAAAAGGGGCTGAAGTATAGTAGTGAATTGGGCAGAAGATGAAAATGGTGCTTTGTTTGGAGGTAAATGTTACTGTACGTGGGGCTGCCTTTGAAGACGGTTCGGAAACTGCAGCTCATGCAAAATGCAGCAGCCAGATTGGTAACAGGGAGCAGACGGTCCGAACATATAAAACCGATTCTGGCCCTCTTGCATTGGCTGCCTGTATGTTTCTGAGCTCAATTCAAGGTGCTGGTATTGACCTATAAAGCCTTACACGGCTTGGGACCACAATATCTGATGGAACGCCTCTCCCGATATGAACCCACCTGTACACTACGGTCAAGATCAAAGGCCCTCCTCCGGGTGCCTACTCCGAGGGAAGCTCGGAGGGTGGCAACAAGGGAGAGGGCCTTCTCAGTGGTGGCCCCCAAATTATGGATTGATCTCCCTGACAAGGTGCACCTGGCGCCAACACTGTTATCTTTTCGGCGCCAGGTCAAGACTTTCCTCTTCTCCCAGGCATTTTAGCATGTGTTTTAAATTGTTTTTATATTGTTTTAAATTTTAAAATTGTGTTTTAAATTGTTTTTAAAATATGTGTTTTAAATTGTATAATTGTTTTAATGTTTTTGATTGCTGTAAATCGCCCAGAGAGCTTCGGCTATGGGACACTATACAAGTGCAATAAATAAATAAATAAATGTGGGCGGTATGTGTGCAAGGGGGAGGTGCAGAAAAGGAGGGAGAGGAGGACACATGGACATGGGGGCAAAAGTAAAAATGGGTGCAAAGTGGAGCTGCAGAATAGAAGAGAGCGATGTAGCTTCAGAAATGGAGTTTGGAAGGTGAAAAGAGATCTTGGTAATTGCATGGGGTGGGAAGGTGAAGCTAGGCAGTTACTATGGCGGGAGTGGTGGGGGTTGGCAAGTGGAGCAATCAGGGGCGCAGCCCCTAGTTATAAAATATAACCAGAAATTCCATATTGGGGAGGTAGGTGCCAAATAGCTGTGGCTTATAGCAGAAAAGAAACAATAGTCCACTAGCACTTTAAAACCTAACAAATATAATTGCATAAGATTTCATGGATTACCACGAATGATGCATCTGGTGAAGTGGACTCCCGCCAAAGACAGCTTATGCCATCATAAATGTGTTAGTCTTGAAGGTGCTAGCATGGTTCTTTTTGTTGTTTTGTTAAAATTGGTCAGGGTGGTTGTGAGGATAAAAAGACTATAAAATACTTTGGCTAACCTATGGATGGTGAAGGGAATGATTCAGATGAAAACTCAGCATGCAGAGCCTATATATAGTATGGGAGCATGAATTGCACCCTGACTGCACACCCCACCCAGGCAAGCCCATCCCAGTAGACAGCCACACACTGGATTTGCTGAAGACCTACAGGCAAAGTCTGCTGTTTGTAGACCTCAAAGTCTGCTGTTTGTAGACCTCAATATCCTGACTGTGTCCCAGATTCTTTTAAATTTGATTTTTAGGTTGGGCTTTTTCATTATTCCAAACCTGCCTCCCTCCTCCAATGCCAAATTGGGGGCAAGCAGAGCGGAGAGAGGTTTTTTTTATTTTGATTATTCATTATTTATCAGTATTTCATTTATATCCATTCCATCCTTCCTCCAAGGAGCTCAATGCAGAATTCATGGGTCTACTTTTCCCCATGTTATCCTCACAACAAACCTGTGAGTTAGGTTAAGCTGAGAGACAGTGACTGGCCCAAGGTCGCACAGTGACTTTCATGGCTGATTTTAACCCTGGTTGCCCAGGTTCTAGTCCACTTAATATCTCTCCATCTTATTCTACATTCTGGAAAAAAGACATAGACGTTAATAACCTGGGTAAGGATAGTAATGTTTTCCCATAGGTCTGGTAATGTATGGTGTCCCTTGTTAACAGTCCTGTGGGGCATTTTTAACCAATTCAGGTTGCAATCTTGTACACACTTGTCGAGGAGCAATCCCCATGGAATCCAGTGGGGCCTGCTTGTAAATAATTTATAGCTATTGTGGCATCAGTCCACATTAGAAATTGTGAACAGCAGCGACCTCTTTTGAATCAAGGTTAGTCATTTAGGTGCTAAATAGTTGTGTCCACTTTTTTTTTTTTTTCAAAGAAGGAGGATAGGGAGAGAATCAGAACAGAAGTGGGCCACATAACTTTTCTCCCAGCAGAGAAGCAACTGAGACAGCAGGGGTCCAGTCTAACCAAAGTAAGACACTTTTTAGTTTAGTCGGACACTCTTGGTAAAACTGCACTGTTTAAGTGCCCACAGTATCTTTGCATGGGAAGAAGATGGGGAGAAAACCAGAACAATTTAGCCATGCCCATGATCTCTCATCGGCCATGCCCTTGTGACCTCCTAGCAGCCCCACTATATTCCATGGGCACCAGCCATCAGTGGATGTATCAAGAGTGGAGACATAAGGAGGGGCAAGGCCATGAAGGGCTTTGAAAGTGAGGACAAGGAGCTGGTGCTAGATCTGAGTGCAGACCGAGTTGAGGTTTTTTTCCCCCCAGTGCAAGGATGTATAAATGCTCTTCACTGGACTTGGCCAATTTGCTCTCATATCAGACTAATACCATCACCTTCTTCTAGAGCAAAAGATAGAAAGGATACACACACACACAATCATTCTGAGATTTGAATTCTTACTTAAATATTCGAGCCTACAGAGGCAGCAGCCTTAAGCTGGCTTGCACAAAAGCACCATTCTTTCCCTTTCCTTTTAAAAAAAACAGGAGAGAAATCAATTCATTCTGGCAGCTAAATGAAATCAGAGCTTCACATTGCTCTGATTTAAAAACTGTAATATTTTTACACTATATAAACATGACACGAAGGTAGCAGAAGTACTGTAAAAGAGTGATTACTGTTCAATGTGGAATGATCCGTACGTACAAATGATACCCTATGGTGTTCATAATGGAAATTGCTAATTATAAAATGACTCTCTGGATTAATAAAGCAGAAATGCCCCAATATCCTTCCCCAAATCAGATGCAAAGAGGATGTTGTCATTCTCAAGATACTGGCACTGGCAGATCTTCTGGTGGTGAGCATTCAGTGCAGAAGACAAATAGTTGGAGTGGAGAGCCCTCTGGGTGACCTCACACATGCATGCTTATCTCTGAATGACTATAGCATCATGTAATGACTTCCATTTGTCAATGGGTTGTTACAAAACTAACACTACAGTCTGAAATTTCACATAATCTAACACAAAATTCTTTCTGAAAGCAGGAGTTCACATATCTAGGGAGGACTACATGCTACACTGCAGTAGGGGTGTGTGGGAAATGAGAATGGGGAAAAATTCAATTCAGTTTGCATTTAAAGGTGATCCACACTTTCAAAAAAAAATACACAAACTGAAATACAGCTGTCCTTTGAAACTACAGTTCCCAAGATTCTGTGGGGGAAATAATATACTTTCAATGTATGGTGTGTCCGCAGCCTTACTCTCTTTGTTGTCCTTGTAGAATTCAGTGTGGAGGAAGATGGGGAGAAAATTAGAATGAATCAGCTCTAGCTCTACCGGCTGTCGGTCTCCCTGCCTGCCACTCGACTGGTCCCATGGGCACTCGCCACTACAGGAGGGAAGAATCACAACAGGAGCCTCTTGATTCACAGCTCATACTCTTAGCCATCACACTACACTAGACAGCATGCTACCCCTCCACTTTCCTAGTCCAAAGACTGCCTTGGATCTCGTGGTGGCCCACCAATAGTCCTTCAATCAATTACAGCTCAAGTACAAACAGCCATGTGGGTGAGAAGGATTTGTCTCCAGAAGGGATTTTCTCGCTAACAAAAACGAAAGCTTCAATATTTCACTTCAGGGAGCTGGGGATGGGGGTGATGGTAGGATATCCTCTCTTTACCACTTCACTAGGCAGGGACATTATTAGGGTCACTGAGGTGGAAGGGCTGAGAAGCTAGAGGCCTAAAAGCATGACTCTGTGTCCTTAAAAATGAAGATGCTTAAGGCAGTACTGGCAGGGAGCAGATGGCTTAAATCTAAAAAAAGGAGAAATAGGAAATAGTTATTTAAAAGAAAAGGCAGCTGATGGGTCCAGAAGAAGCCTGCTGCATCTGCTAGCCCTCCTGCCAAACTTCTCTTCAGATCCTGTTCAGACCATCATAGGCTGATTGTTTTGCCATGGACAGAAAAATAGTATCTGGGAGTTACCAGCTGGTATTTCTTGATACCTCCCTCCTTTTGGTTACACGGTTCAGTTGTTTGCCGACTGCCTATATCTCTGCCTCTGATGACGTTGGCACACACACAACACTTCTGTCAGAAACTGTTCAAACCTTTACGTTCATTAGCTTTCATTAACAGTCTATAAATATCTGTCTGTCTCACACATTCCTGAATGAATGCCACTTCAGTATTTTTCTTATATATATATATATTCCAGCATTAAAGCATTATCTTGCAAAGGGTCGGCACATACAAGAAGAAATCAAACTGCCAATGGAGGGCGTTGCAGTTTTTGCACGTCCTCATCATTATAAAGAGATGCGGTCCTCACTAACTGCATCATATGGCTTGGAAAACCCAAGATGATGAGTAGGTGAGATGAAACGTGCTGAGATCTCCAAGCTTCATAGATCCTAAAACAGGTTGGATAGATAGATAGATAGATAGATAGATAGATAGATAGATAGATAGATAGATAGATAGATAGATAGATAGATAGATAGATAGATAGATAGATAGATAGATAGATAGATAGATAGATAGATAGATAGATAGATAGATAGATAGATAGATAGATGGATGGATGGATGGATGGATGGATGGATGGATGGATGGATGGATGGATGGATGGATGGATGGATGGATGGATGGATGGATGGATGGATGGATGGATGGATGGATGGATGGATGGATGGATGGATGGATGGATGGATGGATGGATGGATGGATGGATGGATGGATGGATGGATGGATGGATGGATGGATGGATGGATGGATGGATGGATGGATGGATGGATGGATGGATGGATGGATGGATGGATGGATGGATGGATGGATGGATGGATGGATGGATGGATGGATGGATGGATGGATGGATGGATGGATGGGTGGGTGGGTGGGTGGATGGGTGGGTGGATGGGTGGATGGGTGGATGGGTGGATGGGTGGATGGATGGATGGGTGGGTGGATGGATGGATGGATGGATGGATAGGAAGGTATGTATCAAGAGATTTCTCAACTTTTTCAGGCAGGCTGCTAACTAGTGGTGTCTGGTGCCCATTAGGACTGGTAGGCCAGAAGGCAGGGAGGCTAAAAGCAAGTGGAGTCAGACTGATGACAAACAGAACCAACTAATTCTAGTTTTGTCCCCATCCTCCTCCAGTTCTGCAAAGGCAATGATGATACTAAGGAGGAGGAAGCTGATGGCCAGTGCCACCCCTTGGAGTGGTTGGATGTAAAAAGGCAAGCAGATGAGGGTTGGCAGAAGGCAGACTGAGGTGGGCGGGGCAGTACACCATTCATCCTTATGGACCACTTCCCACTGCTGCTAACCCTGCCAAACAGCTTTTCCTTACATGAAGATAAAATGAAGGAACCCTTCACTTGCCAAATGTTTACTTGTCTGGCACTTGTTAAAGGGATGTAGCCCCAACTGACAATGTGGTGTCCCTACGTGCCTTCACCCCACACCTCTGACAGTTTCTCCTTTCTGAGGAGGGCTGAACCTGCCATGCATTTGGTGGAAGTGACCCACTTCTCAGGACACACTGTGGCAGGGAGGAGAAAGTGGAAGGCAGGCACTGAAATCTGAATGGTGCAACAAAACCTTTTAAAATATTGATTCTAGTGGGGGGGGGGATGCAATTTCGACTGACTTTCAGTCAGCAAATATATATTGGGCTAGCACTGCTTCTGTGAACACACAAAATAAGAAGGCAAGGATATGACCACTGTCAGTCCTGGAATGGAGCAGTTGTGCACATATGGGCTGTAAAAAGCCTGTGTGAAGCTGAAAGTAGGGCCAACAACAGTCAGAATGGCTGGTACCTGCTGGGGCCCATACCTGACCAGGTGGAGCTCCCAAAATTTAAGCAGCATTGAGGAAAAGGAAGAGGAAGCCCTAGATGCTGGCCCCTTGCTTATTTGCCTGCTCTCTTTGCTGTTGCTCCTCCTTTCCAGAAGAGGGAGCAGGTTGGCATGTGGACTAGTGGCAGACAAAGAGATCGTGGAAGAACAGCGGCCAGCCACTCACTTGCTCAGTCACTCTCCCTCCCTCTCTTTCTCTCTAGGCTTTTGTTCCTACTGACAAGATCCTGGATCCCAAAAGGCATGAGCCTGTCTGAAAAACCCAGAGGGAAAAAGTGAGCACAGGCAACTGAGTGACTGGGCAACCGCGTGGCAATACCTCTTGCCCTTCCTCCTCCTCCTTCTGTGCTACCTGCCTGTCCATGCATTTGTTGCCTCTGCCGCCAGTGCTGCCTTCAGGGAAGAGCCTGGTGCAGATGTCCAGGGCTCCACACAGCAAAATGAGTGGGTGAGCCTCTAAATTCAGCAGGCCACATTCTGAAGTATGTGAAGTAATACACATTACCATCTAAAGGCAGAGTGAATAAGATCATGAAGTCCAGCATGTAAAATTACCTAACTACACCACTGCTCGGACATGCCCATTTCTACTTGGGCAGCACGCAAGTGCCCCTACAGATTTTCGTTCTGCCGTAGAAAGGATAAGGGACCCAACCAGGACATCTTTGCAGGAACCACCCTACATGAGTAACTATGAGGGGACAAGCAGGAACACTGAGTCGGGGGAACTGTGACTCACAAAAAAACTGTACTCATTCCTGAACATCCAGCATGGAATGACACCTTCATGGTCCTGATTTTCAGCAGCCAACGTGAGTCATCAAAGGGAACACATAAATTGATTGATTGATTGATTGCATTTGTATACTGCCCCATAGCCGAAGCTCTCTGGGCGGTTTACAACAATGGAACAAATTGAATCAAAGAAGAAGCTGGTTAAATGTGCAGGAACAGTTTATCACTTAAATGACCACTTCCTTCACCCTCTGTAGTTCAGACTTTAAAAGGAGCCCTGCTGCATCAGACCAAAGGCCTATCTTATCCAGTGTCCTGTTTCCCACAGTGGCCAATCAGATGCTTTTGGGGAGCTCATGAGCACAATGGAATTCTCCCACTCATGCCCCCTAGCAACTGTATGCAGAGGCCTCCTGCTCCGATATGGAGTTAATATACTGCCCTTATAATTTATAGCCATTAGTAGTCTTAATCCTCCATGAATTTGTCTCATCCCCTTTAAAAGCTATGCAAGTTGGTGGTCATCATGACATCTTGCAGTAGTAAATTCCATGTAAAGTACTTCCTTTTGTCTGTCCTGAATCTCCCACCAATTCAGCTCCATTGAATGACCCTGGGTTCTAACATTATGAGCGAGGGAGAAAAACCTTGGTCTATCCTGTTTCTCCAGAGGATGCCTAATTTTATACACCTCTGTCATATTCCTCCTTACTCACCTTTCTTCTAAATGAAATAGCCTCTCCTGATAGAGAGGGGAGTTGCTATAACCCCCTGATCATTTTGCTTGCTCCTTTCTGCACCTTTTTGGGGTGTGACAACCAGATTTCTACACAGTATTCCATGTATGGTCACTCGATATATTTGTATAGAGGCATTCTGATATTGGCAGTTTTATTTTCAATCCCTGTCCTAATGTTCTTTACGACAGAATTCACCTTCTTCACAGCTGTCACACAATAGGTTAATATTTTCATTGCACTATCCATCATGAACTCAAAATCTCTCCTGCTCAAATGTTGCCAGCCCAGACCCCAAAAGTGTATCTGTGAAGTTAAGATCCCCCCCCCAGTGTACATCACTTTACACTTAATTACACTGAACACATTCACTATTTAAATGTCCATTCACCCAATTAGGAGAAATCCTTTTGGAGCTCTTTACAATCCCCTTCTGTTTTTACCAGCCTGAATAATTTGGCCACCTCACTCCTCAGTTCACTCCTTTAACTCAGAGTAATTATTTCTTGCCACCTCATTTTATTATGTTTTCTCAAAACCTTGAGGCTGCATTCCTAAATGCCTTTCTTTATAAACCCCCACTGAAATCAATTATGTATTTCTGTGCAGAGGATTGATATGCAGGTGTGTTCATCTTCCCATTCTGGGACAATTGAGGAGGACAGCTTCAGTTAGATTTTACTACTTTTAGTTGTAATGGGCTATTAAAAGTGTGTTTTAGTGCATTGCCATCTACCTGAAATCAAGTAGAGGAAGGAAGGAAGGAAATCCCTAATTATGTATGATTTTGAGTTCTCAGAAGAACATTTATTTTGCAAAAAATATAAAACATTGCAACAATACAGTAAGAGTAATATCGATTCTGATTTACTGATGAGGAACTGATGCTTGCCCAAGCCCTGCTAGTGAGTTCCTGGATGTGTATCGCTAGGATCCCAGCCTCAAATGCAACACTCCATGTCCTTCACATATTGGCACATGGATTACTACCAGCTGCTTTTCACAGTCAGAAGGTTGCATTATAGTGGAAATCAGCAGTTAATTTAGCTCACTGATCACAGTCACAGGTCATCTTGGCTGATGCTCTGATAATTTGCAGTAATCAGTCTGCATGAAGTGCAAATAGGTGGACTGCAGGACTCAGTAGGACCTTTGGTTCCATGAATACCAAAGAAAAGGGAAGTGAGCTTTGACCCTTTGTCATTCATAGAGTGCATTAGATTCTCAGTGCATTTCAGATGCAAGAATAGATGGATGACTCACTTTAATTAGAAACTTTACACCTGCTCCTTTTGATACTTGAAGGTTCACTGAAGAAATATCCAGTGCAGTCACATAGTATATGCTGCCATTTACAGGGCATTTTTCCCCACATGGATGAAGACAGTGGCAACAATTCTGTTCCCAATTTTCCATATGTACAATTCTCTGTGGATAAAAAGAAAGAGAGAATTCCTATCCCATACATAAGTTGGCTGATAGTTTTTAAAAAGAAAGAAATCTGGGTTCTTGAATTGATTGGAGCAGTGATGCCTCTGACTCAGGGAGTAAAGCTGACAGCACGCCCAAAGGCAAAGCCAAGCAGTAGAGTGCATGTCATTGGTGAGTCTGGGGCCAGATGTGCATCTTTTTTGCCACTTCTGAAGGCGTATCAAAGCTGAGACATAGCCCAGCACAAAAGCTCTCTATTCACCTGTGGTGTGCAGCGAAGAAAAACAGGTGAAGAAAAATGGTATTGACACTTCCTTTCCTGGCAGTGAGACCAAAAGCAATAAGCTGGGTGTTTTCTTGGAGGGTGGGAGTCAGTTGGCTACCCTATCCCCACTAATCATTGAGGCTGGACTGATTAGTTGAAGACTGGACTGATTGCTTCATATCATCTAAACGGTCAGAGCCACTCCTCCCATTAGGCATAGTGAGGCAGCCACCTCAGGCGGCAGATGCTAAGGGCTGGGAGCAGCAGGGAAGTAATGGAGAATAGAACTGTGCCTGCAGTGAAGCCTGCTCTAAGCTAACCTACTGACCACAGGTGCAGTGAGTGACACTGAGGAGTAGGGAACAGTTGCCAGTCCAGTTTGCTTTTATACATGAAGTAGGGAGAGGCACATTAGCTTCTGGCAGCAAAAGATCTTAGGCCAGCCCAGGGCTGATTCTAAAGGGCGGCCAGGTGGAGCCCTGGCTGAGGGCCCCTGGGGCTACAGGGGCTCCTGAGGGGCCCCTCTACTCCCCTTCTGCCTGCCTGCCATTCCCTCGCGCCACTTACCTGTTTCCTGCCTATTAGCATTGCCCTTAATAAAGATGGCGGCCAAGGTTTCCATAAGGTGATGAAGCCCCTGCTGCCATCTTGGTTGATGGTAGAGATGCGTGCACGTAGCACTCATGCATGCCATCAACCAAGATGGCAGCGGAGGCTTCATCCCCTTAGGGAAACCGTGGCCACCATCTTGGTTAATGGCAATGCTAAAAGACAGAAGATAAGTAGGTGGGGATGTGTGGGGGTGCATGCACATGTGCCCCCACACACGCTGGGGCCCAGGGCAAGCTGATGCCCAAGGGCCCCACATGCCTGAGGCCGGCCCTCAGCCAGCCCTATAAACAGTTGCTAAATATATCATGTTTATTATATAATATAATAAAGTTTTAGATTGCTTTTTAAAACTGTGTTTTTTAAATGTGTGTATTTGTTTTTAATGTTTTAATTGTTGTAAATCGCCCAGAGAGCTTTGGCTATGGGGCGGTATATAAATGCAATTAATAATAATAATAATAATAATAATATTTAGGGGCACTATTCCATTCACCTTTCCTTAAGAGGTGGCAAAAGAAAGTAGAGGCTGCACCGCACTGCCCCCAGATCCCTGGGAATGCCACATGGGCTACTGGGAAGCACATCTTACCCCATGTAATTGTGCATGTGTTGTGGTTGCTGTGCACAGGCAGAGATCTGCAGCCCAGGATTTCCAGGAAACCTGCAAGAGATTCTAAAGTTGCTTGGGTTCCATGCTGCTGCTAACTGGGGCACCAAAATGTCTTGGCTAGCAGAAATGGCAATGAAAATGACAGGGTCAAGTTACTGGTGTGTGTGTGTTTGTATTATTTTGTGTTTTTGTTTTGCAGAGAAGTGCATTCAATCCACAAGAGAAGGCAGTAGCAACAAGAGGATTGACCTTAATCTAGCTGTAGTCATGGGTAGGTAGTCATGCCTAACCACTGGTGGCTCAGGATGCCACTGCACATCTTTATTTGTGTCAAAAGATTTATCCAGCCGTTTCAGTGAGCTATGAATGAGCATCACAGTGCAGATGAAGAGGAGTGCCAAGGTGCGTATATTCATCCATATCAGCACTTTGCAAGGAAGGCTGCTTTGTGCACTGAAGGATCACAATAATTGTCTGGGGTGCTGTTGGCAAGTATAGATGCAGACTGTTACTCACCCCAAAAAGAGAGCATTGTCATTTGGAAACGAAACAAAAAGTAAACATAGAATGGAGTTCACATATGAAGTGGTATTTTTGCATGGAATTGTTTGCAAGGCATTCCCCAAAGATTCACGTGGGATAGCATTTAAGTGTAATCTGAAGCAGTACAGAACTCCTCTATCACACAAGATTTAATTGCCTAAACGGATGCTGTTGACCTGGCATGCACTGTTTAAATGGCTACAGAGAACTCCGGGGTTCATTCATTTTATATAACCTTGAAATGAACTAGTACGTCAAATACCTAGTTTCATGTCAAGGATGAGCCAAATCCATTAGACAAGTAATAATGCTTTCAGGTCATTTTCCTCAAAAGCTCACGAAAAAGGGCTAAAATTCTACTAGGAGTTTGGTAGAACAGCAGATCTCTATCATATGTAGAACTGACCCTACCGTTGTGTATTGTGGGGCCGCCACCTCAGGTAGTCGATGCTGAGGAGTAGGGAAGAGCAGCAAGGTGTCGGAAGACAGAGCTATGTGTGCCTAGTAGTTTTTCCAGCACCCCCTAAGCAGGCCTGCTGCTCAGGTGCACTGTCCCATTGCCAGTGTTGAATGAAGTGCCAGTCCAGTTAGTTTCTGTACATGAAAAGGAAGGGTCATTTTGTCTTTCCTCTCCAGCAGCAAATTGTCTTGGACCTGCCCACATCATACATAGGGATACCAGATCAATCTGCTAAAATGGTTCAGCATTTCATCCAGTAGTTAACTGAGAAAGCCCGTGACTAAAAGAAAAGAACTCTGAAGATGCCAGCCATTTATTTTATGGCTTTCAGTGTTTATTTTTAGCCAGTTATGTTTGCAGTACCCTTTATCAGCCTTGGAAACAACACTTCTCTCTTGACAGATTTTGTCCTTTTCCACTTGGCCGGCATAATTTCTTCTCCAAGATGGCATAAACCAGTACTGTTTGATTTTGTTTGGCACTTTGTATATATGCTGGCACACAAAGAATGTCATCCAAACTGTACAAACATCTGGGATTGTGGCATGCAGACCAGTTAATTGCTTTATATAGACCCACCAGAGCCAGCATAAACACAGACAAGCAGGGTGATCTGGGTTATATGTTTTTGGCAAAGAAGAAGTTTCTGTCCATGTCCTGGCTAGATAATGATGATTTGGAAAGTGGAGTAAAATTTGGTATACATATTAGCTTAGAATGTTTGAGATTGATTCATTTTGGAAATAAGCAAAATATTGCTCCATTAATAAAATATTTTTGTGAATTCATAAATTAAACACTTTGCCCCAATTTGTGAAACCTACCCACTCCCTTGATGTCTCTGCTTAGTTCACACAAGTATTTGCTTGTATAAGTATAAATAAGTATATGTTTTGCTTTTTTGAATACTTTTAGTAATTAGGCAAAAGCATTGCCAATTCCTGATTCAGGCCTGGCTTTCACTTTAATTGCAGTTTAATAGTTTAGTTGTATTAAAGGATGATTCCGTAATGAAATCACTAGCCCTGATCAAACAGGGAGAGTGCACAACTCCAAGTGCTCAGTCAGGCTAGGAGAAATCATGCAGAAGGCTCCCCACCCAGGTACAGAAGCCTGATTGTGTACACACATAGTCCATGGCAGGATTGGGGCAACTAAGAATGAATGTGTCATCCTTCTTCCAATTAATTAAAATTACCCATGTGTTTGATTATACAAAAGTTATTATGTTACAGTACTAGAGTTATTGAAACTTATGGACTGTTAGCACTTCTTGCCTGGAGCCACACAGATGAGTGAGCAAAGAGCCAAGTTGGCGGTTTTGCAAGCAATTCAATTGGCAGAGCTAAGTCAATAGCTTTATAAGGTCACATGGGATCCTACCAACTCCTCATGTCACCTGATCCCTGCTGGGCTAGTAGTTTCAGTACCACCTCGTGACCATCTACAATGGTGGCACTATGGTGCAACAGAGACTAGGTCACCAGTTCCCTTCTCCCATAAGCTACAAAGGTGGTCCAGGAAGTGAAGCACCTGGGCTGTGCTACCAGTGTCCCTGGTTCAAGACCCCTGATGCCATACATATACTTTTTCAGCTGTGGAGTGTATGGCTGGGGCATGTGTCCAATACCCAATGTAGCTGATGGGAAAGCATTATAAACCATAGGATGATCCACACCACAAACTTCAAACTTGGGATTTGTAGTTCTGTAAAAGTGGTAGGGATCTCTTAACAACAACAACAACAACAATCTAAGCTCCCTCCATAAACCTACAATGCCCAAGGTTCTTTAGTGTCAGTCAAAACAGCAGAAGTGGCTTACAAGTTATTTAAGTTTGTGGTGTGGAAGCACCCTGAGAGTTTGCTTCTTTTCCATGACAGGTTCTTTGGATTCCATTATCACTTTTTTGATCAAGAAATGAATATCATGAGTATTCAGTAGAAATGAATATCACCAGCATAGTTTTATTTTTTTATTATGTCAAGATACTAAAATAATTTATTCATTGTAATGATTTCAGGAAACCATTTAATTTATCTCATATGTGCTATATCATATTGCAGATACAATGATGACAGAATTCACAGTTCATGATCAATAATAATTTCTGACTGATTCAATATTTCAGAAAAGTCCAACATCTCTGAATCTTTATAACAGTGGCATGTAGATTTAGAATGCAGCAAAATATGCTACCAATTACCTCATATAGACTGTCTTGTCAGTGGATCTGATTTGCTGTATTATAGCATACATTGCTTGGTCAAAGACCCCACAGTTTCAGTTAGATGCACATTAAAATATACACCCCATATATCTATACTGCATTTGCATATGTCTATATTGCATTTGCTGTACATATGCATTCAAATACACAGCCGCAGCCACATCCAGGGCTTGTTAAACAGCAACCAGAGCTACATCAAAGCACAAGGCTGTTCAAGTTCAGGCTGATTTTTTGTGTCAAAGCTTCTGTGAAAACAGTAGACCTCTGTGTTGGTGTTGCCTTAGGCTGTAAGCACACTAGTCTTATACTGCAAAGAGTTTCCATTGCCCACATTTGGAGGGACAATAGGTGATTTGCCGATCACTTGTGAAATCTGTTTGAAGCTGAATTTAATAATAATTTAAAAAACCTGCACTTGAGCTGATCCTACCAGGTTTTTCAATAAAAAAGGGCAGGGTTTGACTAGCATTGTGTGCCCCCATTTTTAGAAAAGAAAAGTGGACATACTGGAACTGGCAAAATGGTGAGTGTGTCTCTACCGTCAATCACTGAAGTTGTTATATGCCTTCAAGTCGATTACTTATGGCGACACTATGAATCAGTGACCTCCAGTAGCATCTGTTGTAAACCACCCTGTTCAGATCTTGTAAGTTCAGGTCTGTGGCTTCCTTTATGGGATCAATCCATCTCTTGTTTGGCCTTCCTCTTCTTCTACTCCCTTCTGGTTTTCCCAGCATTATTGTTTTTTCTAGTAAATCAAGTCTTCTCATTATGTATCCAAAGTATGATTATCTCAGTTTCATCATTTTAGTTTCTAGTGATAGTTCTGGTTTAATTTGTTCTAACACCCAATTATTTGTCTTTTTCGCAAAGCTCTCCTCCACCACCACATTTCAAATGAGTGGATTTTTCTCTTATCCGCCTTTTTCACTGTCCAACTTTCACATCCATACATAGAGATCGGGAATACTATGGTCTGAATGATCCTAAATTTAGTGTTCAGTGATACACCTTTGCATTTGAGGACCTTTTCTGGTTCTCTCATAGCTGCCCTCCCCAGTCCTAGCCTTCTTCTGATTTCTTATTGTCTCCCTTTTGGTTAATGACTGTGCCATTGATAATCCTTGACAAGTTCAATGTCCTTGTTGTCAACTTTAAAGTTACATAAATCTTCTATTGTCATTACTTTAGTCTTCTTGATGTTCAGCTGTACTCCTGCTTTTGTGCTTCCCTCTTGAACTTTCAACAGCATTCATTTCAAATCATTACTGGTTTCTTCTAGTAGTACGGTATCGTCTGCATATCTTAAATTATTGATATTTTCCCCTCCAATTTTCACACCTCCTTCATCTTGGTCCAATGCCACTTTTTGTATGATATGTTCTGCGTATAGATTAAACAAATAGGGTGATAAAATACACTCCTGTCTCACACCCTTTCCAATGGGGTACCAATCAGTTTCTCCATATTCTGTCCTTACAGTAGTCTCTTGTCCAGAGTATAGGTTGTGCATCAGGACAATCAGATGCTGTGGCACCCCCATTCATTTTAAAGCATTCCATAGCTTTTCATGATCTACACAGTCAAAGACTTTGCTGTAATCTATAAAGCACAGGGTGATTTCTTTCTGACATTCCTTTGTCCATTCCATTATCCAATGTATGTTTGCGATATGATCTCTGGTACCTCTTCCCTTTCTAAATACAGCTTGGACATCTGACACTTCTCACTCCATACAGGGTAAGAGCCTTTGTTGTAGAATCTTGAGCATTACTTTACTTGCATGTGATATTAAGGCAATAGTTTGATAATTACAGCATTCCTTGGGATCCCCTTCAATGTTTATTGAGTGCTTCCAGTCTG
Organism: Rhineura floridana; assembly: GCF_030035675.1. Classification (NCBI taxonomy): domain Eukaryota; kingdom Metazoa; phylum Chordata; class Lepidosauria; order Squamata; family Rhineuridae; genus Rhineura; species Rhineura floridana. Next base: position 17,410,544 of record NC_084489.1, read on the forward strand.
TGGGCCATTGTTTTCTTTTCCATATTTGTTGACAAACCTTTGTCAAAATTTGGACAGATTCAGTCTCAGTAACGTGTAGCAACTCTATTGGTATGCCATCTGTTCCTGGTGATTTGTTTCTTCCAAGTATTTTAAGAGCAGCTTTCGCCTCACATTCTAAAATTTCTCGTTCTTCATGATCCGGTTCCTCCATGAATGAATCTGTCATCCTTGCATCTCTTTTATAGAGTTCTTCAGTGTATTGCTTCCATCTTCCTTTTATTTCATCTCAGTCAGTCAGTGTGTTCCCCTGTTGATTATTCAACATCCCCATTCCTGGTTTAAATTTCCCTTTAATTTCTCTAATCTTTTAGAATAGGGCTCTTGTTTTACCCTTTTTGTTGTCCTCTTCTATTTCTATACAATGACTATTGCAATAGTTCTCTTTGTCCCTACGTACTAGTCGCTGTATCGTTGCATTTAGGGTTCTGACCGTGTTTCTATCTCCTCATGCTTTTGCTTTCCTTCTCTCTTTAACCATTAGAAGAGTTTCTTCAGTCATCCACTGAGGTCTTTCTCTCTTTTTAACTATCCTTTTGTATTCTTCCCTGATAATGTTTCTGACTTCACTCCATAGTTCTTCTGGTTCTCTGTCAACTAATTTTGAAGCCTCAAACCTGTTCCTTATTTGATCTTTATATTCTTCTGGGATGTTATTTAAATTGTATTTTGGCATTACAATTGCTTTGTTGTTCTTCTTTAACTTTACTCTGATTTTCGATATTACCAGTTCATGATCTATACTGCAGTCTGCTCCTGGTCTTGTTTTTGCAGGAAGTATGGAACTTCTCCATCTTCTGCTACCAATTATATAATCAATTTGATTCCTATATTGACCATTTGGTGATGTCCACGTATACAGTTGTCTTTTCGGTTGCTCAAAACAATGTGTTTGCAAGACACAAATTATTGGCTTCACAGAATTCAATAATAAGTCTTTCTCCTGCTTCATTTCTATCTCCTAAGCCCCATTTTCCCACAATTCCTAGTTCTTCTCTGTTCCCTAGTTTTGCATTCCAGTCCCCCATGATTATCAGAACATCTTGTTTTGGTATGTGATCAATTTCTTCCTGTACTTCTGTGTAAAATCTTTCCAGTTCCTCTTCTTCTGTGTATCCCGCTCCGCTCACCTGCGCAAAGCCTGGGCGGCCGGAGCGTAATTGCAGCTGGAAGGTGAAGCCGCAGCCACCATTTGAAGTAAGGGCAGCGTTGCACATAATTGGGGTGTGTGACGTGCTGCATGGAGGGGCGGAGCGTCAGGGGGCTTATTTAAGCCTGCGCTGCACCCTTCTTCTTCCTCTTTGGCTTGGGAAGGGAGGAAGGGAAGGACAGCTAGGTGGCCCCCTTAGGCACCCTTGGAGGTGACTGGTGGTTCCGGAGGCCTGTCTATCAGGATTTTACAGCCCGAGGGCAGGATATGGGCTGCTTTTGGAACCAACTTACCTCATCCACCCGAGGGTTGTATGGCCCTGGGGGGTGGTGATGTGGGAAGGCCTCCCTACTCACCTACAAGGTGTGGCTGGGGCAAGGGGTAAGCAAAAGGGGCTTGCCCTTTGCCCCAGCAGGGGCTGGTCGCCTGAGAGCTGTAGGGCAAGCTGCTTAACTATAGTTAGTTCCCACACCTAGGTTTTCCCCTCTGCAGGTCACTTTAATGGGTTTGTTATAATTTAATAAAGTGGCCCTTTGTTCAACCCATAACTGCTGTTGTCTGTGTCTTATTTCACCCATCGGCTGCAATTGCCATTGGAGCGTAGACTTGGATGGTGGTTATGTTCATAAGTTTCTCATTAAATCTCATTTATATCACTTGCTCAGACCTTGCGTTATAGCTCCTAATTGCTTTTGCTACATCACTTTTCACTACTATAAAGCAACCCCATTTCTTCTTAATTTCTCATTTCCTGCATAAAATATTTTGTCGGTGCCTGATTGAAAATGTCCCATTCCCGTCCATTTCAATTCACTCATGCCAAGTATTGTAATGTTGATATGTTCCATTTCTTGCTTGACAATTTCTAACTTGCCCTGGTTCATGCTTCTCACATTCCATGTTCCTATTGTGTACATTCCATGTTCCTCTGGGCTTCCTTTCGGCTTTGACCCAGCTGCGTTATTAGTCACAGCGCTACTTGTCCTTGTCCTTTGTTCTTCCCCAGTAGCTTAGTGAGTGCCTTCTGACCTGGGGGTCTCATCTTCCAGCACTATCTCGTGTTGCATTTTGGATACTCTGTTCATAGGGTTGTCATGGTAAGAGGTATTCAGAGATGGTTTACCATTGCCTTCCCCTGAGTTTGGATGCATCTTAGTCTAGTTTCTCAGCTTTGACTATTCCGCCTGGGGTGCCCCTGCTAGGAGTCTAGCCTCTTGATCTAGACTCCTGACGGCATTGCTCTCAGCTTCTTCAACACTCTCAAACCCTCTCACTGGGTTAAAGTGTGCATCCTAGAGGGGGAGTTACTGGACAGCAGCTATTTAAAAAATACAATATCTTTAAAGACCAGTATAAAAACCTGTCTCTCTAGAAACTGTGCATGAGCCTTCACTGAATTTTAATGACAATGCATACCAGTTCACTTCTCAGTGATTATGCTTTGTACAAAAACATTTTTTTATTTCATACCTCTGAGACTTCACGGTGCCACAGATGTACTTCTCTAAGTATTAAATATTGTTCATGGTATACGGACATTCACCTGCCTGTTCTTTTTAGTTAGAAATTAGCATATGCTTCCACTAACACATTAAAACAGGGACGGGGAACCTGTGGCAATCCAAATGTTGCTGGACTCCAGCTCCCATCATCCCTGACCGTTGGCCATCCTGCCTGGAGCTGATGGGAGTTAGAGTCCTACAACATCTTTTTTGTTTATCATTAATTTTTATTCAAATTTTCAAAGACAAAAAACAAAACAAAACAAAAATAATTAAACAATAAAATAAAATGTTGACTTCCGATTTGTCGCAGATCAGTTATAGGTCTACAATATATAACAATCCTGTCTCTTAAATTATATTGTAAAATCACTTTCCTCCAGTAGTTATCTTAATTAATCATCAAATCTCATAAACATTACTTTATTCTTTCCACAAAAAGTCAAAGAGAGGTTTCAATTCCTTGAGAGATATATCTTTCAATTTTTCTCCAAATAAACATGTTGATTAATCCATCTCGTTCAAATCTATTAGGTCCAATAATTTCAATAGCCATTCTTCCATTATCAATGTTAATTCCATCTTCCATCTTCAATAATCCTGTTAAGTCCAGTAATTTCAGTAGCCATTCTTCCATTATCAGTATCCCATAATAATCTTGCTGTCATAACCATAGTCATATAATAAGAGTCCGATGGGAATTTCCTTTATCACAAATATTTCCTTGCCATCAATTCTGAATATGTTGCTGAAATATTGTTGTAAAATCATATCTCTGTTCTTCTTTTTTACAAAATGCACTGGCTCATCTCTTGAGAATTTTTCCATTGTCACATATCTGTAGTTAATTCCATAGAATTTTTCTATGTCAAGCTCCATCACATCATTCCAGTCCAGAAAATTATCCAAGACCTTGATAACTTTATCTCTAATATCTTCATTAATTTCTTCAGAGACAACATTGAATTCCAAACAATAAACTTTGTTTCTAATATCCATAAACTCCAAATCTTTTTCCAATTCCACATTTGTTCCAATCTCCAGGGCTTGTATCTTCCCTTTAATTTTTCTTTTCTCATCTCTAATCTCAATCTCCTCTCTCACAAGATCCCCTATTTCTTTAAGCTCCTGCGTCATTTTGCCAAATTCAATTTTCATCTCCTGTCTACCGTGTCTCAGGGTTTGTTTCGTTATCTCAATCTCATCCATTATTTTCTGAAACATAATTTCTTCCATGGTCTCAGCCACTTTCCTGATTGCCATTCTTAAAACCACGAAAACAAAAATTATTTCAGCCACAATTGGGTTAATATTCCAGGGCTTGATGACATCACAGTGTAGACAGTACAGCCTGCCTTATCTCTTATATGTTCAGGAATACAAAACAAATTTAGTTCCCAGCTTCAAAACAGTTAGTGGCGTCGTGAACAAATAGATTCGTCAAAATGAAATAGACCAAAAAGAAAATAGTCCCGGACATATAGTACTCCAAAGTTCATAAATCAAATTTATTTATTTTTTTTTCCTCCTCGAAATAGAAATCCTTCTTCCATTTGTATCTTTAGAATGCACTTCCAGGCCAGCTTTTTGCAATAAAAACAAAGATAAGCTTTTTCAATTTCTTTCCTCCTTAATTTCGTGAATAAAAGAGAAGAGTTATAACTCACCCAGAAATTCTTTATAGCTGATTCATTGACAAATCTCTTTTTGCTGCAACAATTTAAACCAAGTAAAAAAAAATAGAAAGAAGGATGCTTGCCTGTTAAAGTCCGTTTTTCTTTGAAGAAAAGATAAACGTGTCGCTTAATCAGTTAGAGCTTGTTGGAAGTCCGTCCACATTGCTGGCTGAACCTTCTCTCATAAATTAATAAAATCCAGTCCTCCCAACAAAAACAGGCTTTTGTGGTTAATCTCTGCGTTTCTCCCTGCCCGGGAGAAAATCTTTACCAGTCAAAAAGAACGTTCTGACTGATTTTAAAACTGAAAAAGCTTCTTCTGAGACGAGAGCTCGTCTCAAAAAGCAGGCACAAGCGAAGTCACCCTTCCCGGAAGTCACCAGAGTCCTACAACATCTGAAGCCCCAGAATCCACACCCCTGCATTAAAATAGGACCTATAAGTCTGCTCTATATGTGCTGTTTGGGGGCATACTGTGCTGTTACTAACTTGGTGTGTACTGATTTATCCACATAATGTTGCCGGTAAGATAATGTCATTTTCTTATGAAAACAAATAGTCATTTTTATTTTAAAATAAATTATTATAAATACCTTTGAATTAGCTCTCTTACTCTGCCTGTGGTTAAAACTGTGGTGCAAATGTACTTGCAGGAAACTGATAACACTAGTGCTGTAAAGGAAGGGGGCAGGTAATGTTAATCCCAGAAATGCTACGTGGATGAAAATGGAAATGGACTGCCTTCACATCGATCCCAACATATGGTTACCCTATGCATAGGGCTTTCATGGCAAGCGGTATTCAGAGGGGGTTTACCATTGCCTCCCTCTGAGGCTAGTCCTCTCCAGCTGGCTAGGGCCTGCTCAGCTTGCCACAGCTGCACAAGCCAGCCCCTTCCTTGTCCGCAACTGCCAGCTGGGGGGCAACCGGGCTCCTTGGGACTATGCATCTTGCCTACGGCTGCACAGGTGGCAGGGCACGTAACCCCTGCGCCAGTCACTGTGGGGGTGATCCTTAGCTGGCCCTTGACACCCAGAAGACAGGAGCAGGGATTTGAACTCACAAACTCTGGACTCCCAACCAGGCTCTCCTCCCCACTGTGCTATACCAGGATAGATACATGGATAGATACTGTTCATTTCACAGTACCTAACAGAATGCTTATTTGGGGATGGAGGCAGTTGGTATAGATGGACCAAAACTCTCCATTATTCCAAAGAGAAAAATGAAAAATGAATAACGTTGTGCAGGGTTTGTATGTATTTGTCACTTTCTGATCTGAATTCGTGCATTCTGCTTACATGTTCGTTTTCTTCCAGTCATTTGAGCCCTCTCTTGGACCCAAATTAAGTTTAAAGAGTGACAATTACAGCCCCAGATTTGTAATAACTCCCAAATTCTTACTCTAGGTGGATCCTAGTTTAAAGATATGTAACTGTAAATGCATCCTGAACACAAAGAAATTTGCAGAGAACTTTTAGCTCAAGGTCAGTGAGCTCTTGGCTACTTAAATCTACTGAGAAAAACCCACTTCAAGGCAGTGGAAAGAATATCACTTTCTGAGCACATTTTTTCCCATTCACCCAATGGCCTAATATTACAAGGCACTGTTCCACATAATACATTTGTTTTGTTTGTTTGATTAGTTGGTTGGTTTAGGACAGCTGATGCTTTTTAAAAAAAAATGAAGATATTTTAATTTATCCATACCCTTTTACTGCCAAATGAATAGTGAGGAAGCCAGAACATAATAAGCCCTTCCAACCCAGAGAAGCCGTATTTTATCCTTCCTTTGCCCAAGTATCAGTGGTCCCATGAGAACCAAAGCCCCAGGGAAGCTGCTCACCTGGAGAGTTGCCAGTTATCTTATGAACACCTCCATCTGTGGAGGGGATTCCCTGCTCCCTTAAAGCCCCATTTACTAAGTCAGTTTTATTATTTTACAAGGATTTCAGCTTTCCAAGACCTTGTTGTTCTTGAAGAGAAAAGTTTGAGATAATAAACAAACACCCTGTCAGTGCAATAATAGTGCATGAGTGATGGACTTATGCCAGAATGTCCACACATCATGCCACTTTATTGTTCTGTGACACTTCTCCAATGTAATCACATTATTTCTTTATGAAGGGGCACTCTTGCTCTATGTCACAACAAAAGTAGGACAAAAAAACCACCCTGAAACACTGGAGATCTGAAAAGTTACAGGACATTATGGGACATGAATAATTGGAAATGAAGCAATATGTCCACCTCAAAACTTTTTCAAGTGCAAACACTACTTAGAGTGGGATTGTGTATAACCACCCTAGTACCATCATGAGCACAAATTAGGAGTAAAGCAGGCAGGATTACAGGGAATTTCTTGAATGTAGCTTAGAATGACCATGGTGTTCTTCCCTGGTACTTTTCAACATCTGCATGAAGCCGTTGGGAGCAGTCATCAAGAAATTTGGAACAAGGTGCCAGCAGTATGCCGATGATACCCAGCTCTATTTATCCATTACATCTGAATCAGAGAGGCTGTGCAAGCCCTGAAGTGGTGCCTGGATGCAGTGGTGGGCTGGATGAGGGTCAATAAACTGAGCTTAAATCCTGGAAAGATGGAGGCCTTGTGGGTGGGTGGCTCCCCTGTCCAGGAGATAAGACAATTGCCTAACTTGGATGGGATTGCACTCCCTCGAAAGGAGCAAGTACACAGTTTAGGGGTATTCAGAGAGCTCTGCAGCCAGGAGTGCTTTCTGCCAGCTTCAGATAGTATGTCAGCAGCAACCATTCCTGTACCATGATAGCCTGACTGCAGTGGTCCATCAGTATCCTCATGACTCAATTACTGTAACATGCTTTATGTGGGGGGGGGGCTTGTATCTGGTTTGGAAGCTGCAACTAGTGCAGAATGGCAATATGTTACCCTGCTGCTGAAAGAGCTGTTCTAGTTGCCAATTTCCTACCAGTCCAGATTCAAGGTATTTGTGTTAATTCATAAAATGTTAAACAACTTGGGCCCAAAGTACCTTAAGGACCACCTGACTCCTTGTGTGCCACCTCGATCATTGAGATCTTCTGATGGGGCACTCTTCGTGGTTTCTCACGCCCCTGAGGTTTGGCTGTCCCCCACCAGGGACCGAGCCAGTAGTGTGGCAGGCCCTGCGCTGTGGAACTTTCTACCAATAGAGGTTCAGCAAGAACCCCCCCTTCTTTTTTTCAGGCACCTCCGGAAAAATTTTGAGCAGCCCTTTTAATATAAATTTTCTTTTCCAGCCAATGGAGTACTTATGAACACTTTTATTGTTATTTTTAATAAAGTTTTTATTGTTTTTTTTATTCTGTTATGCTTTTGTATGTTTTAATGCCACCTTGATATACTTTTATGAAAAGTGTGGTTTATAAATATTTTAATAAATAAACAAACAGCATGGCACTATTGATCAGCCTATGGGAGCAGTTTTCAAACTGTGTCTCAGGAAAGCCTGGGATTTCTTAAAAGCTGGTCAGGCATTCCTCATTGATAAAATTACACATAACATAATGAGCTAGTGGTGAGGGGGGCAGCAGACTTTACCAATGAGTGCCCTAGATTTACAGCCTTTCCCAACCTTTGGGTTCCCTGATGTTGCTGGACTACAACTCCCATCAGCCCCAGCCAGCATAGTCAATGGTCAGGAATTTTGGGGACTGCAGGCCTGGAACATCTGGGGACCCAAAGGCTGGGAAAGGCTGCCCATGGGTTCCTTGGGAGACTACCTTTATGTGAAAAACATTTCCAGAAGTAATAGGTTTGAAAACCACTGCCCTGCTGTATGTGGGATAGGCAATTCAAATTGCAATTGCTGCAGACATTGAACATTGCTGGTTGTCATCAGAGTTCTATGAAGAGTTCTGTGCACTGTGCTGTCAAAAGAGAATCCATTTTTGAGATTCACATTCACCACTCCATACTTTCATCTGGACTACATAGCAAACTTTTGTAGGGAAAAGTAAGCTATCTTGAAAGAATGAAGTGGAGGTTTTCTGTGAACAGCGTGTGAGATTCATTTCCAACCTGATGAATTGAGAGAATCAGGCTGCATGGATTCAATCCAAGGATAGAACTGGATGGGTGACCTCATTTCATTACTTTCACAAAACTGTGTCTTTGCTGTTCTATAAAACAGCACAAATGTAAACGAGGTGTGAACTGCTTTCACATCTCATTTAGGTAACAGATGAGGCATGAAATGCATTTCACAAGCACAAGCACTAGACCAGTACTGCTAAAGCTTGTGGCAATGAAGGGCTGTTTTTATCCTTTTGCAAGTTCTGGATTAGCTCTGAAAGTGGCTACTGGCTGGGGGAGAGGGGAAGCATTATCAAGCAAGGGCATATTTGCTATTTTTATTTGCTCTCCCAAAATAGCCAAAGAGGAGTTGAAGTTCGCAGTTGCAGAGATTGATACAGTATCCGTTTCACAAAAAACACTCCATCCAGATGGTGTAAAATAATAATAAAAATGACAGTTTTAGCACGCAAGCTGGAATTTCAGATCCTTTGAAAGACTTTTCTTCTTGTATTCAAAGATCCAAAATATAAATAACCTGTGTTGCTTTTTCTTCCTTAAGATTACACACAGATGGGTTTCCCATCCATTGTTCAGTAGACAATGGAGTTTCAGCTGTGTGTATCAGCCTTATAATATAAGTAGTAAGTTGTTTGAGTGGCTCTACTGTTACTGTACTATTTATTGTGAACATACACAATTATTTATTTATTAAATTTATATCCTACCCTTCCGCCCGAAAGGAGCCCTCTGTTAAAAATTTAGATTGTAAACTGAGGATACAGACCTGTCTTTTTCGTTATGTTATCTTATAGAGCATCATATATAGTGATGGTGTAATAGGCACATGTCTTAGGGTTGCTGTGGATGCCGGTGTGCCTGACAGTACCTCCTGTGGCACCTGTGAAAATACATCAGTAAATACCCACTCAAAAATCTTCCTGATCAGTTCCTGTTTGTACTGGCTCACCTCTGTTACAATGAACACATCCCTCAGATATGCCCACAATTAGTGGATGCCAGGACTGGATACCTCCTTCCATTCTGCACAGAGGAAAGGTGCAAAAACTTTCTCTCTGTGAAAGAGTGTGGTGATGGTCGATGTAGGTGCCTTTTGCATTGATGGGGGCGCATGGGCTCCTACTGGGAGGAAGGGCAGGATATAAATCTAATAAATAAATACATTTTGTGGTCCTCTCTTTTTCTGCTCTTTTAGATGTGGCAGCCATTTTGTGATATGCCACACACCCCACAGCAACCATTTTGTTACTGATACCCAGAGCACTTTCTCCAAATTCCAAATGTGCCCACTGGGCCAAAAAAAGGGGTGATGACCCCTCTGTTACATGATACACAGTCCAATTCCATACATACTTATTCAGAATGATGTCCCATTGAGTTCACCGGTGCTTACTTCCAGGTATGTGGGTTTAGAATTCTAGGCTCAAAGCAGTATGTAAATAAATTCAAACAATGCATGCATATAGCTATTATCGTTGTCAAATCCAAAGCTGGTACTGGGATGAATTCACTTATGTATGTTCATAACTTGATAACTGCCACATCCATCTTGATGACTGCCACAAAAGGCATCATAGCTCAAACCCCATAAGCAAAGCACTCATACAGGGCTGGCATCAGCAGTTGGCATCCTTGGATAGCTGCCAGGGCCCCACAAGGCTGGGAGGTCCCACTGCTGATGCCTTTGCTGGGCCTCACTTATTTTTATTTTCTGGCCTAGCTCACTGAGTAGCACCAGGCAGCTTTTTAATACCACAACCTACCATTGCTCTAAGATCCTCCATGGCGCAGAGTGGTAAGCGGCGGTAATGCAGCCGAAAGCTCTGCTCACGGCCGGAGTTCGATTCCAACAGAAGGAGGAAGTCAAATCTCCGGTAAAAGGGGTCGAGGTCCACTCAGCCTTCCATCCATCCGTGGTCTGTAAAATGAGTACCCGGCATATGCTGGGGGGTAAAGAAAAGCTGGGGAAGGAACTGGCAATCCCACCCCATATATACGGTCTGCCTAGTAAACGTCGCAAGACGTCACCCTAAGAGTCGGAAATGACTTGCACTACAAGTGCAGGGACACCTTTACTTTTTTACCATTGCTCTGAAGCGTCGTAGGAAATTAAAAGTGTGACAAGACCCAGTCACCTAATGTTGGTTCAGAAGCTGCCACCACAGCCAGGTAAGCCCACTAGGGCCCCCTGACAAATGAGGAGGCAATGAAGGACACTTTCAGGGCCTCCTGAAAACTGCATTCATATTGCTTCATATCTGCACCAACCCAAGACACTAAAGTGATCTCCTGCCACTGCCTCCTCCTCCAGCTTCCTCCCTGTCCTTGAGTTCTTGACATCACAGGCAACATGGGTGAGCCTACAAGCTCTCATTCAAGGGATCCTTCATCTGAAAGGTCCTTTCTTACTCTGAGACCCTGGGGTTACTGGAGCAAGATGGTCTGAGAGAGCCCCATAGAAGCACTGACGGCCACTTTGCTGCGACAGCAAATACTATCTAAAGATAAAGTCATGCATAGTAGCCAGTGCGATGCCTTCCAGATCCTGACAGACTCCAACTCCCATCATCCCTGACTATTGTGCTGGCTGGGGCTGATGGGAGTCTGTCAAACAGCTTTTAATGAGAGTACATTTCTACTTATATTTTGCCAAAAGCTGCTTCTTTGCCATTTCCTCCCATTACTTCTTTTTTTTTTTACAATAATTTTTATTCAAATTTTCATAAAACATACAAAACAAAATCATAAAACATTCAAAGACAAAAAACAAAACAAAACAAAAATGATTAAACAAAAAAATAAAATGTTGACTTCCCATTTGTCGCAGATCAAATCAGTTATAGGTCTACAATATGTAATAATCCTGTCTCTTAAATTATATTATAAAATCACTTTCCTCCAGTAGTTATCTTAATTAATCATCAAATCTCATAAACATTACTTTATTCTTTCCACAAAAAGTCAAAGAGAGGTTTCAATTCTTTAAGAAATATATCTATCAATTTTTCTCCAAATAAACATGTCGATTAATCCATCTCGTTAATAATAATAGTAACCTTATTGTCATAACCATAGTCCAAATAAACATATCGATTAATCCATCTCATCAAAATCTGTTAGGTCCAATAATTTCAATAGCCATTATTCCATTATCCCTATTAATTCCATCTTCCATCTTCAATAGTCCTGTTAAGTCCAGTAATTTCAGTGTCCAATCTTCCATTATCAGTATTCCATAATAATCTTGCTGTCATAGCCATAGTCATATAATAAGAGTCTGATGGGAATTTCCTCTATCCCAAATATTTTCTTGCCATCAATTCTGAATAAGTTGCTGAAATATTGTTGTAAAGTCATATCTCTGTTCTTCTTTTTTACAAAATGCACTGGCTCATCTCTTGAGAGTTTTTCCATTGTCACATGGCTGCAGTTAATTCCATCGATTTTCTCTATATCAAGCTCCATCACGTCATTCCAGTCCAGAAGATTATCCAAGCCATTGATAACTTTATCTCTAATATCTTCATTAATTTCTTCAGAGATAACGTTAAATTCCAAACAGTAGATTTTATTTCTAATATCCATAAACTCCAGATCTTTTTCCAATTCCACATTTGTTCCAATCTCCAGGGCTTGTATCTTCCCTTTATTTTTTCTTTTCTCATCTCTGATCTCATTCTCCTCTCTCACAGGATCCCCTATTTCTTTAAACTCCTGCATCATTTTGCTCAGTTCAGTTTTCAGCTCCTTACTGCCCTGTCGCAGGGTTTGTTTCGTTATCTCAATCTCATCCATTATTTTCTGAAACATAATTACTTCCAGATTCTCAGCCACTTTCTTGATTGCCATTTTTTAAAACTACGAAAACAAAGCAAAACAAAAATAAAGAAGAACCACTTCTTATTTCAGCAACAATTGGGTTAATATTCCAGGCTTGATGACATCACAGTATAAACAGAGCAGCCTGCCTTATCTCTCTATGTTCAAGAATACAAAACAAATTTAGTTCCCAGCATCAAAACAGTTAGTGGCGTCGTGAAGAAGCAGATTCGTCAAAATAAAATAGACCAAAAAGAGAATAGTCCCAGACAATATAATGTTCCTCGGAATAGAAATCCCTCTTCTGTGTATATCTTTAGAATGCACTTCCAGGACAGCTTTTTGCAATAGAAACAGAGATAAGCTGTTAATTTCGTGAATAACAGAGAAGAGTTATAGCTCACCCAGAAGCTCTTTAAAGCTGATTAAATTGACAAATCTCTTTTTGCTGCAACAATTTAAACCAAGTAAAAAAAAGATAGAAAGAAGGGTGCTTGCCTGTTAGTCTGTTTTCTCTTTGAAGAAAAGATAAACGTATCGCATTAAACAGATAGAGCTTGTTCGGAAGTCCGTCCGGCATTGCTGGCTGGACCTTTTCTCATAAATTAATGAAATCCAGTCCTCCCAACAAAAACAGGCTTTTGAGGTTGATCTCTACGTTTCTCCCTGCCCGGGAGAAATTTCATCAGTAAAAAAAAAAATGTTCTGACTGATTTATATCTGAATAAGCTTCTTTTGAGGCGGGAGCCCGTCTCAAAAGCAGGCACAAGCGAAGTCACCCTTCCCGGAAGTCTCCTCCCATTACTTCTAATCCTCTGGAGCAGGAACAAGTCTGTTCTGTCTTCTGGGCAAGAGCCCTTCAGATATTTTAAGACTGCTATGATGCCATGTCTTATCTTCTCCAGGATAAACAAATCCAGATCCTTCAACTATTCCACATGGGACTACATTTCCAGAAATCTCACCATCATGGATGCCCTCCTTGGGACATGCACCAGCGCTGATGCATAACACAGATTTTAGAGGAATGTTTCAGAACCTCGCACATGTTCACCAAAAAGAAAAGGAAATATCATTTAGGAACATATGGTTGTTGTTAGAGTCCCAAGGTGTTGTTTCTCCCCCTCCTTTAATATCTCCCAAAGGGATGCAACATCTTTCACCTTCAACAGAGGAGCCATCTGGGGAAATGTTAACACTTAAGAATGGAATCCAACTGATCTTTGCAGAATTGCAAATACAGATCACTGGCTGTTTACTCAGGAGTACTGTTAGCTAGAAGGCCTCACAGCCCCAGTTGTCAAAGAGGATTCATTACACAGGCATCTCACACAAAAATCACAAGGAGGAGGTAAATGAGACTGGGCAAGTTTCTCATTGTTACTTACGTACCTGCCTCGTGGGGCTAATTAGGACTGCTTTTGTAGCATGCAAGCTGTACATTCCTTGAAATACTTTCAAAAACACTGTGTGATATCCTCAGCAAGGTCCTGGGTTTTGTGCTGATTCTGCAACTCAGCTAAGCATCCCGAAGTATGTAACAATCTCTCTGATGAAGGTTCAATGGAAAACTGAGGAAAGAAATGGAATAATGGCCAGTGGCTTGTTAAATTGCTGTGGTTACTTCTTCTTCCTAACTTGGTTAAGCTTCATTGTTGTGTCCTGCTATACAAGGATGGGCACTCTCATTTTGCAAAACTTTTTTCAATTAACTTGCTGACACTCATTTTTCTTTTTCTGAAATGAAATGACGGCCACAAGTGTTGCACTAAGCGCTTTTGCACATGTATATTGGCGAAACTTCAGATGGGTTTCATATTGATCTTTTAGGTAGCTAAGTTATTCGTCTTTCTTGTGCCAAAAGCTTGGGGCATTTTTTCTGGGCTCAGAACCAGAGGCTGTAAACCATTAAGGGATCTACCAGTAGATCCCAGTCTACCTTCTGCCTCTCTGAGCTAAAAGAACAATTCTAATTGTTATTGAGGTTGCAGTCCTACACACTTACTTGGGAGTATCCATCATTAAACTCTATTGGAGATGAGAAGATCTGTATAGGATTGCAATGGGATCAAGCAATCCTATGGCTGTACATCCTCCAACTCTGAGGTCTGCCCACAGTCTGCTGGTGGCAGCTCCCATAGGCATCCACAGGGGTGACAAAGAGGGGCAGTCCTCTCCCAGGTGAACCATAATCCCCAGATTTTCAGCTTTCATTTTTAAAAAAAAGAATAAGTTTCTAGCATTTGTACAACATGAAGCATGAGGTAAAATGTGCAGGTACAATTCTTCTCATTTGTTTTGTGAGAAATTAGCCTGTTTCCACCTTTCACTGTTTTCAAGTCAATGAACAAAGTCAAAGGAACGATAGACATTTAGGAAAACAAATCTAGCTGATTAGACAAAGAGAAGTCTAGGGTGAAACACCCATTGTCTAGACTCTTGGTTTATTTTAAGCCTGTTCTGTTGGTTTTCTCTGGTGGATTGCCCCATAGAAAACAATTCAGTATCAATAGCCAGGAGGAATAGACCTGGAATACAAGATTTTCAGAGGCCAGATCTCAGTCACCTGATCTATCAGAAACAGAGCTTGGCAAAGTTACCTTTTTGAACTACAACTTCCATCAGCCCAACCCAGTGGCCATGCTGGCTAGGGCTGATGGGAGTTGTAGTTCAAAAAAGTAACTTTTCCAAGCTCTGATCAGAAATCACCAGATCTATCAGAAAAGAGAGACTTGTTCTCTGATGCTAGTTATTTTTGTTTGTTTGGAATATTTACAGTGTCCCCCTTCCCTGAAAAATCCCTGCAAATGCTCATAAAGGCTCCACTGCATCCAAGCCACTTAGGAGGACAGTACACAGTAAAAAGTGTTGCAGGGAGAGTAGAAAGTGGTCCTCATTTTATCCTGATCCCATCTGTAGAAGTCAATGAGAGGTGACTTACTTACTGGTAAGTTTGTACTCCCCCAAGCAACCCCCATGCCCTGTTCTCAGCTGCTTTGCCACCAGCTCTTGGCCAGTGGAGCCTACCAGTAGACAGAGCATTCCACCAGTGTCCTCAGGAAGTTCTGGTGGTGGATGTCTTGTTCTTCTTCCACCATAGCTCCCTCTGTGCCAGCAGAGCCGCTTCCACTGGCAGCTCAGCCAGCCGACCTCAGGGATAGGATTGTACCCTACATCTTTATCTTAAGCTTTAACAATCTACTTTTCAGCTTCAACAACTACCAGTGGAAATGGCACAGAAAATTTCCTCATTGAATCATATCAGATAAACCTGGTGCAAAATGCATAAAACAACAAAAACACTGGAGCTCTCATTATTTTAATATCAGGCCATAATAGAGCAGATGCACTAACCTGCTTCACTGAACAGCACACCAATACACAATGATCTGCAGAAGTACTGACAATTTATTCTGTAACAACAAAGTACTAAATGATGAAGTGGCAACTCAGTTTAAAATCATCTGAGCAAGTAAAAGGGAATTGAATAAAAACCATTCACTCTTTGATTTTATCTTTTTACAATTACTGTATTGTTGTCATTATTAGCCAGCTATGATTATTATTAATGTCCATTTACACCCGCAAGCTGGTATAGCACAGTGGGGAGGAGAGCCTGGCTGGGAGTCCAGAGTCTGTGAGTTCAAATTCCTGCTCCTGTCTCCTGGGTGTCAAAGGCCAGCTAAAGATCACCCCCACAGTGAGTGGCTCAGGGGATTACGTGCCCTGCCACCTGTGCAGCCGTGGGCAAGCTGCATAGTCCCAAGGAGCCCAGTTGCCCCCCGGCTGGCAGTTGCGGACAAGGAAGGGGCTGGCTTGTGCAGCTGTGGCAAGCTGAGCAGGCCCTAGCCAGCTGGGGAGGACTAGCCTCAGAGGGAGGCAATGGTAAATCCCCTCTGAATACTGCTTACCATGAAAGCCCTATGCATAGGGTAGCCATAAGTCAAGACCCTGAGAATGTGATCCTGTCATGCCCCCAGATTTGTTCCAAAGACCTGAGTGGCAAGTCTCAGGAATCAGGTGGGGGTGGGGGTTGGGGAGAGGACCCTGAGGGCCACAAAGAAGGCCTCTGTGGGAGCACACTGGAAACCCTTGGATTATAACGTTTGGGCCTTTTCAGTTTAGAAAAAAAGGCAAGTAAGGGGTGCAGGGGTACAAAATTATGCATGCTATAGAGAAAGAGGATAGGCCTCTTTCATAATACTAGAACTTGGGGCCATCCAATGAAGCAGAATGTTACTAGATTCAGGACAAACAAAAGGAATTGCTTCTTCACACTGAGCATAGTTAAACTATGGAATTTCCTCCCACAAGAGGAAGTGATGGCCACCAGTTTGGACTGCTTTGAAGAGGGATTAAACAAATTCATGGAGGATAGAGCTATCGGAGGCAGTAAACCTCTGAATACCCATTGCTGGGAATCCAGGGTGCGGAGGACGCTGTCGTGCTGAGCTCCCACATATGAACTTCCCATCAGCATCTGGTTGGCTATTTTGAGAGTAACAGGATGCTAGACTAGATAGACTAGATGTTTTAATTTACTTCAGTTTAAGAGGACAGTACATAATCTGTATGAATTTAGAAACACAAATAATGTACCTTGGAATGCAGATTCACTTGGATTTGCATCAATTAAGCGTACTAATTTCATTTCATTATGTTAACCATTATGGAGTTCTCGATTCATTCTTTTAAGATACTTTACATAACAAGGAAGGTGTTTCACAAATGCAATGGCCAGTATGTAAACCTTAAAAACTTGAATAAAATGCAAAAAAGGAATATATTGAGAGCAGGGGGGAGCTGTCAAAAAAATGCAGACTAGACTATACCTATATATACTTACCTGGGAGTAAGGTCCATGGAGCTCAATGGATCTTATGCTTGAGTAGACATGCATAGGATGCTGCTGTCAAGCAAACATTTCCCTCTTACTGCTGGCCTGAAAGGGTTACCTCAGCCTCACAGACAATTTCTGCTTCACAGAGTGTCATTACTTCTAAGCTCTCGTTAAAGGACTGGATTTTGTCGCCCCTGTAAACAAGGACAAAATGGGCACTTTTGTCCACTTGGTGCCAGGAAAGTTGCTCTTTTTTTATCTGCTGTGTCGCAGAAGCTGACAACTGCTGGGTACCTGAGTACTTGCAAGGAGCCATGCTAATTATAGGGTGACTACGCAGGTGAACACAATAAAATGTTATACGTCTGAAAAATCTTGCTAAAATACTGCCAGCTTGTCAAGTATGGTGCGAGGGGTTTTGCTAATGGGGCTGTTCAGAAATAGTTTTTTCCCCTCAGTGACTGATGTCACATTTCCTACACTAGCTTTGATGCCTTTTCCAGCATTTGCCTCATGTTCAGCCATTTCCACAGAGAACATCATTCCAACTGCCCAGGAGAGAAACAAATGAGCTGAGTATGCAACATCATCAACAACATTTGTTTCACTGTGCCCACCACTGGACTCTGCTCTTCCTGGTACTATCCCCCCCTCCCCAGACGTGCTGTAGACTCTATACCCCCTGACTGGATCCAGGCACCAGGATGTTTGAGGGTAAGCCTAGAATTGGATTGTTTTCCCTGTCCATCCAGTAACCACAAAGGGAAAGAGGCAATACAGTGAAAATAGTGTTTAGGCAAAGGGAAAAAAAATAGGCCTGAAAAGCTTTACTGACAATATCAGCAAATCCCAATGTTCAACCACATGTGTAGCAGTACAAACTGAATGTATAAATAATTTACTCTATCATTATCAGTGCCTGTTTTATTCCCAGTGTAAGTCACTTGACAAGAATTTCCAAGCAGAGTGCCAGGCAAACTGAAAGCTTGAAGGAAGAGGAGGAATTAGCTGAGCCAGGCTGTTAATGATTTGACGTGCATTTGGGATGTAGTAAAGGGGTGACCGTGCTGTGCAGGCAAACAAATGGAAAGGAAGAAACAATTGTGAAGAATTCTGGGCCGCATCTGCACTGTACATGTAAAGTAATATTATACCACTTTAAACGGTTATGGCTTCCCCCAAATAAACTTGGGAACTGTATTAAGGGTCCTGAGAGCTGTCAGGAGATCACTGTCCCCCTCACAGAGCTGCAATTCCCAGAGTTCCCTGGAAAGAGGGATTGATTGTTAAACCACCCTGGGAAAGACACTCCTGGCTACAGATGGGTGAGGTGTGGTTTCACTGGCAATGTTGGGATCGTCTGCTTACCACACCCAACACCACCTCATCCAGTTCAGTGTCGAGGTGTCACCAGTAGGCTGATGATACCCAGTTCTATTTCTCTGTAACATCTGAATCAAGAGATGCCATACATATCCTAAAATGGTATTACGTATACCTAGCACAATGCCCAATTTATTAGGATCAGCTGACAAACATAAAATAATAAGTTGGCTTCGTTTTCTGTGTTCTTTATGCTAACAAGTCTCAAGCAAGAGTAAACCTTGAAAGTGTTAGGTCCAAACCCAACACGCAAGCCGTTACTGTCTACTTAGCTCACATCCACCCAGGAGGGTGCGGAGTTGAGAGCAATGATCTACTTCCAGAGGCCAGGAAATAACACACAATATTACCTTTGCAAAGGGGTCCCAAGACCTGCCAGCAAGATGCTTTTCAGAAGTGGGAACCCCGTTTATTGAAATACAGTAGATTATATAGATTCCCCAGTGGTTACAAAAATGGGGAGCAGACGTCATAAAGAATAGAAAAACATTGCTAGACATAGTAATATCTAAGATATGAAAGATGGGGTGCTTAGGACAACAAAAGCCAGGAACATCTTTCCTTTCTTCAGGCCTGGCTTGCTTAGTTTATACGACCTTGAGATAAGCACTCAGAGCCAGAGGAACAAAGGGTAGATAGGAGCAGGGGAGGTTCGGTTACAAGTGGGATCATTAAACTAAGAATTACACTCAGGTTACATTTCTGCATTTGTAAGCGTATGCGTGTCAAGGTCTACAACCATGTAAATGAAGCGTAGGCATTCTTTTGTGATACAGTTGGTAACATAATATAAGACATAGAGTATAGATATGCACAAGGAAATGGGAGGGGAACACATTTCCAGTTCAACCAGGCTTTTATTCACTTAGCCACTGGAACGTTTGGGGTCAGGTCATCGGGAAATAAACCGATATCTACTTTATATCAAGTCAGTAATATTTCCATACCCAACAAAAGCCTCACTGTCGCCTCATTGACTTGCCAGAGCAAGGATAGTCTGTCAATTATCCTGGCATTCTAGCAGACGACATCGGTGTTCCTACTCTGAAAACAGTCCTGGAGCTGTGCTCCCTCGCATTCTTCCTCCATTACACCACTGGTCCTACCTACTTGGACCATAGCACCTGCTTCAGTTGCTGCTCTTCTGAGATTACCCTATAGCTGTGTTTTATTTGCTGCATTTTATTGGACCTTTTAATTGTAATTGTGATTATTTTAACTCATATTTGTTTTTATCTTGTACACTACCCAGAGAGTTTCTGTTATACAGCAGCCTAAAAATAGTATGTATGTAACTATACATAAATAAATAATTGGTTGCCAATTTTGGATCTGACCTTTACCTCCCTGGGAACAGTACTTCATGCTGGAGCTAGATTTGTCCTCAAAGCAAGGTGACTGAATGTTAAAGTCAGGTGATTCAGCATATGTTGCAACCTAGATGGCTCTCTTAATTAACACTTCTAAGGTTTATGGCAAAAACGTTACCCTCTAGTGCAGATGAAAAGGTGCTGAAGCCAGGCTTACGACAACTATTAGTGGTAGCTGACACGTGATCCAGTTCGAGGTGAACAGGAGACCACCAAAATGTGCAGCCAGTAACTATAATATAGCCTTGGCATATGCAGAGGGAAATATTACCAAGAGGCATAAATTCTGTGTACACCGTTCTGTGTCTACCTGATTGGCAGACTTCAGAAAATGATTCTGGGAGACTTTGTCTCCACCCCATGGCATTTATGCTGTGGGTTTTGCATGGCTCCATCTTGTCTCCTGTACTATTTACATGAAACTATGGAGAGATACATGGGATGGGGCACCATCCTATGCTGGAGACACCCAAATTTATTTAATAAGAACATAAGAAGAACCTGCTGGATCAGGCCAGTAGCCCATCTAGTCCAGCATCCTGTTCTCACAGTGGCCAACTAGATGCCTATGGGAAGCCCACAAGCAAGACCTGAGCACAAGAGCACTCTCCCCTTCTGCAGTTTCCAGCAATTGGTATTCCAAAACATACTGTCTCCAACTATGGAGGCAGAGCATAGTCATCATGGCTCATAGCTATCGATAGTTTTTATCTTCCATGAATTTGGCGAATCCTCTTTTAAAGCCATCAAAGTTGGTGGGCATCACTGCCTTTTGTGGGAGCAAATTTCACACGAACTGTGTGAAGAAGTACTTACTTTTGTCTGTCCTGAATCTCCAACATTCAGCTTCATTGGATGTCCACGAGTTCTAGTGTTATGAGAAAGGGAGAAAAACTCTCTATCCAATTTCTCCATGCCATGCATAATTTTACACACTTCTGTTATGTCACCTCTTGCTTGCCCTTTCTCTAAACTAAAAAGCCCCAAATGCTGCACCCTTTCCTCATGAGTCACTCCATCCCTTGATCATCTTGGTTGCCCTAGGGTGAGCTGATCAGAACTGTACACAGACCACACCATAGATTTATATAATGGCATTATGATATCAGCAAGTTTTATTTTCAGTACCTTTCTTAATTATCTGTGGCATGGATTTTCCCCTTTTTACATCTGTTGCACACTGGGTCGACATTGTCATCGAGCTATCCACTACAACCCCAAGTTCTCATTCCTGGTCAATCACTACCAGTTCAGACCCCATAGGTGTATGTGTGAAATTAAGACTTTTTGCTCCAATATGCATAACTGGACACCTGTTTTGCATTGAATTGCATTTGCCATTTTACCACCCATTCACTCAGTTTAGAGCGGTTCTTTTAGAGTATCATCAGCAAACCTGGCTATCTCATTGCTCACCCCTAATTCATTTATGAACAATTTAAAAAGCACAGGTCCCAATGCTGAACCCTGGGGGACTCCACTTTCTACATCCCTCCATTGGGAGAACTGTCCATTTATTCCTATGCTCTGCTTTCTGTTTCCTAGCCAGGTCCTGATCCACAAGAGGACCTCTCCTCTTATTCCATGACTGCTAAGCTCACTCAGCTGTCTTTGGTGAGTTATCTCATCAAAAGCTTTTTGAAAATCCAAGTACACTGTGTCAACTGGATCACCTCTGTATACTTGTTGACATTCTCAAAGAACTCTAGTAGGTTAGTGAGACAAGACTTACCTTTGCAGAAGCCATGGCGGTTCTGCTTCAGCAGGGCTTGTTCTTCTATATGCTTGGTTGTTTTATTTTTAACAATACTTTCCACCAGTTCTCCTGGTCTGTTATTTCTGGGGTTCCCCTGGATCCTTTTAAAGATTGGCATACATCAGCCACTTCCCAATTCTCAGGTATGGAGGCAGATCTGAGAGACAAGTTAAATATGTTTGTTAGAAGATTAGCAATCTCACATTTGAGCTCTTTGAGAACTCTTGGGTAGATGCCATCCAGACCTAGCAATTTGTCAGTTTTTATTTTGTCTATTGAGCCTAGAACGTCATCTCTCAACACCATCATTTGCTTCAGTTCCTCAGACTCCTTTTCTGCAAAGATTAATTGAGGGATCTGCCCTATATCTTCCACTGTGATGACAGATGCAAAGAATTCATTTAGCTTCTCTGCAGTCTCCTTATTCTGCTTTAGTACACCTTTGATTCCCCTGTCATCCAAGGGTCCAATTGCTTCCCTAGACAGTCCTTTGCTTTTAATGTATTTAAATATTTTTTTGTTGTTGGTCTTTATGTTTTTAGCAGTGTGCTCTTTAAATTCTTTGTCAGAATCCTTTATTGTCTGCTTGCATTTCTTTGTATTCCTTTTTATTCTCCTCATTTGGACAAAACTTTTTTTTTAAGGAAGCCTTCTTCTAATAGCATATTTGACTCTGCTCGTTAACCGCACTGGCATCCTCTTGGCCCTGGTGGTACCTTTCCTGATCTATGGTATAAATCCCAGTTGAGCTTCTACTTTTGTGTTTCTAAACAACTCCCAAGCAGTTTGGAATGATTTGACCCTCTGGACTTTGTGTTTCAGCCTTCTTTTTACCAATCCCCTCATTTTGGGGAAGTTTCCTCTTTTGAAGTCAAATGTGACCATGTTGGACCTCTTTGTTGTGACTGGAACATATATGTAGCAGTCTGTGTCAGGGTAATTGAAATCACCCATTCCTACAATTCCTAGTTTGGATGCTTCCTCTATTTCATTTCTCATCTCAAGATGGTTTATATCCAGAGATAACCATGTCCCACTGGGTTGTTTCATCTTTCAGATGTGGCAGCAATGGCCCACACTGTATGAAAACTAATAAACTGATGCCAAATCCTGACAAGATGGCGGCACAGCAATTGGACCATCTGATCATGGAGGTGATATACAGTTTGATATTGATGAAGCTTCAGGTTCTCAGCTTGGGGGTGAGATTAGATCTGCTTCCATTGCATCCGTGAGTAGCTGTCCAACAGAGTTTTTCCAAATGGTACAAGGGTTGCTTCCCTGGTTAACCCAGTTTTGGAGCCTTCAGAGACCCACTCTGATTATTTGGTTTATTTATAAAAGTATTTATATACCACCCTCTAACAAAACATCAGGATAGTGTAAGGCAATATAAAAACATTTACAAACAATATAAAACAATCATTGAAATGGCTGGTTACTAAAAAAAAAGAGAGAGAGAGAGAGAGATGCCTGAAAGTCAAAAGAGAGGATGTTTGCTGGATCTCTGCAGGAAGAGTGTTCCACAGCATGGGACCAGTGACACTAAATTCCCAGCTTCTAGTTGAAGCCAGTCGGGCCTCTTTAACATGGGGTCACCTAACAGCACTCCTCTGATGATCTCCATGATCAGGCTGGAGTATAAGGGCTCAGGCGGTCCTTAAGGCATCCTAGAGCCATGTTGTTCAGGGCTTTGAATATCAACACAAGAACCTTGAACCTGGCCCAGTAGCAACTTTTGTAAGTCAGAGGACAAATCCACCTATCTTCCTGCAGACCTGAGTGCTGCTAGTGATACAGTCTCTGTTGAGGTGTCTGATACACCAACCTATCTGATTTTGTAGGCTCAGTTATTAATGCTTGAGGATGTGAATATGGTGTTTGCAGCTATGCAGAATTACATGTCCTCTTTTCCTGCACCCATCGTAGCTAGTTCATGCCAGGCATGCAGGGTTAACTGGATCTAGGGTATGGTGAACCCTTCACTGTATTATGGGGTGGTTCCCACTGCCTTGAAGGAGGCAATGTGTGGCCACCCCTGAAAAAAAACCCATCCTGAACTTGGAGGTTTATTCCAACTACTACCCTGTCATCAATGCATCTTTCTAGGGCAAAGTGACAGACAGTGTGGTGGCAGTTCAGTGTAAACATGCTTGAATAAAACTTATTTTGACCCATTCCTGTCTGGGTTCAGGCCTGGTTGTCGGACAGAACTGGTCTCATAGGCCTAGTGAAAGTCCTTTGGGAGGGGGCAGAGAGAGTTGCAGCCCTGCTGATTCTCTGGAGTTCTCAGCAGCTTTTGATACAGTTGACCATGGAATCCTCCTGGACCATCTCCATGAGTTGGGGGCATCATTTCATGGTGGTTTCACTCCTTCTTACAGGGTTGGTTCTAGTGAGCAGTATTGGGGGACTGTGCCTTAGCTCCTCAGCAACTGATCTGCAGGGTAACACAGGGCATGATTGCCCCCCCAATGCTATTTAATATCTATATGAAACCACTGGGGGAAGGTCTGGGGCAAGGTTTCACCAGTATGCTGATGACATTCAGATTTTTTCCCCTGCAACATCTGAATGCCAAACCAGTACTTGGTGCAGTCACTGGCCACATGAGGGCTAATAAACTGTGACTGAATCCTGACAAGGCAGAGATGCTATAGATGGATGGTTCTCAGGTCCAGGAATTGGATTGTTTACCAACTCTGGATGGGTTTGTACTCTCTCTGAAGGAACACATGAATAGCTTGGGAGTGCTCCTAGATCCATCACTGTCATTAGAAGTCAGTATGACCTCAGTGGCTCAGAGCACCCATTACCAATTTTAGTTTGTGCACCAATGACAACAATTCCTGGACAGGAATAGCTATGGTGATCCATACACTGGTAACTCCACAATTTGACTACTGCAATGTGCTGGGAGGGGGTACCCTTCCACCCAGCTGGAAGCTGCAATTAGTGCAAAATGCAGCTGTTAGGACCCCCAGTATTACACATATTACACTGGTGTTGAAAGATGTATACTGGCTGCCTACAAGCTAAGTTCAAGGTTTTGTTGTTGATATTTAAAGTCCTAAACAACTTGGGACCAGAATACTTGGCAGACCACCTCCACTGGTACAGGCCAATCCAATCTTCTGAGGAAACCGTACTGGTCATTCCATAACCAATGAATCGTCATTTGAAAATGGGCCTTCTTATTGATAGCACCCAACCCTCTGGAATGACCTCCCTCAGGTAATCTGTAAGGCAGAGACAGTAATGACTTTTAAACACCTCTTTAGAAAATACATGTTTACCCAGACATTCCTTGTCTCTGATTCTTAATGTTTATTTTGTTTTGTACGCTGTTCAGTTTTATTTGTGATATACAGTTGCATTTTTATCTCATTGTTTTTATCTAGCTGTTCAGGAATGTTATTGAATGTTGTGTGTTTTTATTGTTTTTAGGTACACCACTTAGAGATTTTTATTATATTAAGCAGTATTAAAGCAAGCCCTGCTGCCATTGGGAAATTTACCATTAGAGGGTAAACCAATGGGTCTAACTTTTCATAAACATGCTCCATTTTTTGTATATGTCTAGTACATAAACCACTTGTCTGGATCTCTGCAGTAAGTCATTTTGTCTGGCCACGTATTCTGAAAACTTTTCTTGTTGGAAATGCCAGAAATTATCACTTGCTATTATTTTTCTTATTACCTGCTAAGCCAATGAAAAGATTATTCTTTTTATAAATGCGCTAGCTCCACTTGACCTAGCAGATGAGTGGAGATTATTCCTGAAATGAATCCCATGCCAGTACTTTCTTCTGACCCAGACAGAAAACAAGGTTATCTAAAGTCTGTAATGAACAATGGTTAATTGACATCTGATGAAAAACTACATTCTCCCAAGAAAGATTATGCTTTTCATTCATATATTCAGGTAAATCAAATGATGGCTGAATGGCTATTTTATATCATTTCACAAAATGTCAAAATAATTTTTAGTACACTGTCATCAAGTCCTCCTGTCTGTGTTTTTCCTTTTCCCAATGGGCTAAATATTTTTATTGCTTTCCAGATAATAAACCTCATTCTAGAGTAGAGATCTTTCCAGACTTAGGACTCCCTTTAACCACTTTTATTATCCTTACCTTTCTCCTTTTATCTCTTTCCCTCTCCGCAGTTCTCTGCTACTTCCCTTCTCATACATCATAACAAGGACATTTGCACTATTTGAGATTTACACAGGCGCTCAATACACTGAGCATTACTTTTGTCTTCTTTCATGACAGCACGAAAGAGGGAGAAAAAAATAAAATGGCAGCAGCACTGCTGGTGTGATCCACTTGAGGTCAGGATATGACCAGGATCCACTAACCAAAGCTAATAGCGTAGAACAGGGGCCCTTGTGGTTTATCCTTGTGAGTCTTCCCCAGTCAAGAAAGAAACACCAGAGCTTCTCAGCTATAATCAAAGCACAGGTTAACATGGACAACTGGGTTTGCATACTCATTCTCATCTGGGATTGGAGAGCAAGAAAAAAAAGGAAGGTATTGGGGACAGAATTTGTCTACAGTGTCCTTTTAGGTTAATGTAGGAGGAATCCTAAGGAATCAAAAAGTACATGATAAGTAGAAGGTTGCCCCGTGACTCCTAGTATCAGACAATACAGCTAGTGGAAAAGGACATATATGCAGGCTAATAAACCCAGGCTAAATTCTGACAAGATGGATTACAGGGTTCACCTTTATTGTTCATCTGTTAGTCCCCACATCACAGAAATAACATTCAAGAGTGCATGAACATCTACAAATATCAAGGATCTCTCCAAAACAAAACTAATACAGACAATAATTTCTGGCCAAAAAGAAGACCCCACAGGACACTGCCACATCATATGACTCAGAGACAAGAGTGTTTACCAGTATAGACAGATGACATCAGTGTTACACTGATTCTGAAGAAGTTACATTGGCTGCTTCCATGCCAAATTCAAGGCGCTGGTGCTTGCCTATAGAGTCCTAAATGATTTGGGACCCAATTAACTGAAGGATTACCTCTCTCTGTATCAGCTTGCCCATGTCTGAAGATCTTCAGAGGAGCCTTTTCTTCTCTATTTCACACCAGGTGAGGTGTGTTATATGGTGGTGTAGGAGACAGCCTTCTCCATAATGGCACCCCATTTGTGGAATCCCCTTTCTCCACAAGTGTGCCTAGCACTGATGTTGTTATCTTCTGGGCACCAGGTTAAGATCACCTTTGCCCAGGCGTTTGAAGTGTGGAGTCCGCAGCCTTGGGGTCATTCTTGACTCCCAGCTGTCCATGGAGGCTCAGGTCTCGGCAGTGAGCAGGACAGCTTGGTATCAATTACATCTGATACAGAGGCTACGACCCTACCTTCCTGTCCATCTGCTCCCGTGGGTGATACATGCCCTGGTCTCCTCTCGCTTAGACTACTGTAATGCGCTCTACGTGGGGTTACCCTTGAAAACGGTCCGGAAATTACAGCTGATACAGAATGCGGCGGCACGTCTGATTAAGAACAGCCGTCGCCGTGATCACATAACTCCGGTGTTAGTAGACCTACACTGGCTACCAGTTGTTTACCGGGCCCAATTCAAGGTGTTGGTGTTGACCTTTAAAGCCCTATACGGTTTCAACCCAGTTTATCTGAAGGAGCGCCTCCAGCATCACCAATTATGCCACCTGACGAGATCAGCCACACAAGACCTCCTCTCGGTCCCACCAGTCAAAACAGCCAGGCTGGTGCGGACCAGAGAGAGGGCATTCTCAATTGTGGCCCCCACCCTCTGGAATTCCCTTCCTTTTGACCTTCGACATGCCCCCTCCCTGATGGGTTTCCACCGGGCCTTGAAGACCTGGCTATTCAGGCAGGCCTACAGGGTTTTTGGGGTGGATTAGTTTTTATGATGTTATTAATTGGAAGGCTGGTTTTAGATTAATTACTGACTGTTTTTTTATTCATATGTTGTATTTATTGTGTTATTGTACGTTACCTAGAGTGGCCGTTAATTCGGCCAGATAGGCGACTCACAAATAAAATTTTATTATTATTATTATTGGAGTGAGTTAATTAGTTTTAGTTTAACCTGCTCTTGTTTTATTTGCTCCCATTAATGTTATGACTTTGATTCTTATGTATTACTTATTTATATATATATATACATTGTACCCTGCTCTGGTATCTGAAAATGACAGGTTTAATAGTGAATATGCATATGTTCCAATTTAATCTTTATTTGCATATACTGCTTTTTATTTCTTCTTTCCGGAAGATTCATTCGTGTATAATGAACTCTTGATTTCTTTTTTTATACTATTATGCTTACATCTTTTAGAACCTGAAATACATTCCCTGATCTTCTGCTGATGTATTTAAAATAACTCTTGCCCAGCAGATTATGGCCTTTCGGGTCTTGTTTGGACCTTCTCACCCATTGGGGCAAATTAAGAACCTCATTTTCAGTATCTATGTGGGTGAAAGGTGGGTTAAAAGTATTTTAAATAAAATAAAATATCACAGCTGGCAGCATTGCACTAGCTGGAACAGAAGTTGGGGAAGCATTGCTTAAATATGTAGACCTAAAGAATTTGGCCCGAGGAAGGGAGGAAAGGCAGCTGGCATTTGGGCTGCAAACCACAACTGGCGGTGTGTTTCTTCCCTCTTCTCTCTGAATATTGTTTGCTTGCTTGTTTGTTTGTTTGTTTGTTTGCTTGTTTGCTTGTTTGTTTGCTTGTTTGCTTGTTTGTTTGTTAGATTTATATCCCACCCTTCCTCCCAGTAGAAGCCCAGGACAGCAGAGTTTCTTGTTGCTAGGGATGTTCTAGAATTCTAGAATTTAATTGTTGTAAACCGCACAGAGAGCTTCGGCTATGGGGTGGTATACAAATGTAATAAATAATAATAATTCTGCCCATTTCGTATTTGGTACCGAATTTTTCATTCACTTGTTTCTTCTCAATTGTTGAGGATCGGATTTTAATATAGCAAATTTCCGCTGCTATATTAAAATCCACCTCCAAAATATCAATTTTAAGAATGATAATTTATCAATATTTCCTTTAACAATATTGATATTTCCTTAACATTTTTAAAGGAAAGTTCAATATTTCCTTCAAAACATTGGTATTTCCCATAAAAATATCGATATTAGTATCGATTTTTTTCCAAGTGAAAAAAACCATGGATCAGTAAAAGCAGCGGCTAGTGGATAAAAAAACACTTGAATCAATGCCAGTCTGTTAGGCTGGCAGAATGCTTTCGAAGCAGCACCAACCAATGGATCCCATACCTAGTTGTTGCGAACAGCCTGCATCTTTTCTCTTCTCCCAAATGGGCAAGGGGCACTTACTTTCTCACAGCTGACCTGAAGTGTTAAAGAAGCATTGTCCTCTCCTACAGAAGAAGTCTTTGAAGTGGATGGAGGGGCTATAGCTTTGAGTCCTTATGTATCTTTTCATGCTGCAGACACCACCACAAGACCCAAGTCCAAAAGGCTAACCATCTGATTATACCAACTGTAAAATCAGCTCATGGAACCATATTATCCATCAGAAAAAGCAGGAGGTTCCCATTTCTATACATACATGGGAAGAGACAAAAGGTATCCGCAATTAAACTTCAAAGTAATTAACTGCATTCCCATTTCCCCTTATTTATTTATTTATTTATTTATTTATTTATTACATTTATATATCGCCCCATAACTGAAGCTCTCTGGGCGGTTTACAGCAATTAAAAACATTAAAAACAAATATACAAATTTTATACACGAAAAACAATTTAAAAACACAATTTAAATTTTTTTTAAACACATGCTAAAATGCCTGCGAGAAGAGGAAAGTCTAAACTTTCTTTTTTAAAATGGTGTTTATTATTGCTCTATCTTCCAATGATCCTTTCAGAATCAAACACCCGCTTGAATGAGGAATTTTCAGTGCATAGCATCTCATTATCTGGAAGACCAATTCTGAAAGTAAATGGAAAGAGAGCAAAAGGCATCTGTTCCAAATATAGGAGTCCACCTAATCCAATTCAAACAAAAGACAAAATATGTCTTTTTTTCAAAGCAAGTGGAATTAGGTCATAAATTTGCCATACCACACACATGCTGTTCTCAATCTGTGGAGGACAGAAGAGTTGGCACAAAGCTCTTTCAGTCAAAAGATTCCCCAGCTCTACCTATAATAGTTTAAATCTTATGAATGGATACATATTGGTTTATGTTATTGTCCATCCTTCCTTAAAGTTAGACCTAGAATCCCTTCTTGGAATGGTGAAAAGCCATGCTATTTCTCTTGCTATGAACAGGATTTAAAAATAAAACAAAATACCCAAAAAGAAGGAAGATGATAAAGATTCTCACAATCAATTCAGCACTAAAAATAATTACCATTATGCTGTTTCTCATGAATACCTAGTGAAGCCTGATTTAAAAGTGATGCTGGGCATACAACAAATATAACAAATATGCATGTGGCATGCCACATGGCCAGCATCTCTTTTAAATCAGTTTGTCTCACCAGCACCTGTGGCATTATCATGGCAGGGATATGTGGCCTGATAAGAATCATGACTGCATGCTAATATTGCACACGATTTGTTTTGCTATTTATTTGAAGCGTTTTTACCCTTGTTTTCAGCCAAAAGAGCTACCAGAGCAGCTTACAATTATCAGTCATACCCTGCCTTCTGGTTTGCAATCTAAAAGACACAATACAAAAGGAAAGGGAATTGGAAGGGAAGCCGAACAAAGCAAACAGGCTCTAGATCATTATAGAGTTCTTGTAATCACCAGCTGTAATGGAAAGAGTTCATGGAAAGGGGGAACCAAAAATTGCTGGTCTCTCAGCTGAGCAGATGGAGAAGCCCCACAGCTCCATCTCTCTCCCTCTCCTTGGTGCTGCTAGAATAGGGATGGGAGGGAAATTCAATTCAGTTTGCATTTAAAGGTGAGCTTACCTACTTCACACTTCTCAAAACAATGAGCAGTCAAAAAACCAAGCCATCCTTCAAACGTCACACTTACTGGCATTTTGCAATGCTCTAGCCAAGTAATGTGTACAAAAAATGCATATACTAGGGTAAAGTGTGCACATAAATGCATATTCCTCAGGGAAGGTTCTATGCCAACATTGTTGAAGGAGGCTATGATAAGACCTTTCTTAAAAAAAAGCCTTTGTTAGACCCTGTGGATCCTAAAAACTTCCACCCAGTCTCTAATCTCCCCTTTCTGGTGTTTCAAGGTGTTTGAGAGGGTAGTGGCTGCTCAGCTCCAAGTTTTCCTGAATGAATCGGACTATCTAGACCCTTTTCAATCAGGCTTCAGGCCTGGCCATGAGACAGAGACTGCCTTGGTTGCCCTGCTTGATGACCTACACCGGGTATCAGACAGGGGAGTGCATCCCTGTTGATGCTGCTGGACCTCTCAGCGGCCTTCGATATGATCGACCATGGTATCCTTCTGGACCGTCTAGCTGGGATGGGATTGGGAGGCACTGTTTATGGTGGCTCCGGTCCTACCTGACAGACAGGACACAGAAAATGGTGCTGGGAGACTACTGCTCAGCCCCCCGGCCGTTGACCTGTGGGGTATTGCAAGGTTCCTTTCTGTCTCCCATGCTCTTTAAAATTTACATGAAACTGCTGGGAGAGGTCATCAGGAAATTTGGAGTACAATGTCATCAGTATGCTGATGACACTCAGCTCTATCTCTCCCTACCACCTGATTGCACAGAGGGAGTGCTCATCCTAAACCGGTGCCTGGAGGCTGTGAAGGGCTGGATGTGGGCTAACAAACTGAAACTTAATCCAGACAAGACAGAAGTACTGCTGGTCAAGGGAAAAACTGCACCAGTGATAGGATTGCAACCTATTCCGGATGGGGTTACATTCCCCTTGAAGGAGCAGGTCCACAGTTTGGGAGTCCTCCTGGATCCTGCCCTGCTGCTTGAATATCAGGTGGGTGCGGTAGCCAGGAGTGCTTTTGGCCAACTCAAACTGGTCTACCAGCTGTGTCTGTTCCTGAAGGCAGTTGACTTGGCCACAGTGACACATGCATTGGTGACATCGAGGCTTGATTACTGTAACACGCTCTATGTGGAGCTGCCTTTGAAAACAGTTCGGAAATTGCAGTTGGTTCAAAATGCAGCAGCCAGAATGTTAACTGGAGCACAGCACAGGGAGCATATCACCCCTGTGCTTTATCGACTCCACTGGCTCCCAATTTGTTTCCGGGCCCAATTCAAAATGCTGGTTCTGACCTTTAAAGCCCTAAACAGCCTTGGACCAATGTACCTGAGGGACCGCTTAAGCCCATATGTACCTGCCTGGGATTTAAGATCATCTGCCTCGGGTCTCCTCTGTGTGCCTGGAGTGAAAGATGTTAGATTGACAGGCACGTGGGAGAGAGCTTTTTCAGCTGTGGCCCCCAAGCTTTGGAATAGTCTACCCTAAGAAGTTCACACTGCTCCCTCTCTGTTGGTTTTCTAGAGACTTCTAAAAATGATCTTGTTCCAGAGAGCCTTTGGGAGGGACTGAAGGTAGAGCCTGACACTGATTTTATGCCTTCTATGTTAAATTTTACCTTTGTAGTCCCTTTAGTACCAATCCCTATATATGTGTATATGTGTGTGTGTGTGTAGTATTTTATGTATTTTAATTGTATTTTATGTATTTTAATGTTTTTGTGAATTTACTGTTTGCCATTTTATTATGTACATGTTTGATTTTATTTTTGTAAGTCGCCCTGAGTGCCTTATTATAGAGTAGAAGGGCGGGATAGAAATATTTTAAATAATAAATAAATAAAATATTTCTGTGAACTAAGAGGACCCAAAAATGACATATCCCTTCTATGCTAGAAGACATAGCAGCTGGGGGCCTGGTTTGAAAGAGAAGCTGGCGCACAAATAAGTTTTTCTTACATGCATAGCATCAAGTTTAAATCAGGCCTGAAAGAGAAGAGAGGGCTGTTCAATTCCTGCACCATTACAAAGCAACACTATTTTACAGCACAAAAGATCCACTTACACACATCAAACCCTCTTGCTACAGTTAGTAATTAACACAAATGTCTGACGATACCAGACAGCATAATTGCCTGCCAGGGAAATTACTCCGATGACAAACAAACCTTTGTTTCCCTAGGGTACAACCAGGATAGCACAAATCAAAATAACGATTGACTTGTCCATAGAGTCATGCACGCAGACTGCTTCAACTGTTATTTTAGATGCAAAATAAATAAAATGCATCCTGAGTTCAGATGCCACATTGCAAAGCGTTCCCAGGGCTGTTTATATTCTGTGGTTGCAATGTGCAAGCATGCAATTCAGTGTTGACAAGGAAGTCAGCATCCTGAGGATCCTACCGTTTCCAAAAGCCAGACTCTAACCTTTAAGGAAGTAAAGATAGGCCTAAAAGTATATGGGCCCTGGGCAATGCCTAGTGAAAGCCAAGTGGAGGAAAAGCCAAGCAGGAGTTTTGCAGCAAGAGTAAAAGGTTTCAATGCATCTTTCTCTCTCTGTGGAAAGAAGACTTTCTTTTTATTTATTAGTGGCAGGAGCACTAACATCTTTGCCATCCTATTATTGTCATTTATGTAAGCTATGTAAACTGACCCAGGGAGCTCATAGATTTCAGCTGTGTTAACTTCTACAATAGAATTCAGGTCAGCAGGGATGTTCTACATTTCAGCACCTTGGATAGCACCTTGAAGGTTCGCGCTAAAACCCAGAGTAGGTTCACTGCCATTCTGAATTAATCTAGTTTAGGGAAAACAAGGAATCCTATTTTAAATGGATATACACACAGAATTTGGCAGCTCCAACCTGATCAAGCTTTACCCACATCAGACCGCCTCTTGCATTGAACATTCACTTATATCCAAGCCACTTATGCATTGTCATATTTTTAAAAAGCCTAATCATATGTTAAATTAAAAGCTCTGTGTGTACATGTGTGATACATATAAAAGCCTCCATGCAGTACTATAGTCCTGCAGCATAATTTTATAAGTATTAATACATGTGTTTTTATACAGTTATATTCATTGGTATGTGTATCTGTTTATGTCCAGGAAATCCAGACTGCACATGCGTATAATATGTGGATAATGTTATATGTATAATAATGTATATAATAATGCCTATAACATGTGAAAATTGTTCATATTTTTAGTGGTGCCAATAAAAAAAATCCACTTCTCATTAAGATCAAGGAGCAAGACAGAGAGTAGTTTCCATTTTATTATGCAAATAAACTTACCACTCTTCAAGTCTGTGAAGGAAAGCACCACCAGTACATGCAGAAGATAGATCAGAGTTCAGATCCCCTCTCAGCCATGAAGCTGACTGGGTGACCTTGGGCCAGTTACTGTATCTCAGTATAACCAACCTCACAACACTGTAGTGAGGATAAAATTGGGAGGGGGAGAACCCTGCTCAAGGTCTGCCATCTTGAGCACCTTCGAGGAAAGGTGGAATGCAAATGTAATAATAAATCAAATAAATGTTAATATTCAGTAGATTAGATTACCTCTGAAAAATTCTGTATACATCATGAGAGGCTGTGAAATTAATCAGAACTTTGCCATGGAAAAAGAGGGTGCAGTGAATTGTGGGTGGAAGTCTTTCCCAACTGAAAGACCACCTTTTTGTATGGGTTTCCCAAGATGCCACCACAAGACAAACCTAAGCCAGCCGTCCCCAACTTGGTGCCCTCCCATCAGCCTCCACCAGCATAGCTGTAGAATGCAGAGACTGAAGGGAGCACAGCAATCTGTCTGGGGCTGATGGGAGCTGTAGTCCAAAACATCTGGAGGACACCAGGTTGGGGAAGCCTGCTGTAAATGCTTATATGTTGCATACAGAAGCTCTCAAGTTTAATCCATGAGACGTTCAATGAAAAGGATTTCAGATAGCTGGGGAAAAGTCTTGCCTGCGACCTTGGGGAGTCACTGTTAGACTAAACTCTACAGGGCTAAATTATTTGATAGTCATCAAAATATAAGGCAGTGTCATGCTGTCAACTGTTGTCAGAAAGGAAGGCTTGGACTAGACATCATAACAAGATGCCATACTCTTTACTTTTGGTTGGCCCAGGAAAGTTTAGCTCAATGGCTCAAGCACAGTTTTCTTGTTTGGAACGAGCCTTATGGGTTGTAGGCTTGAACCCCCCACTCTTCTGTACTTAGGCTATACAGATTTGATACCAAGAAGGAATGATAGAAGATTTGGACAATTTAGATATTATTAATAACACTTAGAGGGAAAATATATAATTGGACTGAGATGATATCTTATTGAGTAGTTTAATAATAGCATAGTGGTATGTATGATTAATGATAAAAGACTGAATATTTTTCTTTATTTCTTGCTTTTTCTTCTGTCCTCTGAACATGTTTGCATTTAGTATATTATATAATGTCTGTCTTACTTCAAATATATAGAGAGGGGGTGGTGTAAATTTCTGGTATTATGTGATGTATAAATATGTCTTTAAAATAAAATATGGATGATATTGGCCACACTTGCTGGTCTTGAGATGCATTTCTTGCTTTGTACAATAACTCACTATTGTAAATTGTTCCTCCTAAGACTGTTTTGCAGTGGGAAAGTAACCCTCAGGCTAAAGTTACACCACAGGCAATTAAATGACTGCTGTCAAAACCCTAAGTGCTACACAGCTGGCCTCCTACTCAGCATGAGCCAAGATCTTCAAGGTGCCTTGGGCTGTGTGCAATTTTTCACCACATGCTCAAAATGCATTGCAGCCCACATTGACCAGATCATAGCATCCACCAGATTTGTCATGGTGCAGTTACATGGACTCACTAAATGGATGGCCAGTGAAACTATCACAGGACTGCTTTGACACAGACCAAGAGTAACTTAATGCACATCCAGAACTCCAGCCTGATCATGTGAACCAGCCATCAGCATCTGGGCAAAGATGATAGATGATGGCATATTTCAGGGTACTGCAGGATCTTCTAGATTCTAGATGTACACACTTGATCTTAGCCAAAAGGCCGAGAAGCGATGTATTCTAGATTCTAGATAGAAGATTCTCGTTTTCCTTTGTGAAAAAGGAAACAATCAGTGTGACCAAGGAAAACCACTCATGCATGTGCATACAATACTTTCCTGTCACCAGAGGGGGGGGGAGAATGAGAAGCTCCTGCTCATGAAAGGTAATGTATTGCACCCTATCACAGCCTGAATCTCTGATCAATGACTTGTCCAGAGAATGCAGATAAAAAAGTTTGCTAGCCAGAACAGTCATCAAACCATTTGTAACCTGTAAGAAAATGTTGCAATGTATCTTCACTTCCTAAACAGGACTCCCATTCAGGATTCCAGCCAACCAACCATGGCCTAGGTTACTATATTGTAAGGGGCACATGGGGCACATGCAGACCAGTTCATTCTCTCACCCTGTCCAGTGGATTACCAGTTTTCTTTTTCTAACTGAGGAACACACCAGATGCAACACCATCCAAACAAGTAACAGCTGTACGAACAGCTTTTAGAAAGTAAATGTGCAGGCATGGCGGGTGAAATGAGCCAAACAAGCACTTGGAATTCATCTAGGAACACGTCAAATTCCTGCTGCAGTCTCAGTCTGCATCTGGTTCCATGCCCACTCTTTTCATTGTATGTTCCCATTCACGCCAATCAGAGCTTTTTTCCAAAGCAAAGCAAGTTGTGTGGGGGACACATAGTGAGGAACAAAGGGCTAAAGCCCCATCTCCCCAGTCCTAATCTGCATTCTCTCTTTCAGTACCTGCCATTTACTTTTAAAAAAACCCTCATTCTCACAAGTACTAAATGTGCAAATGACATTTCATCTGGTTTACCCTGATGTTCAGCATTCTGTGGCTCCAGGAGGCCATTGAGCATGCTCAGTCCTATTTGGGGTGCTTGCAAAATGTGTTGCCCCCTTTGGGTTTTACTTAGTGTTTCTGCATCCCTGGAACACTGATGCCTCTCTCAGTGCTCTCATTTTCACTCCAGCACTCAACCACTGGCTATTAGAAGAAATGAACACGTAGAAGAAAATAAACCCATCATATAGCTTTTCAAGCTGAGTCTTCATCAATCTGTGCAAAGCAGAAATGGTCCACCACAACCACTTTATGGTACAATCCAAGCCCAAGATCTGCTGGGATGAGTGAGATTGGAATAGGCAAATCTTGGGCTGCCACCAATGTAACTCTCTCATCCTGGATCAGCTGGGGATACACCAGTATAATTCCTTCAGTCTGGCTGTGCCAGACCCATGCTGGGTCACGTGGGGCTCAGCCGGCAGAACTTATGCCAGTGTAAGTCCCAAAAAGAGTGTTTTCAAGGCGTGGGGGGGGAGAAGAGACATACACCCATTCCAAATCTCTTTCAGCTCAGTCACGTGACCTGGCAACCCAGCAGAAGTTACACCGGCAAAAAGGGTGTTGTAAGTCAAATTCTGTTTTAAAGGCTGGTTGTTCCTCTGCCAGGGTTGGGCCAGCTCAGCTGGGAGTAGCCCACCTCCTGAGCAGAGTTTGGATTTGGAATGGGGTAATTTAAGCAGGCTTAAATTAAAATAGCATGAGCTCTGCTGGCTTCCTATACTTATAATAATAAAATATAATAATAATAATAATAGGGTCACTCTGTTAGAAATGAACATTGGTGCTTCAAAATGTGAGACTGGACCTTCTTCCCAGTAATCATTTAGATTATTACCTGGGGTTAGCAGTATCAGCTATAAGAAACTAAGGATGTGCTGTCAATTCAGGACGCTGTTTGGGTGGCAAGTTAAAAACAAACCACCAGCAACTGAAATATAATAGAAGACAGGAAGTGACGGCTCTTCAAATGTTTATTTTAATGAAACATGGGGATTGGTATCCTAAGAACTGCTATGGGCATACCTGGATCCCCATGCCACATCAGTAGCTTCCCTGGTGTAAAAAAAAATGGTTTTCCATGTGGCATAGAGGATTGCTATTTGAGAAAAACAGCACAAGGAACTAAGGATCTTCCAGAAAGGGGCTTAATACTATAAATGGGCCATTCAGATATCTCAAATGGGTTGTTGGCAACAGGTTTTTTTTTTAAAAAAAAACCTGAGTGATCTTTATCAGCAAGGGTAAATCCTGATTAATAGAGTAGGGGTGGGAAATACAGACTAGCATTATGATGCCATTAATGTGTGGACAGCATGAAACATAATTGCATGCATGAAAAACATCCATCCCACAATAAACACTCATCTGGAACCACCTTTAGTTACACTGTTCTTTAAATCACGACCACATTTTCTAATAACATTTTCAAGAGCACTCCCTTTTTGCCTATAGTACAAAAAGTGGGGAGTTTGCTGTTATTCTAAGGACATTATTGTGATTATTTTCAAACCCAAACTCTATTTTCATTATTTCCTCCTTATTCTGAAGACAGTTAGAGGGGTTTCAGGGACTGTTTTTTTTTCCTTTGGATTTTTCCTTGGACTATTGTTTTTCTTAAGTGACCGCTGACAGCAATGTTGGCCACATTTGGTTATCACACTAAACTACAGCCTAGTGTGATGAGAG
The DNA here is from genome assembly GCF_030035675.1 of Rhineura floridana. Classification (NCBI taxonomy): domain Eukaryota; kingdom Metazoa; phylum Chordata; class Lepidosauria; order Squamata; family Rhineuridae; genus Rhineura; species Rhineura floridana. The sequence continues at coordinate 17,448,716 of NC_084489.1, forward strand.
CAAGCCATAGCAAGCCTCAGGTTCATGTGACCTTTGATCTCTTCTCAGGAGCAGCCATGAGGAGGAGATTGCAGTCTTTTGCTTCTATCAATTAATCATAGTTTACTGTATTGTCCAAACTCTAAATTGGGTTAATGTTAATTATAGTTTGTTTTTAAAAGCCATCTTCATAACCTTGGTTTGTTTTGAACAAGCTACCGTTTACATTAATCACATTATGTCAGTCTGGACAACACTACAAGCTGTGATTAACCTAAGCTGAAAATAAAATCTTCTGAACTCCTCTTTGTGGCCATGACAGAAAGAATCAGAAGGAAAGTGTATTGTATTGGCCATCCAGGCTTGCCACACCTGGAACTGCTGAGTCAGCCCCAGGCTGTTGCAGTTTCAGTTCCAGGCCTGCCTTACAAGCAGCACCATGCTGTGGGCCTTGTTCTCTGTATATAGTTAGTTATAGTAAAGTTCTTGTTATTGTTAGATCCTCTGTGTGGCCTCTTCCTTCATGATACTTTTCACTGGCGATGAAGATGGGATGTACTGCACCGTTTTGCTGTTGCTGGCCTCCGGATCAAGCATGAGAAATGTGTATTTGGTGCTTCCCAAATTGAATTCCTTGGCTACAGTATTGATGCCGCTGGCATTCGGCCTACCTCAGAAAAATTTAAAGCAATTCATGAAGCTCCAGTGCCCCGTAATAAACAGGAACTCCAAGCCTTCTTGGGACTCTTGAATTTCTATCACGCCAATGTGATGTTCCTGTATATGAATGTAATGTAAATATGGTAAGTACAGGTTTATTATAGGAAATATGGTAAGTGGAGTGAGTGAGAAGAGGGAGTACATGGGCTGTAGAATGCTGGATGATGATTGGCTGTGTGTTTGAATGGCTGAAGATATAAATGAGAGGAGGACAGTTGAGTCGTTGTTGGTTATAGGATGGTGGGTGTTGGATGGTGGGTGTTGGACAGGGTGGTTGTGGACAGGGAGGTTGGTGTGGAGAGTAAGAGGTGGCTGTTGAGAGATTGGATTGGGAGTTCTTAGGCAAATAGTAGGAATTAGGAACATAAGAGAAACATATATGAAACCATATGCTTGTCAATGAAATCTATAAGTAATCTTGTTATTCTTAGTGTTATCAATAAATATTTTCTTGGTTTACTTAAAGCCTGATTCCTCAGCTGGGGTGCACAGACCAGGGGGGAGGCAAAGTAACCAAGGCTGAAGAAGAAATAGTATTGAATGGTGGCAGCGGTGAAGGAAGAGATATTGTATCAACATCCAGTACCACAGAGCAACCCAGAGCTGTGAGCTTCATAGGCAAGAGGCTTCAGGGGGGTTGGGAATTACCTATACACAGAGACACAAGGTATCAAAATAACCAGGAAGAGACTAAGGCACAGTCTAGAGGTTATATTGGATACACAGAGTGTTAGGTAGTGTGGCCTAGCAGGGGGATCTTTTGAGATCTGTGCTACAGCAGAGAGAGGTAAAAATAAACATGACGATCCTGACTGCTGGTAGCCACAAGTGAGAGTGACACAGGTGGTGCCAGGGAAGAATGTCACAGCCTTCTTGAAACATAAGGCTACAGTGGCAGAACCACTGCATTGCCTTCTTGACAAGCATGCTGCATGGCAGTGGACAGCCCAGCATGATAAGGCTTTCCGTGATGTAAAACACCTGTTATCGTCTGACAGTGTCTTGGTGCACTATGATGAATTGAAGTCCTTGATTCTCATGTGTGATGCATCTCCATATGGTATTGGAGCTGTCCTGAGCCACCAACTTGAGGACTCCCATGAGGTGCCTATCGCTTTCTCCTCCAGAACAATGTCTTCAACAGAACGGAATTATGCCCAAATTGATAAGCTATTGTGGCTAGCATAAAAAAATTCCATGACTATGTCTATGGTCAATCATTCACTATTGCTGCTGACCACAAGCTGTTATTGGGATTGTTTGCCGCTAATGAGCAGATGCCTCAAATATTATTTCCTTGCATGTTGGGGTGGGTGATTTTCCTGAACACGTATGGTTACACATTGCAACATCAGCCTGGCAGGAGCATTGCCCACGCTGATGCTTCGAGCTGCCTTCCTCTCTCTTCTGCTGGGGTTGGTGAAACTCCTCCGCTGGATATGCTGTTGTTACAGTCATTACCGGAACCATCCCTCCATGCTGGGAATAATGCCACTGTGTCATCCAAGGACCCAGTTCTTGCCCGTGTTCTCAACTGGGTGTGGAGGGGATGGCCATTAGGGAAGCTTGAGGAGAAATTCAGACCATTTGTATCCAAACAACATCAACTATCAGTCCACAAGGGATGCCTCCTATGGGGAAAGAAAGTTGTCATTCCTGCTGTGTTGAGACATTGGGTGTTGGAGGCCCTTCATGTCGGACACCCTGGTATAGTGCGAATGAAGGCTCTGGGGCGCAGCTATGTATGGTGGCCCAAGATGGACAGCAAGATTGAAGAATGCGTGAAGAGATGTGAGAAGTGTCAGGTTTGAAGACCAGCTCCACCACATGCCCCAGTGCACCCATTGGAATCGACAAAAATGCCATGTCATGGCTTCATATCGACTTTGCAGCCCCCTTCCAGGGACAAACTTTCTTGATTGTTGTTGATTCATACTCCAAATGGTTAGAAGTGGTTCCAGTATCATCAATGACATCTCGTATTGTTATCAAGACCTTATGCAGGCTTTTCACAACACATGGGTTGCCAAGCACCATTGTCTCAGACAATGGGGCCCAGTTCACATCCACAGAATTCCGCACATTCCTGGATAATGGACTGATTTGGCATGTCACTTCAGCCCCTTTTCATCCAGCAACCAATGGCCAGGCCAATAGGATGGTCAGAACAACAAAGGATGCATTGAAACAGATTGTAGAAGGTGACTGGGACCAACGCCTTGAAAGTTTTCTCCTGACACAACACATCACACCTTGTGCCACAACTGGAAGGAGTCCAGCTGAGCTATTAATGAACTAATGACTCTCCTTGATCAGTTGCATCCTGACTTGACTGAGGACTGACTAAGGGAGTCCATTGTAGTTCAGGAACTACGCTGCTGGTGAAATGTGGATTCCTGCCACTGTGACCCAAGCCATGGACCAATTGTCCTACAGGGCTCAAACACCAGACTGCCATGTGTTATGTCGACATGTGGACCAGATAAGAAGCCGAAGCCCAGCCCCATCAGTTCTCTCTGAGGGTGCTGGAAATACTCAAGTGGAAAGAGAAAATGAGCCAGTGGCTGTTCCTGATGCCGGACAAGAGCAGTTGCACCTGGACCTTGAAGTGGACCAGCATGAACCAGAGCCAAATGCGGAGCTAGGGGATGCACCATCAGCTTCAATGCAAAATTGTCATCGATCAACCCGCACCAGGGCTTGTCCCAAGTATCTTCAGGACTATGAGAGCTAGGGGAGAGGGTGTAGTGTACTGGCCCTCCAGGCTTGCCATACCAAGAACTGCTGAGTCTGCCCCAGGCTGTGGAAGTTTCAGTTCCAGGCCTGCCTTACAAGCAGCACCATACTGTGGGCCTTGTTCTCTGTATATAGTTAATTATAGTAAAGTTCTTGTTATTGTTAGATCCTCTGTGTGGCCTCTTCCTTCATGATACTTTTCAGAAGGAGCATGTGAGATCAAGACCAGTGATTCATTCTTTTCACCTTATGTCACTTCATTCTTTTCACCTTATGTTATGGTTAAACATGACATCTGGACTGAGACATCAGAAGTCTGGGTCTATTGTATAGCAAAATCCATATCCCCTCTGTATCAAAATTCAGAAATTGTCATCCAAATCCTTTTTTACACTTTTAGTTCATTACTCCTTCAAACAAAAATTTGCTCTTTAAATCTGGGATAGGGGAAGTTAAAAATATACAGTTGTACTATACCAGATTTAACGCTATACTATCTTAGAAATATTAATGGGTGCATGCAAATAACAATAAGCTATTTAAATGTGATTATTATCATTATTTGCGATTATTATTTTATACCATAATTTGACAAACCATTTCAGAAAAATCTCTTATATCATCAGAGTCTATTAAAAAGTAATTAAAAAGTTACTATGATGTATTGCTTATTAATAATCCAATGTACAATGAGAAATATAAGGAGAAAAGGTATAGCAATAGAAATTTTGAACAGCTTTCAGTTTAGACCCGCCTTTTTCATTAACTCACATTTAAAGATTTCTTTTAAAGACAGTATACTCATATGACCTGAAAAATTCAAGAAATTATAATGGTAGGTCTCATTAGCTAGGTAACTCAGACAATGTGTTTTTAAATACAAATGTGGAGGTTCTGTTAAACAAAGATGCTTGTTTGGAAGAAATACTGAGCCTTTTCCAAAAAGAAATATGCTGTGTAATATCTATGTGAAACCACTGCAATGTGCAGATGACACACAACTATGTTTCACCTTTCATCAGCAGGTGTGGCAATGGATGTGCTGGAGTAATGTCTCGCCTCTAGATGAGAGCCAATAAACTGAAGCTCAGTCCAGATAAGATTGAGGTACTGTTAGTGAGTGGTTCCTCTGACTGGATAGGTAGGGTTCAACCTGTTCTAGATAGGGTTGTACTTCCCCTAAAGGAGCAGGTAGGGGATACTTCTGGATCCATTACTGTTACTAGAGGCACAAGTGGCCTCAGTAGCGCTGAGTGCTTTCCATCCACTTCAGCTGGTGACTTAACTGTGATCTTATCTGGACAGGGATAGTTTAGCTTCTGTTGTCTACTTCTAACCTAGACCTACTGCAATGTGTTATATGTGGGGATGCCTTTGAAGACAGATTAGAAACTGCAGCTAGTGCAGAACTCAGCAGCCAGATTGTTGACTGGAGGTAGGAAGACTGATCATATAACATCGATCCTGCACTGGCTGCCAATTAGTTTCCAGGCTCAATTCAAAGTGCTTGTTTTGACCTAAAAAATGTTATGCTGCTCAGGACCCCAGAACCTTAGGTACCACCACTCCCCAGATGAATCTACTCAGAACCTGCATTCCTCATCTGAGGCCCTTCTTCATGTGCCCCATCCAAAGTACGGAGGATTGCAACATGAGATTGGGCATTTTAAGTGGTGGCTCCCCAACTGTTAAATGCTATCCCCAGAGAGGTCCTCCTGGCACCATCTCTACCAGTCTTTTTTTTTTACAATAATTTTTATTCAAATTTTCATAAAACAAACAAAACAAAATCATAAAACATTCAAAGACAAAAAACAAAACAAAGCAAAAATGATTAAACAAAAAATTAAAATGTTGACTTCCCATTTGTCGCAGATCAGTTATAGGTCTACAATATATAACAATCCTGTCTCTTAAATTATATTATAAAATCACTTTCCTCCAGTAGTTATCTTAATTAATCATCAAATCTCATAGATATTACTTTATTCTTTCCACAAAAAGTCAAAGAGAGGTTTCAATTCTTTAAGAAATATATCTATCAATTTTTCTCCAAATAAACATGTCGATTAATCCATCTCGTTAATAATAATAATAATCTTATTGTCATAACCATAGTCCAAATAAACACATCGATTAATCCATCTCATCAAATCTGTTAAGTCCAATAATTTCAATAGCCATTATTCCATTATCCATATTAATTCCATCTTCCATCTTCAATAGTCCTGTTAAGTCCAGTAATTTCAGTGTCCAATCTTCCATTATCAGTATTCCATAATAATCTTGCTGTCATAGCCATAGTCATATAATAAGAGTCTGATGGGAATTTCCTCTATCCCAAATATTTTCTTGCCATCGATTCTGAATAAGTTGCTGAAATATTGTTGTAAAGTCATATCTCTGTTCTTCTTTTTTACAAAATGCACTGGCTCATCTCTTGAGAATTTTTCCATTGTCACATGGCTGCAGTTAATTCCATAGATTTTCTCTATATCAAGCTCCATCACATCATTCCAGTCCAGAAAATTATCCAAGCCATTGATAACTTTATCTCTAATATCTTCATTAATTTCTTCAGAGATAACGTTAAATTCCAAACAGTAGATTTTATTTCTAATATCCATAAACTCCAGATCTTTTTCCAATTCCACATTTGTTCCAATCTCCAGGGCTTGTATCTTCCCTTTATTTTTTCTTTTCTCATCTCTGATCTCATTCTCCTCTCTCACAGGATCCCCTATTTCTTTAAGCTCCTGCGTCATTTTGCTCAGTTCCATTTTCAGCTCCTTACTGCCCTGTCGCAGGGTTTGTTTCGTTATCTCAATCTCATCCATTATTTTCTGAAACATAATTACTTCCAGATTCTCAGCCACTTTCTTGATTGCCATTTTTAAAACCACGGAAACAAAACAAAAATAAAGAAGAACCACTTCTTATTTCAGCAACAATTGGGTTAATATTCCAGGCTTGATGACATCACAGTATAAACAGAGCAGCCTGCCTTATCTCTCTATGTTCAAGAATACAAAACAAATTTAGTTCCCAGCATCAAAACAGTTAGTGGCGTCGTGAAGAAGCAGATTCGTCAAAATAAAATAGACCAAAAAGAGAATAGTCCCAGACAATATAATGTTCCAAAGTTCATATTTTTTATTTTTTTCTCCTCGGAATAGAAATTCCTCTTCTGTTTATATCTTTAGAATGCACTTCCAGGACAGCTTTTTGCAATAGAAGCAGAGATAAGCTGTTAATTTCGTGAATAACAGAGAAGAGTTATAGCTCACCCAGAAGTTCTTTAAAGCTGATTCATTTGACAAATCTCTTTTTGCTGCAACAATTTAAACCAAGTAGAAAAAAAAATAGAAAGAAGGGTGCTTGCCTGTTAGTCTGTTTTCTCTTTGAAGAAAAGATAAACGTATCGCATTAATCAGATAGAGCTTGTTCGGAAGTCCGTCCGGCATTGCTGGCTGGACCTTTTCTCATAAATTAATGAAATCCAGTCCTCCCAACAAAAACAGGCTTTTGAGGTTGATCTCTACGTTTCTCCCTGCCCGGGAGAAATTTCATCAGTCAAAAAAAAAAAGTTCTGACTGATTTATATCTGAATAAGCTTCTTCTGAGGCGGGATCCCGTCTCAAAAGCAGGCACAAGCGAAGTCACCCTTCCCGGAAGCACCATTTCTACCAGTCTGTCTACCAGACATTTTTATTCACCCAGGCACTTTGCTCCAAATTGATACTCCTCTTTTAGCTGGGTGTGATAGCATGTGTCCTTTTTAATGTCAATAATTTTGTTTTTTGTTGTTGTTTTTTATCTCTGATGTATTTTAAATGTTATATTAAAGTAAAGGTGTCCCCGCACTTATAGTGCGAGTCATTTCCGACTCTTAGGGTGATGTCTTGCGACATTTACAAGGCAGACCATATATATGGGGTGGGATTGCCAGTTCCTTCCCCAGCCTTTCTTTACCCCCCAGCATATGCCGGGTACTCATTTTACCGACCACGGATGGATGGAAGGCTGAGTGGACTCGACCCCTTTTACCGGAGATTTGACTTCCTCCTTCCGTTGGAATCGAACTCCGGCCGTGAGCAGAGCTTTCGGCTGCGTTACTGCCGCTTACCACTCTGCGCCACGGAGGATCATTAAATGTTATATTAAATGCTTTTAAAAATTGTAATTCACATTGAGATGAAACTTTTTGTAGTAAGCAACAAATTAATGACAATAACAATAATAGACCACAATAGTCCATGAAATATACTTCAGAGATACTTGAAATTGACAGGGCCTGAGTATACAGCATTAGAACAGAATTTAAACTTCTGCCTAAAACAGAGACCTTCCCCTTCCCAGGAAATTAAAACATGTTTGAGACATAATAATGAAAGTGGATATACACTGACCATAAAGAATGGGAAAGTATTCAGATGAAACCATTAAAAAAAAAAAAGGTCCATTGATAAAAAGAAAGTGAGAAAAGTAGGGGAGGAATCCTGCATGAAAAATCACATGAATAGCTAGGATATGTACAACTGACATTTGTAACTGTATTCTTAAGTTTTATTCTGCTATGCTTTTGAAGATTCTAGAAACAAGGGAGCAAGGTAAAGAAGAACATGCCTCATGGTGTCATGTACTGCTCACCACTGCCTCTTGTGGTGAACTCTCGATGAAAGGTCAGGAAGTACACACCGCTGCCCCATGTTACAGAGGGCAAGTCATCAAAAGCCTTTCACAGCAGGTTTGGTGAGGGTGATTTGGAAGAACCCTCACCAATGTATTCAGTACCAATGCATATTTCTTTCTCCAGTGCCTAGTTGGGGAGTGAGCAAAGTTCTTCACTCATCAAAAGCCTTCTGTAGGCTGACTAATGTGCATGACTTCACCAAGAGACCCCTCTCTTCCCAATCCCTGGAGCAGTTCTGGAACTTTTAAAATGAAGAGCTGCTGCAGAAGACTGATGTGGTAAAAGGCAGTTTTCTGTGTTCCAAAATTGGAACATGTAAGCACATGGCTTTTCCCCAAGAATCTTGGGGACTGTAGTTTACTCCTCACAGAGCTACAATTCCCAGCACCCGTAACAAACTACAGTTCCCAGGATTCTTTTTTGGGGTGGTGGTGGAAATGTGCTTTAAATCTGTCATGTGTATGCAACTTTGGTGAGATAATAGCTGAAGGTAATCAGCCCAAAATGATAACAAATAATCAGTAGGCATTCCCAAAAGACATTCAAACAGTGGGTAAAAAAAAGTGAGAATTACAGAGGCAAACACAGAATGCAGTTAAGCAATAAAGTAATCCAAGAGAGAGGAGACACCTTTGTCCCTGCTCTCTCCCTCCTGAGCATGAGGGCAACTCCCAAACCTGAGTGTTGCGCCTCCAAGTTAGTTAGAACTAGGTATGCCTTTCCTATCTACTATGTATTTCTATAAATAAAATAGCTTTTCTTATTTTACTAAGTCTTAAGTCTCAGTGATCTCAGTGCAGGGTAAAAGCCTGCCACTTAGGTAAACGCACACATTGGCACACACACATCTCAGACTGTTGACAATCTCTGCTAATATCTATACAAATTTACATAACATGCATCACCTGAACTCACATGATCTAGAGTTACCTTAGATCTTGCAACATTTGCAAATGAGAAGCAATAGGGTTTTATATTAGTTCTGATTGTCTACTGGGCTATCATAGGGTATGTATTTTTTGCCTTTTCTATGGCAAAAACTCCAACTTCAGTGGAATTTATGTGATGTGTTCTAATCATTTGAATTTGGTATTCTTTCATCAGAACATTAGCAGTAGTACTAAAATACTAATAAAAAAGGGAAAGAGAAAAAATACTTTACATACATCATTCAGCTGTATTGTTAATTATAGATATAGATATAAAGGATAAACGGCATTTTGTCAAAAGTATTTTTGTCTACATTTTATACCTCCTTGGTTTTCCAAGCTTGGCATGGACTGCTTGTCATACAGAATTAATTTGAAATGCTGCATTATCATAATCATCATCTTCAAAATAAAAAATAAATGTACTGCCTTCAAGTTGATTCCGACTTATGGTGACCCTATGAATAGGGTTTTCATGAGAGGCAGTGACTGGCCCAAGGTCACCCAGTGAGCTTCATGGCTATGTGGGGATTCGAACCCTTCTACTACCCCCTGTGTGTGTGTGTTTAGTTTTAATATTGTTTTAGGCTACTTAGATGTGAAGCAGCCAAGGCCAGCACCTTGTAGGCATTTTTTAAAAAAAGTAACTGAAATGTAATTGTAGTGATTACTTTTGAGAAAAAGTAAAGTAATCAGTTACTTTCAGAGCAATTGTACTTGTAACCGTAATTACTACTTTTTTGGCCAAGTAATTGTAACTGTAATTTATTACTTTTTAAAAGTAATCTTCCAAGCTCTGGAAATACCTGTTAGGTTTTGCCTACCGTAGAGGCATTCCTACTGTCCCTTAAAACTCTCGTGCTCAACTGAGAACAAACTGTTGCCATGTAACAAGCACCTTTTTATTATCTCTTTCATTAAGTGCTGTAAGCCTCCAAGGCTTGGGAAGACTAAAAAAAAGCTGAGAGAGAATAAACTGAAATAAACATTTTCAGTGTGTGTAGATAGTGCCATTATATAGCTAAATCACTAGGTGGCACTACACTTAACTGTATCTCCAGAGGTTCTGTCTTGTTTTAGAAAGAGGGAATAAAGTTCTTGTCTAGTTTTGTGACCAGTGTATCCTCTAGCTTCGTACAATGCATATAAAGGTCAGTTATATGAATGATCTTCATTCTGGAATTCAGCAGAAGCATAATGTGTGAATTCCTTATGGTCAGATACTAAAATATGCATTGTTGTTGTTATGTGCCTTCAAGTCTATTACGACTTATGGCAATCAGTGACCTCCGATAGCATCTGTCATGAACCACCCTGTTCAGATCTTGTAAGTTCAGGTCTGTGGCTTCCTTTATGGGATCAATCCATCTCTTGTTTGGTCTTCCTCTTTTTCTACTCCCTTCTGTTTTCCCCAGCATTATTGCCTTTTCTAGTTAATCATGTCTTCTCATTATGTGTCCAAAGTATGATAACCTCAGTTTCATCATTTTAGCTTCTAATGATAGTACTGGTTTAATTTGTTCTAACACCCAATTATTTGTCTTTTCCGCAGTCCATGTTATGCACAAAGCTCTCCTCCAACACCACATTTCAAATGAGTGGATTTTTCTCTTATCTGCCTTTTTCACTCTCCAACTTTCACATCCATACATAGAGATTGGGAATACCATGGTCTGAATGATCCTGACTTTAGTGGTCAGTGATACATCTTTGCATTTGAGGACCTTTTCTAGTTCTCTCATAGCTGCCCTCCCCAGTCCTAGCCTTCTTCTGATTTCTTGACTATTGTCTCCATTTTGGTTAATGACTGTGCTGAGGTATTGATAATCCTTGACAAGTTCAATGTCCTCATTGCCAACGTTAGCATTACATAAATCTTCTGTTGTCATTACTTTAGTCTTCTTGACATTCAGTTGTAGTCCTTCTTTTGTGCTTTCTTCTTGAACTTTCATCAGCATTTGTTTCAAATCATTACTGGTTTCTGTGAGGAGTATGGTATCATCTGCATATCTTAAATTATTGATATTTCTCCCTCCAATTTTCACACCTTCTTCATCTTGGTCCAGTCCTGCTTTCTGTATGATATGTTCTGAGTATTGATTTAACAAATAGGGTGACAAAATACACCCCTGTCTCACACCCTTTCCGATTGGGAACCATCCAGTTTCTCCATATTCTATCCTTACAGTAGCCTCTTGTCCAGAGTATAGGTTGCGCATCAGGACAATCATATGCTGTGGCACCCCCATTTCTTTTAAAAATATGCATATGCTCATGTAAACCCAGTGAGATTATTCACCTCCACCTCCTAATTTATTTCATAATTGCTGTTCGAGAAAACAAGCCTTTTGGCTCACAGCCTTTCCATGCTCTCCCTCCACTCCATGCCCTATAGGTCTCTGAATCTGTCAACCCAAGATACCTTGTGAGGATAAAATGAGGGGAGGGAACTCCCTGTGGCACCCAAAGTTCCTGACCTTCAATCAATTTTGAATTGAATACCTTTAGAATCAATTACAAGAAGCCAAATCTTTCACATAATATTATTGTTGAGAAAAGATAATGAAAACTATTCATTAATGAATGTTACTGTCCTAAAATAAAACATACATTAGGACACTTCACTGTTTCTGTCTCTGTCTCATAGCAACCAAGCTTTCCCTTTCGCAGTTCCTTGTCATTTCTAATTATCATCTCAGGAGGACTCTAAATCTTTAATAATCTATCTATAAAAGTTACAGCAAAATTGTAAAGTAATTCTTCTTTACTGCTTATCAAGTGGGTTTTTGTTTAGGCAAACTCTGTAGATTCGCTGTTGATTATACCCATTTGCAACTCCAGATATATGTTCAGATTGTTAAATCAAAGAGAAGTTCCCCTTTTAAAGTGTGTATGGTGGGGTAAATGTTGTGGTTAAAATTCTAGTAAGAACTTCTGTGATATTGTGCTAGGGGAATTGCATATTAGGATTGGTCTCTGGCGTCTCTCTTCAGTTGCCTACGATACAACAATTTAGCGATGAAGGTGGGATGGCACTTTTGCCTTTGTCTCCCCCACCGCCTTTCCTTCAAACTCTGGGTGAGCCTGTGATTCCATTTACTTCTTGGATTAGAATGTTTGATACATATGTGCTAGCCATTCATGATGAGGAACTTCCAGAGGCAAGGAAGCGTGCATTACTTATTCATTGTTTGGGAGCAGAAGCTCAGAGAATCTTCTATAATCTGCCTATTGTGGATGATAAATATGAGACAGCTTTGACTGCTTTAAGGAATTTTTTTGTGCCTAGAGTTAATATTGTGGCAGAACACTATAAATTTCACCAGCAGGGACAGAAGCTTGGAGAAAAGACAGATCCAATATATTGCTGCTTTAAGAGAATTAGCTGTTACTTGTAATTGTGGGAATATGGCAGAGGAAATTATTCGGGATCAGTTGATAGAGAAGACAGGGATGCCTCACATCAGGGAATGCCTCATGCTAGAACCTGACCTTACCCTGGAGAAAGCCATGACAATTGCTAGCCAGATAGAAATTGCAGTGGCAGAAGCAAAGTTAATGGGTCAAAGCATGACAGAACCTGTACAGGCTGTGCAGCCTTTGCAACTGCAGAAAACAAGATGATCTTTGGGCAATGTTAAAGATGGTGCAAATAAAAGCTTGCAACCTGCAAAATATGTACAATGATACCGCTGTGGATCAATACAACATGCAGCAAATTATGCTAACTGACCTGCAAAGAAAGCTCAATGCAGACAGTGCAAAAAGAAAGGACATTTTGCATGGGTCTGCCAGAGTAGCCAGTCTTTGCAACCTACAAATGAAGTTGCTGTACCAGAAGTTACTGTTTTGAGTGTGGATGATCTTGCTCAGGCCTCTATAGTGGATAGACTGACATGCATTGTAACAGTGTGTGCCCTTGCAGAAAACACTTCTCAGAATATTGAGCTGATGTTAGACACAGGCTCTGCAGTTTCCATACTACCCAAGTCAGTTTACATCCAATACTTTTGTAGCTCATCAGTTACAGCACCTAAACTGCGTCTCATAAGTTATTCAAGGAATCCAATTGCAGTTCTTGGTTGTCTAGCAGCAAAAGTAGCATTTGAGAAAAATGCTGTAGCAGCTGAATTCGATGTGGTACCAGAGGGAACTCCCATTCTGGGCAGAGACCTGTGTGTTGCATTGCATATGCAAATACTGAATGGGACTATCACTTCAATACCTTCCAACAATACTATGGAGCCAGCATCATTTGCAACTATAATCACCCACAGAGAGGAGGAACCTGTGGGTTCTGCAAAGGGGTTCATTCACAGAGTTAAATTAGAGATAATGTAAAGTCAGTACAACAGAGGCTGTGCCGGTTGCCATTTGCTGTGAGAGAGGCTTGTGACGCCCTTCCCTGGCTCTCCCTGTCAGGTTCCTACCTGCTTGTGGCTACTGCCTTTCACTAGGCACCACCAGGGACTCCACCAGTCCGGACTGTCCTTTTTTATGGTTTCTCTCTCCGCTCTAGCACAGATCTCACTAGATCCCCCTGCTAGGCAGCACCACCAGTCACGTTCTATAACCAATGTTCCCAGAGACTTTGTCTGAGCCTCTCTCTGTCTGGTTACTTTTATGACTCCTTGCTTATACTGTTCCCAACCCCCTTGTATCAATGTAGATAACTCATATAACTCGGGGTTGCTCTGGATACTTGTAATGTTATTATTCTCCTCTTCACCGCTGCCACCATTTGTTACTGTTGCCCTTCAGCCTTGGTAATTACCTTACCCTCCCTTCTGGTCTGTGAAACCCCAGCCAAGGATCAGGCCTTCGGTAAACCAAAATAGTATTTATTGAATAACAGAAATAACAAGATTACTTTTCTAATGGTACTTAAGCATATGGTTTCATCTATTCCTGTGATACTTGACTTATCATTAACTAGAACTCCCACTCCCTCTTTCTCCACACTCTCCTGACATCCACCACCTAACACCCACCAAACATCTCCAAAACAACCCACAAACACCTCCAAAACTCCTCACAACACCTCTCAGATTCAACTGTCATTCTTCCATTTATATTCTCAGCCATTCAAACGCTCAACCAATCATCCAGCATTCTACTGCTCATCTACTCCCCCCTCCTCTTTTATTCCACTTACCATGTATCTTCTATACAAACAGCACTTACCATATTTACATTAAAACAGGAACATCACAAGGCTGTATCACAGGAACTTAAAAAATTAGTGCAGAATAACATCATTGAGGCAATTGATTCTTCTGAGCGGGTTTCTCCAATTGTGGTAATCCAAAAAAAGCAGGAAGTATTCGTCTCTGTGTGGACTTGAGGGAGCCAAACAAATCAGTGGTAATTGATAGCCACCCACTCCTTCATATAGAGGAAATCTTCACTGAACTGAGGGGGGCCACAGTATTCTCAACTCTTGACTTACAAAGTGCTTATCACCAAGTTTTATTACATGAAGATAGTAGGGACCTCACAGCATTCATCACCCATGATGGCTTGTTTTGTTTTAAGCGTGTCCCATATGGTTTAGCATCGGCCCCCACTGCCTTTCAAAAGATGAAGTCTCTCATCCTTAAGAACCAATCAGGAGTACAGTACTAACTGGATGACATCATTGTGGTGGGACAGACACCAGCACAGCATGATGAACAACTACAAGCGTCTTACAGTGTATAGCAGATGCAGGATTAAAGTTGAACCTTTCTAAATGCATGTTCAGAGAGACTGAGCTACCTTTTCTGGGACATATCATTTCACAAGATGGGTTAAAACCTGATCCAGACCAAGTTAGAGCAGTTACAGAGGCCCCACCACCTAAAGATGTACAAACACTGCGCTCTTTCTTGGGTCTTACATCTTGGTATGCAAAATTTGTGCCTAATTATGCATCTATAGTAGAACCTCTACATTGGCTGCTCCAGAGCTTGGAAGTAACTAGTTACAAGCAATGAATTACTTGTAATTCATTACTTTTTTGAGTAACGAGTGGGTAATTCCTTTACATTTTGATTGTAATAGAACTAGGAGTAATTTTACTACTTTTGTGGAGTAATTGTAACATTTCCAGAATTACTTTTGGGCATTACTTGGGGGGGAGCAAGGGAAGTCTTCTGCTCCTCTGATTTGTGGATGAAAATTATGTGCCTCAAACTGGGCTTCTGTGCAGCGTCGCTCTTTCATCATGCTCTGTGGATGGGTAGGAGGCGATGAGGGAGGAGGCGGAGAGTGAGATGGGGTAGAGTGGAGAAAACAATTATTTGAAAAAACAGATTGTGGTAGTGAAGAATGGAGTGGAGGGAAAAAGGAGCCGGACGTCAAGAATGTGGATAAAGGGACTTCCCAGGAGGATCCCTCCGCCTGTGCTGCCTCTGAGATGGGCTCCCATCTTGGATGAAACTTTTTCAGTTTTAAATCCAGTCAGAAGGGTTTTTTTTGACTGGGGATAATTTCTTCCGGATAAGGAAGAAACGTGAGATTTCCCACACAGCTTTGTTGTGTTAGTTGGAGACTGGAATTAATTAGAATTGTCTGTGAAAGAAGGTCTTCCAGCAGCTCGGACGGAGCTAGGATTTCTAGCTAGCTCAGCTGAATAAGTGAGCCTTTTTTTTCTTCAAACAAAAAAGGGATTAACAGGCAAGCATTCTCCTGTCTACGCTCATTATTTTGTTATCTATACAGCTAAAGAGATTTGTCAAAGAACCAGCAATTAAGAAAACCTGGG
Organism: Rhineura floridana; assembly: GCF_030035675.1. Lineage (NCBI taxonomy): Eukaryota > Metazoa > Chordata > Lepidosauria > Squamata > Rhineuridae > Rhineura > Rhineura floridana. The sequence continues at coordinate 17,464,518 of NC_084489.1, forward strand.
TGAGTCAAAACCTTCTCTTTTACTCACGGAACTAAGGGGGAAGAAAATAAAAATAGCCTATCTTTTTTTTTATTGCAAAAAGCTGACATGGAAATTAGCATTATAAAGATTACAACGGATGAGGGGTTTCTGATTGGAAGAGAAAAAAAATCTTTTTGATTTATAAGACTTTTGTGTAATATATGTCTGGGACTATTTTTTCTGGTCTACTTTTTTTTTTTTTGACGAATCTGCTCACTCTTTCTGCTACTAGTTATTTGGATGCTGTGAACTAAAGCTGTTTTTGCACTTCTGGGCATATAAGAGATAAGGAAATCCGTGCTGTCTAGAGTGTGACGTCAGTTGGTTTGAAAGATTAACTCCTTTGTAACTGGATAAAGAAATAAACTGCTTTTTGCTTGGGACATTGAAAATTGAAGGAGTTTTGTTCCTTTGGTTTTAAGAATGACAATTAAGAAGATCATGGATGTACAAGAAGGGACTTTATCTTTAGATATGTTTCAGAAAATAATGAATGGGATTAAGTCAATAAAACAAGAACTGAGAAATAATAGACAAGCATTGAGAATTGAATTTGACAAAATGAGACAGGAGCTGAAAGAAATTCAGGATTCTATGAGAAAGGAGAATAAAGATAGATTTGGAAAACCAAAAAAGGATGAAAGAAAAATTAAAGGCAAGGTTCAAACTATGGAGATTGGATTAAATATGGACTTGGAAAAAGATTTGGATTTCCTGGCTGTGATGGATCCTGGAGACAAATATTACGGTTTGGAACTCAGTGCTGTCCCTGAATGAATTGATGAAGAGATTGGAGATAAAGATATTATCGGTTCGAAAAAAATCCTGGACTGGAAGGATTTGATGGAACTTGAAATGGAGAAAGTTAACAGAATTAATCCCTGTTTTGTATCAATGGAAAAATCTTCAAGAGATGTGCTAGTGTATTCTGTAAAAAAAAGGAACAGAGATGTGGCTTTGCAACAATACTTCAGTGATACGTTCGGAATTGATGGCAAGCAAATATCTGTGATAAAGGAAATTCCTATCAGACTCTTATTATATGACTATGACAGCAAGATTATTGGGTGCGTAAAGGTGGAAGATGGAAGATGGAACCAACACAGATAATGGAAGAAGAGCGATTTGAAATTACTGGACTTAGTAGACTTGATGAGTTGGATTAATTGACATGTTTATCTAGAAAAAAATTGATGGACATATATCTCAAGGATTGGAAACTTCTCTTTGACTTTTTGTGGAAGAATAAAATGATATGATGTTAATGAGATTTGATACCAACTAAGATAACCGCTGGAGGAAGGTGATTTTATAATCTATTAAGAGACAGGCTTGTTATATATTATAGACTTATAGCTGAACTACGACAAATCGGAAGTCAATATTTTAATATTTTTTTCTTTTTTTATTGTATTAGTTATTGATTTGTGTTTTTTCTTTTTGTATTGTTTTGGTTTTGAAAATTTGAATAAAAAAATTTAATTGAAAAAAAAGAATGTGGATAAAGGAGGAGAAGGAGGCAACAGCAGAATGGAGATAAAGAACTGTGGAAGTGAAAGATGACTCTCTCTCTCTCTCTCTCTCTCTCTCTCTCTCTGGGTACTGTGCTGCATTTGCATCTCAGGGGAAAATGTTTGCTTGAGTGAGTGTCCATTAGTTGGTGGCGGGGCAGGGTCTGGGAGGTGGTTAAGTGAGAGAGATTATGCTTGCTGGCTGAGTGGAGGGTGGGGTTGCACTTAATTTGACACCCAAAGATCTGAGTAGTGGCCTCAGCCTCCCTCCCCACCACCCTTACCAGCGGAGAGACCACCATTGTTATCTTATGAATAAAAATAATTATTCTACTACCTCTTTATTATTGTTTGTTTTTAATGTTGTTTTAGGCTACTTAGATGTGCAGCAGCCAAGGCCAGCACCTTGTAGGCATGTTTCTTTTTAGGTAACTGAAATGTAATTGTAGTGATTACTTTGGAGGAAAAGCAAAGTAATCAGTTACTTTCAGAGCAATTGTTATTGTAATGGTAATTACTACTTTTTTGGGCCATGTAACTGTAACTAATTTATTACTTTTTAAAAATAATCTTCCAATCGCTGGGCTGCTCTGTGGATCTACAACCTGGGCTTGGACATCAGATGCACAATCCAGTTTTGACGCAGTGAAGTCTGATTGTACATAGCTCAGCACTAGCCTTATTTGATCCAGCATTACCTACTATTGTGACTACCGATGCCTCTCATTATGGTCTCAGGGCTGTTCTAACTCAAGTTCATGGAGACAAACAAGAATGGATAGTTGCATTTGCATCCAGAACATTACAAGGGGCAGAAAGATCATACTCTACAGTTGAGAAAAAGGCACTTGCATGTGTCTGGGCCACAGCGAAATGGCGGACATATCTGTGGGGTCGCACATTCACATTACACACTGACCACAACCCTCTGACAACCTTGCTGACATCTAAAGGTTTAGGGAGAGCTGGAATGAGAATTGCTAGGTGGTCGGCTAAGCTGTTGGCTTTCACATACAAGATGGAGTACAGGCCTGGGACTGAGAATGTAACAGCAGACTGTTTATCCCGCCTACCTCTGCCATCCATAGACAATGAGCATGAGGATGATGCAGAAGTGGTTGCTCTCATTGCACCTGCCCTGACAGCCATGTCCAAAGAGCAATTTACAGCTGCTTGTTTGTCCTGCCCAATACATGGCAAGTTGTGGGATTTCCTCAAAGGGAAATGGCCACGCCACATGCGTAATATGGATCAGACTCTGTTGCCTTTCTTTAAAATACGTGATGAGTTGTCTCTGCATAATGGTCTTGTAATCCTTGGTACTCATCTTCTCATTGCCCCACCAGAGTTACAAGCGAAACTGATACAATTAGCCCATGAGACACACCAAGGGATTGTACGAATGAAGCAATGACTGCGTGATTTATATTGGTGGCCTGGTATGGATAAGCAGGTTGAAGATACTATTAAATGTTGTGTGACTTGCCAGCTTCATGACAAGACTGCAATCACACATGTGCCACCATTGCAGCTTGTCCCACTTCCTGATTCAGCTTGGGAGAAGTTGGCCATTGACATTGTGGGACCATTCGAGAGGGGACCTGCTGATTGTCGTTATGCCATTACCCTTATAGACTATTTTAGTAAGTGGCCTGAAGTGGCTTTTACTTCCCACGCTACATCTGCTACTGTTATCAAATTCCTTTCTGCAGTTTTCAGTAGAGAAAGAGATCCAAAGGAACTGATTTCTGACAATAGCACCCAGTTTACCTCGGTAGAATTTGAGACTTTTCCTGTCAGAAAGAAATATCCGACACAGGCGCTCATCAATTTACTATCCGCAGGCAAATGGTGAGATAGAATGTTTTAATAGGAGCTTGAAACGAAGTCTACAAATGGCTGGACTAGAAGGTAAAGCATGGAAACCCTTTGTCACAGATTTCTTACAAGTTTATAGATCTACTCGGCATGCCACAACACAAAAGTCCCCAGCTGAATTGTTACATGGACGGGAGATGAGCGCAAAGATGAATGTTGCTGGACTACTCATGCTTCCTCACAGCCAGGCATGAAACAAATAGTACAACAAAAACAACAAAAATGTAAGAGGTACGCAGATTGCCAAAATGGAGCTAAGCAACCAGGGATATGATGTGGTTCGTTTGTACAGGACAGGAAACATGGCATCCTGTGGAAAGGGGAACCACAATTTACGCTCCTCTTCATGGTACTTGACAGAGTAGCGAAATACACCTATAAACTGTCAGACAGCCGCATATGGAATGCCCGCCTTCTGGCCCCTATTCAGCATGACCCAACTTCATACGACCAGATCCGGCAGGCTACGCATCTGGCTCCTGATTGTGGTGGTCCAGCGAATAATATTACTGATAACCTAGTTCATACTGATTACTCTAATGGATGGCCTCATGCACAAAATTGCCAACCAGAACTCCTGCCTGATCAACAGTTGCCACGCAGCAGGCGACCACCTGTGTGGGTTAAAGACTGTGTTATGTAATTTCTAAAGCAAAGGTGGTTTCTAGATTGGTTATTGTTTGCTGTGTTAGATATATGTTCGGTAGGGTGGCAGAAAGTAGTTTTCTTAAATAAAGGGGATGTGTGATATTGTGCTAGGGGGATTGCATATTGGGATTGGTCTCTGGCGTGTCTCTTCAATTGCCTATGATACACCAAGTTCTCTCTCTAAGCTTCTCTTTGCAGATTACATTTTAGGCTACAAACCTAAAATACGTTAAGTATACATCTTTAAAATGTCTAGTGTGAAAGTAACAAGCATGGGGAGGCCCTCAAAACGTTGTTGGATGCCAGCTCCCATCAGCCCCAGCCTGCATGGCCAATGATCAAGGATGATGGGAGTTGTAGTCCAACAACACGTGGAAAGTGCAGGTTCCCCATCCATGTTGTATAGGTTCACTACGTTCATCAAGAATCTAGTATTGACCCACTCAGTGTCAGTGGCACATTGCCCTGCATAATGTATGGCATGTCACAAGGAGGTGATCAGCAATAGCTTGGATTCACTTAGTGAAGTCTGGACCATTAGAGTGAATGGGACACTGTCCGCCAACCTCAGCCAGCCCCACCTGTCTGCCTTCTTACTTATATCCAGTCCAGGGGGCGGCACTGATTGTCAGCTTCCTCCTCCATAGTATTAGTGTTGCCATTTTAGAACTCAGCAGGGAGAAGGATGGGAACAAAACTATAATTAGTTGGCTCTGTCTGCCATTGGTTCTGGCCCGCCTACTGCCCTACCAGTCCCAGTGGGCACCCACCACCACTGCCAGAAGACACTTCCACTCACCAGGGTGCAGAGGAGAGAATTAAAAGGGTATCATATGTGTTTTTATTTAATACAGAATGACATCTTCACCTATAGACACAATCTTATGTGTAACTAACTCCAGATGTTTTTGGACTACAGCTGCTGATCCAGTTGGCTGGAGCTGGTGAGGGCTGGAGTCCATCTTAAGGGCCACAGATTCCCACTGAGAGAACTAAAATTTACAGATCATTCCACCGCTAGTTTTCATGTGATTGTGGTGGAGTGGTTGCCCTATATCAGGTCAGACTATTTGTTCCTGGTATTGTCTACTTTGACAGATTCATTGAAACCTCAGGCACAGGTCTTTCATATCACCTGCCACCTGATCCTTTTCAAACTTGGATATGCCATGGATTGAACTTGGGATTTTCGATATGCTAAGTATGTGCTTTACCACTGATATATGGTTCCTCACTAATGTGAATGTGAGAGTTAAATATGAGAGACCCAACAATAAAAATCCCTGCTTATCCTTGAAGTTCAGGGTCAATTCCAACATTACATTGCATTAATGTTAAAAATGACCAAAGTCCAGATCACACACACACACACATTGAAAGAATGCTGTATGGGTGGAGCATCACTGAAGTTGTGCTTCAGTGTTATCTTCCTTCTGAAGGGTACATCTCACCAAAGTGAAAAACATCATGTGAAATATCTCAGCTGGCCAAGGAAATTTGGTCAAAGGTAATTTTTGTAATTTTAATTTTTGTAAACAACCCAAAGAGGTTTGGCTATGGGGTGGTATATGAATGTAATAAATAAATATATAAATAAATAAGGGTAGCCATCTTAGAAGTTAAGTAGGTCCTCCACTGACCATTACGTGGAACAGCCCATCCTGGAAGACATTACACAAAGACAGCCAGGAACATAGCCTGTGTTTACAGAAAGATCTACATTTCTCTGTTAGGCCTGATCAACCCATGATTCTTTGGGGAAAGTCATGTGCTTTCAATGTGTGTTGGATATGCTATAAATTCATGGTGTTTAAAAAATCATTTCCTGTCAGAAAGAAGGACTTGGATACAAGATATTGGATGATTTAAAAGTGGGAAAACTTAATAAATTACAATAAACCTATTACATGGATCTGTCCATGGTAATGTATGTACATGCATAGAGCTCCTCCAGGCAGGTTACCCCTTCGTGTGGAGTTCTGACCACCCCTGCATGCATAGAATCTCTTCACACATTGGTCAAAGGTAAAGGACAGAAGGTGGCTGCCAAGCCCATTGGCAGGAGGGCTAGCCTACATGGCACTACAACCCTCCCACATGTTCTTTCAACTCATGGGAGGTCAACTGACACACACCCCATATCACAGAATCATAGAATAGTAGAATTGGAAGGAGCCTATAAGGCCATCAAATGCTAAATGATCATCCCGTCAGAGAAGGTCCTTTGTGGATCTGACACTGGATCTAATAGACTTTCTGCAGGAACTCTGAAAGATTCATGAGCTAGACTTGTGTTCGACCTTTCTGACATGACAAAAATTGAACTGACACATCCTGCAAAATCACATAGTAAACTTCTGATCTGTGCCACTTCAGACTGCTGGTGGAAAATCACTTTTTTTTTTAGTTCTCCCTGCATGAAAAATTATCACACCAGGGAAGTCATAGCCTAATCCTTACTCTCTTTCTGACATTCTGTTTCCAATGAATATGGAAATATTTTTTATTGAAAAATGCAACCCTATACCTGTAGTCTGAAGAGTGGTATAATAGAGGAAGAACTTCAACCATATTTTTCCTCTTATATTTGCATATTTGGCAGCTTCTCATCTGACATTCTATTTGTGTCAGTAAAACAGGACTATAATATTGAAGCCAATCCTTTGGATAACTTTGAGCAAATCACTCAAAACCTAATCTCAGTCAGTGGGGTTATAAGAAGAAATAAGAGACAAATAAAAACATTTTTACACTGAGAATTACTATCAGCATTATTTACAACTATATGATTCTTGGATCCTAAAAACTGAGAGTCATCCAAACCAATCATCAGCCGTATAGTTGATGATGGTTAGTAAAACTGAGTATCTGCACTTCTCTTAGGAAGAACAATTGCTTTTATTGTGTGCAGGACTGTAGTTTGTGAAGGGTGCTGAGAGCTGTTATGAGGAGTTGTGAGGAGACCCCTATTCCCCTCACAGAGCTACAGTTCCCAGAATGGTTTAATAGTCAATCCCTCTTCACAGCGAACTCTGGGAATTGTAGCTCTGTGAGGGGAATAGAGGTCTCCTAACCAGGGCCGGTTCTAAAGGGTGGCCAGGTGGGGCACTGGTCCGAGGGGGCCCCTCCGCTCCCCTTCCGCAATCCACAGAACGAGCCGCAGATCGCAGGACAGGAGCTTCCAAGCCGCCCGCCATCCCCCCACTTTACCTACCTTTCTCTCCACTGTTTTTTGTGGCTGTGCGCACTGCGCACAGTAGGTTGCCATCAATCAAGATGGCAGTCGAGGTTTCCCTAAGGGGCTGAAGCCTCTGCCGCCATCTTGGTTGATGGCACTCATGCGTGCTACAAGTGCACATTGCTGCCATCAACCAAGATGGCGGCAGAGGCTTCAACCCCTTAGGGAAACATCAGCCGCCATCTTGATTGATGGCAACCCTACGTGTGCAGTGTACGCAGCTGCAAAAAACAGCTGAGAGAAAGGTAGGTGAAGCAGGAGGATGACGTTTGCATAAAAATGAATACATAAGTGGAAATAACATGCAAAAGGGCATGAAATGATGAGAAATAGCTTTCAAAAATGTGTACCTTTGTCAACACTGCCTACAAAAATGTGTTTATTTTGAGAAATTCGCACTAAAATGATGGAGAAATTTCATGAGGGTTTTTTTTAAAAAAACAACAACTGCAGATTGCTGCAGAAATGTGGAGAACTGAATTTAAGGTTGGAAAAATGAGAAACTGAGAGAACCAGAGCAGACAGATCTTTCCATCCCTATTCATAGCAAAGATGTCACCTGGCTTCAGCAGAGCAACTTTTTAAGCGACAAAGAACTGGATGTGCAGCACCAAGTCTGAAAACTGGGGGCGGAGCTGGAGAGCAGCAGCCTGTAAGCATTGCTGGCCGTCTGCCCAATGAAGCTGTGTCACTATTGCAAGGCTTCTTGAGGGCTCCATGTGAACACTGTTGTAATTACTGTCTAAAATGGGTGTATGTGGAGCTGAGAGACCAAATATTATTAGCACATTCCATACTTCAGTTGTTTCCACTTCTGAGGCTCTCTGTTCTCTCTGTTGTTGTGGTTCCTTCAGTGAACTGTCCTCATAATCTCTCTGCATGGATTTTTAAAGCTCTGCTAATTAGATCAGAAGCCTTTTTAACCCCACATAGGGTTTCCATGTTCTGGCTGTAATCAGGAAAAGAAAAACACGTAGGCATGGATGCAATGCTAGCATCTTTTCTTTTTGAAGAAAAGAAAAGAAAAAGCCTTAATGGAGTCTTGTACCAATATCCCTGTTCTGTTCATGCTTTATAGTGCAGCACAAAGTGCAGGCACTAAGCTTCCCTGTGACAGGTTGGAAATGAGAAATTTTAAGGGCTGTTAAGCATTCTAAAAATGTTCCCAGTGGACCCATGTAGACGTAGTGCCTGAATTTCCGTAATTGTGGTACACTTGGAACATGAGAGAGCTTCAGTGGCTTATTCAATCAACTAATATTTCTGACTTCACCAAAAGGAGTATGTTAAACCTGTAGAGCAAGAAATGCCTCTGGAAAAGGGAAGCTAAACTTTTCAGTCTCAGGCTCGTTGGTGGATTAACCAGAGCCAGTAATAAGAAATGATAACGAGGGTTAATAAGACATGACAATGTCACAGTCTGTCCCCAGTTCTTTAAGAGAGGTTTCAGTAGCATTCTTTCACCCTTTTGACTCCTTTCCCCCACCTTCCTTATTCTTCTGAAACCTTTACCCACTGTGCTATGTAGTACTAAAAGGCTCAAGATCAAGACCTGAATTTGAGTGCTTTATTGATCTATGGCTGGCTGGGGGTGAAGCATGGGAAGGAGACGCTGAACCTCATGCATTGGCGGCTGGTGGCTCCATGTCAGCAAGGCAGTGGAATCCGCCCCAGGTTTTAGTCTGAATTTTCAAGGAGCTATCCAATGTGCAGCACCTGGGATGACTCCTTGAAAGTTCAGACTACAGCCTAGAGCGGATTCCACTGCTCCACTGACATGGAGCCTTCAGCCACTACTGCTCTCATGGCATGCATCCTGTTCCCAACCACAATGCTAAGCTCCAGGATTCTGTAAGTTGTTAGAAATCCAAGCAAGCCAATTTCCTCTCTCCCCCTCAACTAAGCAATTTTGGAGCTGGTCAGTTCCTCGATGAAAGATCACCTTGGAAGACCATGTACACTGCCTTAAGTTCCACACGATGATTTCATTCAAGCATTAAATATCTAAAGCAGTGGCTCCCAAACTTTTTTCCCCACGGACCACTTGAAAATTGCTGAGGATCTTGGCAGACCACTTAATGATTCTTCTGCCTGTTGCAACAATTATAATGCACAGTGGTAGATGCTGTGTGATTTTTCACTGTATGTTATTGCTTCTTTTATTTCTTATATTTATTCTATTAAATTACAATTTGAATTCCATAGAATTCAAACTGTATGTGTTCTTCACTGAAATGCCACAGACCATCTGAATAAAGCTTGTTCATGGACCACAATTTGGGAACCCCTGATCTAGAGCAGGACCTTATGGCCTTCAAGATGTTGTTGGAATATAACTCCCATCACCACTGATTAATGGTCTTGTTAGGTGGGGCTGATAAGAGTTGTAGTCCAACAACATCCGGAAAGCCAGAGGTTCCACAACTCTGATTTAGAGTTTGGGGTGAGCAGTTAGAGTTAGGAGTAAGCAGTGAGGTAGCCAAGTTTGCTGATGATACAAATTGGTCAGGGTGGAAAGAGATTGTGGTGAGTTCCGAAGGGTCTCTTCAAACTGAGTGAATGGAAAGTAAAATGGCAAATGCAATTTAATATAAACAAGTGTAAAGTAATGCACATTAAGGCAAAAATCCTAATTTCGCATATGTAGTAATGGGGTCTGAACTGGCAATGACTGACCAGGGGTGAGAAACTTGAGGCTATAGTGGATAGCAAAATGAAGCCATGAAAAGGACAAATTTCATATTAGGGGTCATTAGGACTGAAAATAAAACTGCCAATATCATAATGCTGCTATGCAAATCACTGGGATGACCATACTTGGAATACTGTGTACAGTTCTGGCCACCTCCTCTCACAATGGATATGTTGTAAGCCTGCAAAGGGTTCAGAAAATGGCAACCAAAAGGACTGGAGCAGCTTCCCTATAAGGAATGATTACAATATTTAGGACTTTTTAGTTCCTAAATAGTACATGTGTATACAGTTATGCACAGAGTGGAGAAGTTTCTCTTCCGCTTTCATGATACTAGAACCCAGGGCCGTTCAATGAAGCTAAATGTTAGGAGTAATAGCTAGACATTTATTCATCAATCCTAAGTGAGGCTCTTGAAGCATCAGGGGTTTAAAGGCTTACTCCACATGCAGCTGGGCACCGCAATAGCAGAAGCAGTTGTTTTTAGTGATTGAGTGATTGATTGCAATTCATATCCTGTTAAATTCTTTAAAAAGCCTTAGGGTGGCTTTCAACAATTAAATGTTCAATCAATACAATGCAATAAAAGAAACTAAAAATAAAAAATGATGTAAATAGTTCTTACAAATCCATAGTAGAAGCCATTTCCAACAAAATGGCTGGAATACAATTCACATTTTCTCAAATCCTCACTGGAATAATATCATCCTGATTGTCTTCCTAAAAGACATCAATGTACAGCCTGCCACATCTCTCTAGTTAGAGAATTCTACCAAGAATGCCCTACCTTTTGTGCAGTAGTGGCTTTGTGTGGTGGGGTAGAACTGCCCTCCTGACACCAGCATCACTGCCACTTACCTGGACAGCGCTGTATATGGGAGGAGGCAATCCTTCAAGTATAGGAGTTTATTCTATAGTAGCACAGGACAGTAGAATTACAAATTTGATAAGGCATATTTGGGAGAGATATAACAATACTGCCATAAATTTGCAAATGTATCTTACATTTGCAACAGGAATTGACATTGCTGGAAACATTTTTGCTAATTTGACATTTATAGACAGTCTTCATAACCAGTCCCATGTAGAGTGTATTACAGTAGCCCAAACTAGATGGTACCAAAGCATGTATGAAAATGGATAGATCATCCTTCTCCAGGAGTATCTGCATGTAACATAAAGTTCTCCTGGCCACAGATGTTCTCTGGGTCTCCAAGAGTGGCACAGGACACATCCAGACTGCACACCACTTCTTTCAGAGTAAGTGCAACTCCATCCAGAATAGAAGAATAACCAGTTCCCACATCAACTGAACCATCCATTATGAACACCTCTGTCCAGAAGTGCAACCACATGGCCCTGACTTTGCCATATAGGCAGCAATGACACCAGTGTTGAGAGGATGGTTCTGCTACTGCCTCTGTCTTGTCTGGATAGAGCTTCAATTTACTCATTCTCATACAGCCTGCATTGACTTTAGGCACCTGTTGAGATACTGACCAGGTTTAGATGAAAAGATGAAACAGAGCTTAGCCCGTCAACATACAGATGACAGATCATCCTAAATCTCTGCATAACTCCTCCCAAGATTATCCAACTAGATGTCAAAGAACATAGCGGTCAAAGTGGAGCCTTGTGGCACCTGACAGGACAAATTGCATATGATGGAGCAGCAGTTCCTCAACACTATCTTCTGGGACCTGTCTGATCTACCACAAAGCAATGCAGGGCCAGCACCAGAGAGCGGCCAGGTCAGGCCCTGGCCGAGGGCCCCTGAAGTGCCCCTGTTAGGGTGGGTGGGTAGTGCTCCCATTCCGCAATCTGTAGCAGCATCGGCTCCCAACCCTGCCGCAGATCACAGAAAGGAAGCTTCTAGGCACCCCCTAAAACCGTGCAGGCCTGCAACGCCCAACTGCACACCCCACCTAACTGTCCCATTGGGGTGAATGTGCCTGCCAATAACCAAGATGGTGGCCAAAGTTTCCCTAAGGGGCTGATGCCGCTACCGCCATCTTGGTTGATGGCACCCATGCACATGCAGTGTGGCCAGCATTTACCACAGCAGGAGAGGTAGGTGCAGGCAGATGCCATGGGCCCGGAGCAGGCTGGTGCCGAAGGGTCCAGTCATGCCTGGCACTGGCCCTGAAGCAATGCCTCCACCCTGTCAGATAGTACAGAAGAATGCCATGATTGATGACATCAAAAGCTACTTGCAGCCTAGGAAAATCAATAGGGCCACACTCCCTTCTCTATCTCCTGGCAAAGGTTGTTCACCAGGGCAAACAAAGCAGTTTACAAAATTGAGCTTGAAGCAGATTGGCAAGGATCTAGAAAATTATTTTCAGCCAGAAGTTTATGATGCTGGACAGCCATTTTGATTACTATTCCCATGAATAGTAAACTTGAGACTGGCCAGTACTTATTCAGACTTGATCCAGGGAAGCCATGTGTTAATTTGAGAAAAAAACACCATAAACAAAATCTGATAGGTTGCAGATCAGTTGTTTTAGGAAGCTGTGGCCTTAGTTTATTCCATTTACTCTGTCTTCTATCTTTATTCCTGGCGATTGCAGGGTCAGACTCTGGTTATCCCAGGCACATCTGTGCTTTATATTCCAAATTTCTGTTGTTGTGGTTTTGCCAGGATTAACAAGCTGGTATGTTTAAAATTATGAGCGGTGAACACCACTTGATTAGGACAATACACTCATAGCACATTCAATAATATTGACTCAGTTAAATTTACAGCTGTTAAAGAGCGTTTGCCTGATTCACAATGAAGATAAAGAAGGCTTCCCTTTAATTGTTATAGTGCTATATTCCCGGCGTATGTGGGTGCATACGCATGTTACACATGTATATAACTTGGCATAAAAAGATACAGCTTGTATCTGAATCATACACAAGCAAGAATGGGCTACTGAATCATAGAATGTTTTAGTGAAATGTTGAGAGCTACATATGTTCAAAGTGGGCTAAAGAATGTAACTTGGAAGGTGCTCCCTCAGAAAGGTATGTCACTGCCGAATGAGAATTATACTCTAATTATCACACTGGCATGTTTCAAAAATCTTTTTCAAAAAATAACAACATTCTCTATGACCGTCAGTGTCAAAACAATTATTTGCATGCTTGAGCAGATGTCAAATACTGTAGAGGCGTGTGTATGCATGCAAATTTAAACAGAACATTTTTCTAAAATTGGAGGTATAATCTGTTACCTTAATTATAACACGTACACAAAATACAGTGGGAGGATAAGATAGTGCTTCCTTTTTTCTGTTTTTCTTTAGATGGTGGCTTCTTCATATGCTCCTGAGCACAGGTAAATAACAAGGGGATTGAATATACAAAAGCTGTCACATATGCCTGAGCAGATTTGTCTGGTTCCTTCCCCCCAACCACCACCAATGTTCAACTAGGCACAGAGATAGCTTTCTAGTCTGTATCCAGACATCTCTAGCTACAAATTGTGGCTCCCATTTTAGCTCCTCACATAATACACAAAATTCCCAAGAGGTGCGTAAGATGCTACACCCTATATCACAGCAGGTTCCACATCCCAGTCTCAAGTTACTTTAAAAAAGAAAAGTCTTGGGAGGTATTTGAATCCCTGAAGATTACTAAAATTGTAATTTAAGAACTATAATGTAATGTGGTTCTGAGGAATGGCTCATATTTGCATGTACATCTCTTGATTACTCTGTACAACATTGAGTGTGGTATGAAGTAGTGGATAGAGTCTGACTGTTGGTGTCAGGCCCAGGATGTGACTCAGGAACCAGACCAGCGGTTGTAGTTAATTCGTGTTTTATTAGGGTAATGTCCAAACAAAGACTGCATTTTCTCATGAAGCAATACAGGGATACAGGTCCTGCGGCATTGGGAGAAAGTTGACAGAGCAAGGGACTTCTTCCCGCCTGTTCTTTAAGAAGGGGCCAAACGGGCGCGCAATCTTTCGCTCCTCCTTAACTGCCCCTCAGGTACTGCCCGCCTTCCCCCCTTCTCTCCTGTCTTTTCAGCTGTCTGCGTGTGCGCGGTGAGGGGGGAAGCATCACCCCCTCCTCTTCTGAAGTTTCCGATTCCGGGATGGGGGATAGGGGAGGGGCTGATGGTAAACTGCCTCCCCGCTTTTCGGCTGTGAGCAGCCCTCCCTCTTCCCCCTCTTGCTCTGAGCCTGAAAGAGGGGGAGGCGTGAGAATGTCCAGGGAGGGCTCAGGCTCCCCGTTGCTAAGCGACCTTATCACTGGCAGTTCCTCTGTTTCGTCTTCGCTCCAAAGGGGGGAAGTTCCTCCCCCTTCCCTCTGCCATCCATCCGAATACTCTTCTCCCAACTCTCCGGGATCCAGCTCCCCGGGATTGGGACCCCAGCTCTGCCTTCCGACACCATCCCCCCTCCCAGGCTGTGCCCCCCTCCCCTTGTCTGGCTTGGGACGGTGGGGAAAACGTTGATGGAAAAGTTTTACCAATTCTGGAGCACGCACATCAGCTGCATCTTCCCATGATCTGTCAGCCACCCCATAGCCTTTCCAGTGAATCAAGTACTGCAGCTTGTGGCGTCTGATCCTGGAATCTAAGATCTCCTCAACTTCAAACTCAAGCTGCTCATTTACCAGGAGTGGAGCTCCGGGAGGTTCCTCCGGCCGTAACTCACTGGGAGGGGTGGCTTTCGTTAAGAGGGATCGATGGAACACAGGATGTATTTTAAACGTGTCAGGCAGCTTCAGTCGGTACGCCACGGGATTAATTTGAGTTTGTATTTCGAAAGGACCCACCCTCTTGTCTTGTAATTTTCTACATTTGCCCGGCATCTGGAGGAAGCGGGTGGACAGCCATACCTGGTCTCCCGGTTGAAGGGGGGGCCCTCCTTCCTGTGCAGGTCAGCAACTCGCTTGTACTCCGTTTTGGCTTCGTTTAACTGCTGTTTCAGTGTCTGTTGCGCCGCTTGCAATTCCTTAAGGAAGTTCTCAGCTGCCGGTACCAGCATTCCTTCTGAGCTGCTTGGAAAGACTTTAGGATGGAATCCATAATTAGCGAAGAACGGGGTTTGTTGAGTGCTGGAGTGCAGAGAATTGTTGTAGGCGAACTCTGCAAAATGCAAATATGATACCCAGTCAGTCTGTTGATAGGACACATAACTTCATAAATATCTTTCCAAAACGGCGTTCAAGCGTTCCGTCTGCCCATCTGTCTGGGGGTGATGGGCGGAGGAGAGTTTTAATTCCGTCTGCAACTGTTTCCACATTGCTCTCCAAAATTTGGCTGTGAACTGAGCTCCTCGGTCTGAGACTACGCTGTTTGGCAATCCATGCAGCCGGTAGACTTCTTTTATGAATAACTTGGCCGTTTCTTTAGCCTCTAAGGCCCCTGCACAAGGAAGAAAGTGTGCCATTTTGGTAAGTAGATCCACCACTACTAAGATGGCTGTCATTCCTTGGGACTTGGGTAGATCAGTTATAAAATCCATGGAGAGGTCCTTCCAGGGTTCATGTGGGACAGGCAACGGTTGTAACAGTCCTGCTGGTGTCCCTGTTTGTGTTTTTGTCCGCAGACAGACAGAGCAGGACTTTACATAACTCTCAATATCCCGACGCATTTTAGGCCACCAGAAGTCCTTGGCCACGTTCTGAATGGTCTTGTAAATCCCAGAGTGTCCCACTGTGATGGAATCATGACACTGGCGTAGGATTCTGAGCCTTAATTCCCCTTCTGGCACATATCTGGCGGTTTTGAACCATAACAGTCCATTTCTCCAGTGAAAGGTTACTTCTGAGTCTTGACCTTGTCCCGTCTCCTGCTGATATTTTAGCATGTCTGCATCTTCTTGTTGTGCCTTTTTGAGTTCCTCTTCCCATGAAGGCTAGCATACTCCCAACGTTAATTTCTCTGGCGGGATTACGTACTGAGGCTGGTCCTCGGATTCACTTTCTTTGTATTGTGGCTGTCTGGATAAGGCATCCACTCTCTGGTTTTTGGCTTGGGCATGGTAAGTAATCTGGAAGTTAAACCTAGTGAAGAACTGGGACCATCTTATCTGTCTCTGGTTCAGCTTTCTGGCTGTTTGGAGGCTTTCAAGATTCTTGTGGTCGGAGCGCACTTCAATTCGATGAGAGGTCCCCTCTAGGTATTGTCTCCAGTTTTCAAAAGAGTCCTTGATGGCCAGCAGCTCCTTCTCCCAAACTGTGTAGTTCTTCTCTGCAGGCTTTAACTTCCGAGAGAAGTACGCACAGGGGTGCAGCGCCTTCCCTTCTTGGTCTAATTGTAGCAGGACCCCCCCGATGGCAAAATCTGAAGCATCTGCTTCCACTACGAAAGGGCGGTTCGGATCAGCAAAGCGCAGAATGGGCTCAGTAGCAAACCTTCTCTTCAGCTCCTCAAAGGCCTCGGTGGCATTCTCTGTCCATTGAAACTTCTTCTTCCCCCTTAAACAGTCAGTCAGAGGACCTGTTAATTTGGAAAACCCTGGAATGAACTTTCTGTAATAATTGGCAAACCCCAAAAACCGTTGTACATCCTTTTTGGTGACAGGTTGGCCCCAGTCCAATATGCAGCTTACTTTCCCTGGATCCATCTCCACGCCTTCCGCTGAGATTCGATATCCAAGGAAGTCTAGAGACTTGAGGTCAAATCCACATTTCTCTAATTTAGCATACAGGTGATTTTCTCTCAGTCTCTTCAACACCGTCTTCACATGCTGGTCGTGGTCTTCCTGGTTCTTTGAGAACACCAGGATATCATCTAAGTAACAGATTACATACGTGTCCAACAATTTTTGAAAAATTCCTGGACTTCCACAAAGCCCGAACGGCATGACCAGGTATTCATACTGTCCGTAAGCGGTCAAGAATCCTGTTTTCCATTCATCTCCCTCCTTCATTCTGATCAGATTGTACGCTCCTCTCAAATCCAACTTCGTGAAGATTTTTGCAGAGCGCAGTCGGTCCAGCAACTCTGAGATCAGGGGCAGCGGGTAGCTGTTGGGGATGGGGATCTGGTTCAATGCGCGATAGTCGTTACAGGGTCTGAGTTCCCCCCCTTCTTTTTCACAAACAATAGTGGCGCTCCAGCAGGGGATTGTGAGGGGAGTATGAATCCTCGCCTCAGGTTTTTATCCAGGAATTCCTTCAGGGCCTCCCTCTCATTCTCTGTGAGAGAGTAGATTCTCCCTGATGGGATGCTGGCTCCTGGCACTAGATCAATCGCACAGTCGTAAGGGCGGTGGGGGGGGTAAAGTCTCTGCCTCTTTTTCATCAAACACATCTTTGAATTCTTCATACTTTGGCAGCAGGGTCACTTGCTCGATCTCTTGCACTGCCCCCACTAAGGTGTTCTTGATTCCTTCAGGTTGACAGTTCTCCTGGCAATACTGTGAGGTGAACCACACCACTGCCTCCTTCCAACTTATTTTGGGTTTATGCTTTGCTAGCCAGGGCATTCCCAGAATCACCTCAAAGTTCGAGAGATCTGACACGTATAGCGAAATGAACTCTTCGTGCCCAGGGATTTGAAGTTTCACTTCCTCCGTGGCTTGTGTCACCCCTCCTGACTTCAGGGGTCTCCCATCGATAGTCTCCACAGCTAGGGGAGTGTCCAGTTTCCACCGGGAAATTCCATGACGCTTGACTAACTTTGCATCAATAAAATTTGTGGAGGCTCCACTGTCAATTAAGGCAGTGGAATTAAACACCACTCCTCTGGAAGTTGTAATCCGAATAGGCAAGACCAACACCCCCTTTGAGAGAGGTTGGATCGTTGGGGGGCCTTTATACAACGCTGCCCCCAGTCCACCGGCCTGCACATGGACTGGGTGTTCTAGTTTCCCGACGGCTCAGCTTTCCCCCCTTTCAGTCCACAGTCTCTGGCCATGTGGCCCGGCTTTGAACAATAAAAGCATAAACATTCCTGACGGCGTCTTTCCTTTTCTTCTTCCGACAGTCTTGGCCTAGCCCCTCCCTGTCCCTCAGTTGCATTACCTGCCATCCCTGCAGAGGGAAGGATCTTGCTGCGGGATGCCGAGGCTGAGTATCTCGGGACCTCCTGCTTCCTTTCCAGGCGCCTTCCTTCCATCCGGTGATCTATCTGTAGGCATAGCCGGATGAGCCCTGGTAGGTCAGCGGGGGGGGGAGGTCCTGGCCAACTCATCCAGGATTTCAGCATTTAATCCACTCCGGCACATAAACATCAGGGCGGCATCATTGTAACCAGTTTCCTGGGACAGAATTTTAAAAGCATTAGTGTACTCGGAAACAGTCCCTTTAGCTTGCTTCAGAGCGCCTAGTTCCCGTGCTACTGTTTCAGATCTTTGCGGGTCTTGGAACATCTCGGTCATCTCCTGTATAAATCCTCTGTACCTTCTTAAGACAGTATCCTTTCTCACGAGATACGGAGTCACCCATTTTGCAGCTTCTCCCTCCAGGAGGCTAATCACGAAGGCCACTTTAGCCCCATCGTCTGGAAATTCCGTGTGCCTGATATCCAGATATAACTCACATTGAGCCACGAAAGTTGCCAACTGATCACTTTGTCCTGCATATTTTGGGGGCAATCCAATGGGAACCTTTACTACGGCAGCTGGAGGGGCTGTTCGCATCTGGTCTATCGTGGCCTTCAAGGTTTGATTATCCGTCTTCAGCGCCTTGACTGCTGCTAGCAGGGCTTGAACATCCGTCTGCAAATCAGCTACCTTAGTCCTCAAGAGTTTCACTTCTTCCGTCTCAGAAGTGGGGTTCGTCCCCCCCGCTGCTCCCTTTGACATCTTGTCCCAGTCAAGTGAAGAGAGCGTTGAGGGTGATTTAGGTGGCTCTGTCAAGCTGTCAGGCCCAGGATGTGACTCAGGAACCAGACCAGCGGTTGTAGTTAATTCGTGTTTTATTAGGGTAATGTCCAAACAAAGACTGCGTTTTCTCATGAAGCAATACAGGGATACAGGTCCTGCGGCATTGGGAGAAAGTTGACAGAGCAAGGGACTTCTTCCCGCCTGTTCTTTAAGAAGGGGCCAAACGGGCGCACAATCTTTCGCTCCTCCTTAACTGCCCCTCAGGTACTGCCCGCCTTCCCCCCCTTGTCTCCTGTCTTTTCAGCTGTCTGCGTGTGCGCGGTGAGGGGGGAAGCATCACCCCCCCCTCTTCTGAAGTTTCCGATTCCAGGATGGGGGATAGGGGAGGGGCTGATGGTAAACTGCCTCCCCGCTTTTCGGCTGTGAGCAGCCCTCCCTCTTCCCCCTCTTGCTCTGAGCCTGAAAGAGGGGGAGGTGTGAGAATGTCCAGGGAGGGCTCAGGCTCCCCGTTGCTAAGCGACCTTATCACTGGCAGTTCCTCTGTTTCGTCTTCACTCCAAAGGGGGGAAGTTCCTCCCCCTTCCCTCTGCCATCCATCCGAATACTCTTCTCCCAACTCTCCGGGATCCAGCTCCCCGGGATTGGGACCCCAGTTCTGCCTTCCGACAGTTGGTCTAGAAACAGGGAGACGCAGGTTCTATCTCCACTCTGCCACAAAATTTATTGGGTGACCTTGGACCAGCCTAATCTACTCCACGGGGCTGTTGTGAGGGTAAAATGGGGGAGGGAATCATGTGTTCATGTGAAATGTGTTCAACCCTGAGCTCCTATGGGGAAGTACAGGGTTAAAAAGTAGTATCATACATGTGATGACTGTCAGCTGAATGTGTGGACTGACTCCTTGAGATGTTCTATTCATATATGAAAGTTATATATTGTGCAGTCATCAGCGAGCATGTATGTGTGAACCATCTTTCAGGACCCATGGAACCAGACATATTTGTTCTATGCCATAAACTTGAGTGAACAGGCTTGGACATTACTGTGACATAAATAGATGGAGACCCCACCTTCTTTCTTGGTGTGGCTGCCATGTTTTGGGGGGAGGGGAAGAATTCAAAGGAAATGAGCCAATATAAACATATGTACTTCTGTCACCAAGCCCATGGGTCTGTTTGTCTTTTAATAAAGTCTATAGCCCACTTCAAGCATTACGATCTCCCATATGAATAGCATTATATGGCGGAGAGAGGGGATAAGCGCATCAAACTCCACCCACCTGCCACCATGCTCATAGACCTCAATGACATGGAGGGCAAAATTCTGAGGTAGAGATGGGGAGCCTACTGTATTCTTGGAGGCTCCCCACACAATGGAGTCACTTGACGAGCATGGCAACAGAAGGGTGGAGATTAGCAATGCTCCGCCCTCACATGATTCTACTTGTGCAGGGGATTATAAAGCCTGAAGAGGGTTATGAAAATCAGAAATGTGATTTTTATGTTCAGAAGCATTAGCCTGTTTGTTTGAAATATTTATATTGTTCCTTTCTGCCAGACAACAGGTGTCCAAGGTGGCCTCCAGTAAAAAACAATTAACAACACACAATGCACATACGATTTTTTTTGAGAGAGAGAGAAATCAGTGATGACAGAAAATAGGATTGTGCTTGAGCAGCTGCTCTTTAAAGGTTACACAGTGTGGCATGGGAAACAGGACCCTCTCCGCTGATTTTGCTCCTCTCCTCTTGAGCACCTGGATAGTGTGCACCTCCTAACTATTCTTTAAATAAAGAATGACTTTCTTAAGTTGCACTGCAAGCACCTTGAAATGTTCCTATAGTATCTAAGGGGGATGGGGGATGGGTTCCCCCCCCTGCCGCTGCCTATAGTCTTAAGCATAGGAAGCACAACAACGATCCTGAAAAATCCACAGAGTCAGGAAAAAACTTGAATGAACATAACTGGGAAGGGTTAGGTAGGTGTGCTTGTAAATCTAAAACAGGAATGGGAACCTGTGGCCTTCCAGAAGTTGTTGGACTACAACTCCCATCATCCCTGCCCATTGGCTATGCTGGCTGGGGCTGATGGGAGGTGGAGTCCAACAATATCTAGAGGGCCACAGGTTCCCCACCTCTGCTGTAAAGCCTAGTTTTAAAGAATATGTTTTTCAGACTCCTTGCTTGCTGATACAGTATCTTTCATGTCAGATCCAAGAGAAGAACCTGAACTCAATGCACTGTTGTCAAAGCTCATTCTGCCAATGCAAACCATCTCTTGCAAAAGAAAGGGACACAACAGTTTTAACTGCACTACAATCTTTTCCACCCATAATCCCTTGTGGTGGTAGAAAAGGGGCCAGCCCTTGCTGGCTGTTTTCCACATTCTTTTTCCCCATCGCTTCACTCCACCATGAGTATTGTCATACAAAGTAGTTATGGCCACTAACTTGGATGGCTTTAGAAGATTAGACAAATTCATTTAGGAAAAGGCTTTCAAGAGCTACTAGTCACAATGGCTGTGTTCTACTTCCACTAGTGGAGGCAGTATGCCTTTGAATACCACTTGCTGGGAGAGTGCTGCTGCTATGCTCAGGTCTTGCTCTCTGGTCTCTCACAGGAATCTGTTTGGCCACTGTGAGAAGAGGATATCGGACTAAATGGGCCTTTGGCCTGATCCAGCAGGCTCTTATGTTTTTATTGTGCATATTGGTGAATTGTGGCTGGCACTTGCCTTAATATATATATATACGCACACACACACACACACACAGTAGGGCCCCGCTTTACTGCGTTCCATTTTCCGGCGTTCTGCTGATGTGGCAGCTTTCAATTGGGGAAATTCCCCATTTTGAAGCCAATTTTGCGCTTATGCGGCATTTTGCGGCATTTTGCGGCATTTTGCGGCATTTTGCGGCATTTTCGTGCGACGCAACCCATTATAGTCAATGGGTTCTGCTTTACAGCGATTTCCGCTTTACGGCGGGGGCCTGGTTCCTAACCCGCCATATAAGCGGGGCCCTACTGTATATATATATATATATATATGAACTGCATTTCACTGCAATATTGAACCAGCAAACAGCTTCGCCCTTCTACCTCTTGAGAACTGCCGCCCCCGCTAACACCACCTCCTCTTTCTGGCAGTGCAGATAATGATAATGCTGTTTCCATTTAATTTAATTTCTGTATATTGTATTGTTTCAGCTGTGCCTGATACTGTTCCACCTGTCCCTTCTCTGGAGGGGATATATAAGCCGGCTGGCTGAGGGGGCTTGGGAGATCCAGTGCCTGCAAGGGAAGAGGACCATCACCACCCAGGGAGGGAGAGCCATCTGCCTGCTTTGCTGCTGCTGCTTGGCCAACATCTCTGCTCTCTCCTTCTTGGGCTCCTGCTCTGCACGTGGGCACCTTGCAGGACCAGGCCCCAGGTGGCGTTTTACATGGGAAGAAGAACGGTCTTAGAGCTGGCGTTTGGGCTCACAGAATACGGGACTGTGTCTTCTGTGTGGGTTTGAAGTGGATGAATGGGTGTTATATGAGTGTATGTTGTGAGTGAATGTGTATTTTTATGTATATGAGTTTTTTGTATTTATAGTTTATCATGTGCCTCGGGAAGAGATTTTATCATCAAGAGGGGAGACCTGAGGGGGCCCCAATTGCCGTAGTGATGGGTAGAGGGAGGTATGGTGATATGAGAGGGACGTGCCAGGTAAGGAGAACGTGGCCCAGACATGTAGTGGCTGTGCCGCATTCTGGTCCTTCTCATACCCGCAGGGTTGTTGGTTGTCCTATCAGCCAACTCTCAGATCTCCAGTTGCTGCTCTTTAATGCCAGATCGCTACATAATAAAACCTCCCTCGTCCATGATTTGATTGTGGATGAGGTGGACGATCTGGCATGTATAACCGAGACCTGGGTGGGCGAACAGGGAGAAGTTAGTCTCTCCCAGCTCTGCCCACCGGGGTATCTGGTTCAGCATCATGGTAGATCTGAGGGTCGGGGAGGTGGGGTTGCTGTGGTCTATAAGAGTTCCATCTCACTCACCAAGCACCATGTCCATGCAATCACTGGTCTGGAGTGTTTGCACCTTGTGCTGGGCCAGAGGGACAGACTGGGAATCCTTTTGGTGTACCGCCCACCTTGCTGCCCAATGGCTTCCCTAACTGAGCTGACGGAAGTGGTCTCAGAGGTACTGTTGAGATCCCCCAGACTATTAGTACTGGGAGATCTCAACATTCATGCTGAGGCTACTTTGTCTGGGGCAGCTCAGGACTTCATGGCCGCCATGACAACCATGGGGCTGTCTCAATATGTTAGTGGCCCAACACATACATCGGGGCATACTCTTGACCTGGTCTTTGCTACCGGACATGGGGATAGTGATCTGGATGTGGGGAGTTTTACATCTCTCCCGTTGTCATGGACAGATCATTGCTTGCTGAAGTTTAGACTTTCAGTAGCCTTTTCCCTCTGCAAGGGTGGGGGACCTATTAAATTGGTCCGCCCCCGGAGACTAATGAATTCTGAAGGTTTTCAAAAGGCTCTGGGGTTTTTTCCGGCTGATAAGACTGGCGCTCCTGTCGAAGCCCTGGCCGATCTGTGGAATACAGAGATGACCCGGGCTGTTGACACGATCGCTCCTGCGCGCCCTCTCCTATGTAGAGCTCATACAGCTCCTTGGTATACTCCGGAGCTGAGAGCGATGAAACAAGACAGGAGGCGGCTTGAGCGGAGATGGAGACGAACTCCCGACGAATGCAATTATGAGCTGGTTCGTGCTTCTACTAAGCTCTATGTAGGAGCGGTGAGGGCGGCAAAAAAACAACATTTCGCCGCCTCTATTCAGTCATCTCTCTCACACCCACGGGAGCTTTTTAAAGTGGTTCATGGCCTACTCCATCCAGGCCTACAAGATACAGCAGATACATCGGTAGCTCGATGTAATAAATTTGCTGAACACTTCCAGCATAAGATCTCATGCATTCGCTGGGACTTAGACTCCTATTTAATAGCAGTTAATCCTACTGAGGTGTCTGGAGCACAGTCTTGTCATGTTTTGTTGGATGAGTTTCAGTTGGTTCAGTTCGAGGACGTGGACAAGGTGCTTGGACAGGTTCGTACGACCACTTCGGTACTGGATCCTTGCCCCTCTTGGCTAATTAAAACTAGCAAGGAAGGAACAGTTGGCTGGGCCAAGGAAGTGATTAATGCCTCTTTAGGAGAGGGAGTGGTCCCTGGCTGCCTGAAAAAGGCGGCAGTGAGACCACTCCTGAAAAACCTTCCTTGGACCCAGAGGATTTCTTTTTTTTTTTTTTACAATAATTTTTATTCAAATTTTCATAAAACAAACAAAACAAAATCATAAAACATTCAAAGACAAAAAACAAAACAACACAAAAATGATTAAACAAAAAAATAAAATGTTGACTTCCCATTTGTCGCAGATCAGTTATAGGTCTACAATATATAACAATCCTGTCTCTTAAATTATATTATAAAATCACTTTCCTCCAGTAGTTATCTTAATTAATCATCAAATCTCATAAACATTACTTTATTCTTTCCACAAAAAGTCAAAGAGAGGTTTCAATTCTTTAAGAAATATATCTATCAATTTTTCTCCAAATAAACATGTCGATTAACCCATCTCGTTAATAATAATAATAATCTTATTGTCATAACCATAGTCCAAATAAACATATCGATTAATCCATCTCATCAAAATCTGTTAGGTCCAATAATTTCAATAGCCATTATTCCATTATCCATATTAATTCCATCTTCCATCTTCAATAGTCCTGTTAAGTCCAGTAATTTCAGTGTCCAATCTTCCATTATCAGTATTCCATAATAATCTTGCTGTCATAGCCATAGTCATATAATAAGAGTCTGATGGGAATTTCCTCTATCCCAAATATTTTCTTGCCATCGATTCTGAATAAGTTGCTGAAATATTGTTGTAAAGTCATATCTCTGTTCTTCTTTTTTACAAAATGCACTGGCTCATCTCTTGAGAGTTTTTCCATTGTCACATGGCTGCAGTTAATTCCATCGATTTTCTCTATATCAAGCTCCATCACATCATTCCAGTCCAGAAAATTATCCAAGCCATTGATAACTTTATCTCTAATATCTTCATTAATTTCTTCAGAGATAACGTTAAATTCCAAACAGTAGATTTTATTTCTAATATCCATAAACTCCAGATCTTTTTCCAATTCCACATTTGTTCCAATCTCCAGGGCTTGTATCTTCCCTTTATTTTTTCTTTTCTCATCTCTGATCTCATTCTCCTCTCTCACAGGATCCCCTATTTCTTTAAGCTCCTGCGTCATTTTGCTCAGTTCAATTTTCAGCTCCTTGCTGCCCTGTCGCAGGGTTTGTTTCGTTATCTCAATCTCATCCATTATTTTCTGAAACATAATTACTTCCAGATTCTCAGCCACTTTCTTGATTGCCATTTTTTAAAACCACGAAAACAAAACAAAACAAAAATAAAGAACCACTTCTTATTTCAGCAACAATTGGGTTAATATTCCAGGCTTGATGACATCACAGTATAAACAGAGCAGCCTGCCTTATCTCTCTATGTTCAAGAATACAAAACAAATTTAGTTCCCAGCATCAAAACAGTTAGTGGCGTCGTGAAGAAGCAGATTCGTCAAAATAAAATAGACCAAAAAGAGAATAGTCCCAGACAATATAATGTTCCAAAGTTCATATTTTTTATTTTTTTCTCCTCGGAATAGAAATCCCTCTTCTGTTTATATCTTTAGAATGCACTTCCAGGACAGCTTTTTGCAATAGAAGCAGAGATAAGCTGTTAATTTCGTGAATAACAGAGAAGAGTTATAGCTCACCCAGAAGTTTTTTAAAGCTGATTCATTTGACAAATCTCTTTTTGCTGCAACAATTTAAACCAAGTTAAAAAAAAGATAGAAAGAAGGGTGCTTGCCTGTTAGTCCGTTTTCTCTTTGAAGAAAAGATAAACGTGTCGCATTAATCAGATAGAGCTTGTTCGGAAGTCCGTCCGGCATTGCTGGCTGGACCTTTTCTCATAAATTAATGAAATCCAGTCCTCCCAACAAAAACAGGCTTTTGAGGTTGATCTCTACGTTTCTCCCTGCCCGGGAGAAATTTCATCAGTCAAAAAAAAAATGTTCTGACTGATTTATATCTGAAAAAGCTTCTTCTGAGGCGGGAGCCCGTCTCAAAAGCAGGCACAAGCAAAGTCGCCCTTCCCGGAAGTGCAGGACCCAGAGGATTTCAGCAGCTACAGACCAGTAGCCAATGTTCCGTTCCTGGGCAAGATCCTGGAACGTGTGGTTGCTGACCAGATCCAGGCGCTATTGGATGAAACCGATTATCTAGATCCATTTCAATTGGGGTTCAGGCCTGGTTTTGGCACTGAGACTGCCTTGGTCGCCCTGTTTGATGACCTATGTCGGGAGAGAGACAGAGGGAGTGTAACTCTGTTGATTCTCCTTGACCTCTCAGCGGCTTTTGATACCATCGACCATGGTATCCTTCTGGAGAGGCTTGCGGAGTTGGGAGTTGGAGGCACTGCTTGGCAGTGGTTCCGCTCCTACTTAGCGGGTCATCTCCAGAAGATAGTGCTTGGGGAACATTGCTCGACACCGTGGGTCTCCAATGTGGGGTCCCGCAGGGTTCGGTTCTGTCTCCCATGCTTTTTAACATTTATATGAAGCCGCTGGGGGCGGTCATCAGGAGTTTTGGAGTGCGTTGTCATCAGTATGCTGATGACACGCAGCTCTACTTCTCCTTTACATCTTCTTCAGGTGAGGCAGTCGACGTGCTGAACCGTTGCCTGGCTGCGACAATGGACTGGATGAGAACTAACAAACTGAGACTCAATCCTGACAAGACTGAGATGCTGTTGGTGGATGGTTTCTCTGATCGGATGGTGGATATATACCCTGTCCTGGATGGGGTTACACTCCCCCTAAAGGAACAGGTGCGTAGTCTGGGAGTCATCTTAGACTCTTCCCTCACACTTGAGGCTCATGTAGCCTCAGTGGCACGGAATGCGTTCTACCAACTTCGGTTGGTAGCCCAGCTACGTCCCTATCTGAGTAAGGAGGACCTCACATCAGTGGTACATGCTATGGTAACCTCGCGTCTGGACTACTGCAATGCGCTTTACGTAGGGCTACCTTTGAAGACAATTCGGAAGCTACAGCTAGTGCAAAATGCGGCGGCCAGACTGCTAACAAGAACTAAGCGGTCTGAGCATATAACACCTGTGCTAGCCCGTTTGCACTGGCTTCCAATATGCTTCCGGGCCAGATTCAAAGTGTTGGTACTTACCTATAAAGCCTTATACGGCGCGGGACCACGATATCTGTCGGAACGCCTCTCCCGATATGAACCGGCCTGTACACTACGGTCTACTACGAAGGCCCTCCTCCGGGTTCCGACTCATAGGGAAGCCCGGAGAGTGGTGACAAGATCTAGGGCCTTCTCAGTGGTGGCCCCTGAACTATGGAATGGTCTCCCCGAGGAGGTGCGCCTGGCGCCGACACTATCATCTTTTCGGCGCCAGGTTAAAACCTTTCTCTTCTCTGAGGCATTTTAATTCCTGTTAATTCTAAATTATTATATTTTGATTTTAGACTGTACAGTTTTTTGTACAGTTTTGTATTGTGATAAACTGTATTGTGTTATTTTTATTGTATTTTTAATGTTCACCGCCCAGAGACCTGTTGCTAGTCGGGCGGTATATAAGCTTAATAAAATAAATAAATAAATATTGTATATTATTGTATTTTTATACCTGTGTTTATTTTGCTTGTAAGCCACCTTGAGGGCCTTTGGCCAAAAGGCGAGATAATAATAATAATAATAATAATAATAATAATAATAATAATAATAATAATAATAATAATAATAATAAATTATGTACCACCCAAGAGCCAAAGCTCTCTGGGCTGCTCACAAAAAAGAGATGAAAGTCATCAAATAAAAGAATAAAGCAATGAAGTATAACATAAACTACAGCCAGAGAATAAAACCCAAATAAAACCAACAACAGAAGAGAACAGCAGCGCAAGAAGCACCAACACATTTTGGGAACCAAACACCTAGGAAACTTGGTAAAATAAAAAAGGCTTCATTTGGCACCAAAAAGACCACAAGATAGGCAGCAGGTGTACTTTTCTGAGGAGGGTGTTCCACAACTGCGTCACCACCACTGAAAAGGCTTCTTTCTAACAGCCACCCACCTCGCTTCATTCAAAGCAATGTTAGGGGGTTGAAGGGCGCCATTTTGCTGTTCCCATTCTTCCTCTCTGTGTGTCATTTACCATAAGACTTCAGACACACACCCCAAAAAAGGTTGAAGTTCAGACCTTCTTATGCTATTTGTGATTCAATTGCCACAGCGAATGAATCTGCGCACTGAATTGCTCATTAAGAGTCTGTTAGGGAAGAAGTGTTTTTTTATAATCTAATAGGAGAAACAGAACAAAAAAGTTTAACCCACACAATGCATGCTTAATTATGCACTGCTAACAAGACTTATTTGCACTTGATATCACATTCAGTTTGTGCAACATAGCAAGAGATGATACCAACATCTCAGGGGAACATATCAGGAAGCAATTATTTATTTATGATTGAGTGTGAATGAGAGCACTTTTCATTTTCCCTCAGTTCCACGACTGGCTTTCATTCACAAGATGTGGAAGGAAACTAAATTGGGACCTGGGGAATGTGTGAGTGAAACTAATGGCAAAGTCATGCTTTCTTCGTGTCAGGATATGTCTCTCAGTCTTTTGAACTAATCAAACGAAAGCAGAGGATTTATGTACTGAAATACTTTAAGAAGGCAGCTTAGATGAGACCTACAGCAATTACATTTGACATTCAGAGCTGGCACTGAACATTTGCACTTGGCATGTGGCAATCACACTTGCACAGTGTTTTGAGGTTGTCATATAACATAATATAGGATTCACCTTCTATCCATTCATCCAGCTTGTTCTGCAGAGCTGACTGATGGTGAGCTGGCTGAGCAAAGCATCCTAAGAAATACAGCTTTCATTTTTTAAAAAAACAACAACAGGATTCTAGCTCTTACAGCAGCAAAGGTGTTCTTAAAAGTATGTAAACAATGCCTAGTGAAATCTCAGAAGACAAATGGGTGGTTAGCAAGTTTCCATTGGGCAGGGAGGGGAGCTTCAATGCCTTACATATCTGGAAAATGGAAATGGACTGCCTTCAAGTAGATCCCAACTTATGGCTACCCTATGCATAGGGCTTTCATGGTAAGCAGTATTCAGAGGGGGTTTACCATTGCCTCCCTCTGAGGCTAGTCCTCCCCAGCTGGCCAGGGCCTGCTCAGCTTGCCACAGCTGCACAAGCCAGCCGCTTCCTTGTCCACAACTGCCAGCCGGGGGGCAACTGGGCTCCTTGGGACTATGCAGCTTGCCCAAGGCTGCACAGGTGGCAGGGCACATAACCCCTGCGCCAGTCACTGTGGGGGTGATCTTTAGCTGACCCTTGACACCCAGGAGACAGGAGTGGGGATTTGAACTCACAGACTCTGAACTCCCACCCAGGCTTTCCTCCCCACTGTGCCATACCAGCTTCTATTTGCCCTTTTCTATGATGTGTTAAAAAAAAAAAAAACAGAAAAAATATGCAAAATAAACATATACAAAAAATGAGCTTAATTTACATAATGTGCAATTGCAGAATTCAGCTTTTGCCCCCACACCAAGAAAAAAGGCTCAGGATACAGGCATTAGAATAATGTTATATTTATTTAAATATAACAAATTTTGGAGAACATGCAGGCCGAATCAACCAAATTAACCAAATTTAAACCGTCCAGGCAGGTGACACCTTTGACTAATTTGGGGGGGTGGAAGCCTTCCCCCAGTCCCTTGGGTATTTATCCAGCCACGGGCCAAGGCTCCCTAGCCAAGAATGAGGAGGAAAACTTCCCTCTTTGCTAGGCGAGCCTTGGGTGTGCACCCAGCCTGCGCATCTGGACCCCGCTGTACTTGCAGTCATCCCAATGTGCAAGCTAGGCCACAAGTGACATCCCTCAGGTCCAACCCAGGCATCAAACTCCAGGTGATTCCTAGAAGGTGCCCCAAAACCCAAAATACCTCGGTACCTAAATTTTTACCCCACAGCATCATCACTTGCCCAGACTTCATGCCAACAAGCAACCATACCCTCCTCGTAGCCAATTGAATTAAACTCTACAGCATAGAATAGGCAAAACAAGAAGGAACGACGTGGATCCCCCCCAAAAAAATTCCTACTCAGCCCCTAAACAGCAACTAGACTAGCTCATACTGAAAGGCTAGGAGGGTAGGCACAGTAAACAAGTGAGGAGGGAGAGTTGGGGGCAGAACTGGCTTTCAAGCCTTCTCCCTCGCCCCCTTCCAGATTGGCCAGGAGGACCCATGTAACCTCCCCCCACTCGGGAATAAAGTACCCAAGTCTTCTTTAGAAACAGGGGGGTGAAGGCAAACACCCCCCCGCATAAAGCAGGAATGATATTCTTGGTACAAAATACACCTATTCTGATTCTGCTGCTGCAGTATATACACAGACTGCCCTTGGATATGGAAACTTTGATGAAATTGGCACATATACCATCACCCTGAAATTACTTGACCACAATTACTAGTAATGAGTAGTTTTTAATGTGTTTCCAGATCTCCATGATCAGTTTTCGAGCATAACAGGTAATGTATGCCTCTATATTCTATGATTTACAGTGTGATGGGCAGAGGCAGTGGTAAATAGTTTGGCTTATTTAGAATGGCTGATAGGAGCCTGCAATCTTCCTCCTGGCAGGATGGTAAATGAATCAGATTATCAGCCAAAAAAATAATAATGAGGAAGGTGAAATTTGTGACAAAGCTTAAAGCACACTGTTAGGAGAATAGCACCAACTTGTATTCAGATGTCCTGTGCATAAAATACTTATTTTTGTTGGAATATTTTGCTTTATTATTAAAACAGACTATGAACAGGAAATCTTGCAAGACATTGCAACCTGCCCTGTCCTTCAGGTTCATACAGGTGACAATTTCTCTGTCCAAATGGGCAGCTTACAATACACATTAAACTTCAAAAGTACACAATTTATTTTCCCAACTAGAACGCAAAAAGTGAAAATTTAATCATATTCCCTTGCAATCATTCTCTATGGAGCTATGAGAGTGTAAAAGCAAGGGTGCTTACTAACTCAGCTGGGCTAATGTCCAATTGTGACTACTTTTTCATGTAGGCTACTTTCACACATGGGGCTGATTGTGTTAGTTTAACGGATTAAAAAGGAAGCACTTCTGTCCCAATTTCTAAAATCCCTTTCACACTGCAGTACTTGTTGCATTAAGGAACAGCAACTCTTTCTGCCGATATACCGACATTTTGTGCAACTGTCTTTCACATAGCTTCTTTTCTTCCCTCATGCATTAATACACATGTGCACTGTTCCCCACTGTGTAGGAGATCCAATATCTCATCCCTTCGCCATGCAAGCCCTCTCCCTTTAGGATCTGACTTTTTAAATTATTTTAGTTATATTGACACAGGGATGCTGCTGCTATCTGTGCTGCGGCTGGAATACCAGTACAATTTTTGTCAGGCAAAAAAACCCCCAGTGCGACTAAAGAGTGGGAACACACTGTATGCTGGGATGCCCGTCACATGAGCAGCTGCAGCTAGAGAAAAACTCCCATAATCTTTTGGGTTCCCAGCCTTGCTAATAGATTGTTTCTGGTATTATTTATCACGGAAATTTGCACTAAACTTGTACTACATTCCACTAGAATTCTGGAGCTAGCTTGTACCTTGTGTGAAAGATCAAATATAATGCGCAAATTACCAGGTAAGAAATAATCAGAATAACAGAATAAAGTGCAGTGTGAAAGCAGTCCTATTCAATACCATCTGTCCTTTCTTAGAATCAATATGTAACATTCTCCTTTTATTCTTTGCCATTGTAATGCAAAGGGGCTCAGCAGGGTTGAAAACCTTATGGAGATTCAAGTTGCCCTTGAAGAGGCTTTGTGTCCTCAAGTCTCATCCCACCTATTGTTCCCCATAAATCACTTGGCAGCTCCACATTGTTCCAGCTCCATATGTTTTCTAGCACCACTAAGAATGGCATTGGGGAAGGCAAAGGGACAATCTCCACCTGGGTTGCTGTTGACGTTCACTAGTTCTACATGCACTAACTATGCAAAGCCAAGAAACAAATTCTTTTGAATATATATTTTATACAATCACTGTTCCATCTAGGTTGATAATCTTGCTATTATTCTTATCAATTATCAAAAACAAATTTATTATAAAAGCTCCTAAAATGCATTACTGGCTTTTATGTGATGGACAGGGGAGGGGGTGCTTTGCAATGTATTCTTGGACATCTCTCAAAGCATGAATCTGAACTTTGCTGTTAATCTTTACACACAGAAATCCAAACACACACTGCTGTAATCTAAAATGACATCCTGCCCCAAAACTAATTTAAGCAGTTTAGTTTGCAGCCACAGTCTCCAAATCCATAGAGAGTAGATCAGGGGTCACCAACCTTTTTGGACCAGAGAGCACATTTCACATTTTGAGAGAGTGCTGGGGTCACCAGTAACAAAATGGCTGCCATGGGGCATGGCATAAAACAAAATGGCTGCCATAATAGGCATGGCATAGCACAAAATTAGAGAGTAATCATGGTGAGGCTTTTTCCATAATTATATTTCCAAACTCGGAAAGGTTTGTCCTGTTGAATTCTTGCTTGCCATACAGCTGTTCAAGGCACAAGAATCCTTTTTTCTTCAATGTCATCCCTAAAACTGTACTTAGTTACTTGGGAGTAAACCCCATTAAACACAAAGAGTCTGGGTAGAAATGTTTCCCACTGTACGTTAACTGTAACGTGTATACTGTTTTTCACTCCGGCAAAGCAGGAGACATACCTAGGCTTTTTTGAAAAGTTTTCACATTTGCCTTTGGGGGGGGAATTCTTTAACATTTACACATGCTTATGTATCATACTATTTGGCAAAAATAATTTCTAGGCACTACCTGAGATCAGATGAACCCAGCACTGGAAAGATTCAGCCTGGTTGCTAGGGAAAAAGGAAGGTCAAACAATGGAGATTTCAAGAATTGGGGGAAAAAAGACAGAAGAAGGAAAAGTGCTGGAAAAAGAAAGAGAAAACAGCAGCCCTTTAGGACACTGGGAATTCATATTGCCTTATCTCCAAACAACTTACTTATCAATTACAGCTCTGACTTCACTCATTGATTAACAACACTGACATGCAGGAGCAGCTGAGCTAGCTCATTTCACAGAAATGGCTTAGAAATGTACCTGTACATTTTGCTCCTTAACTTTCTTTCTAGGAGGACTAGAGACTTACTTTCTATATAAGCAAGAAAGTTCTACCTGCTGGAGGCACCACTGAAGCCCTTCACAGACACCACAACACCCAAGAGCAACAGGTTGGCAATACCTGCAGTAGATAGGCAACAGGCGCAGTTGTTGCGTTTCCCACATTCCCCAACAACTCATCAATTCAAGAGCTCAGATAGCCTCACTGGCTGTTCTTCCCTCTGATAAATCTACACACATGAAAGACCAGTTTCCTGTACTGGACAATCTCCTTTCTAACTAAAGTGAACTTCAGAAGTCCTAGTTCTACCTCTGAAACTTTAATCTAAGTGTTGGGAGACTTGAGCCATCTTCATGCATTCCAAAGAACACATGTGGGCATAAAGTATGTAAGGGCAATGAGTCGGTCGTGATTGGTCCATTTGAATGGGGCACTGACCCACCAATCGCAGTCTGCTGTCAGCCAGCCAGCCCTGCCTGCCTACCTTACTTATAACTAGTCAGAAGGGTGGCTCTGCCCATCATTGGCTCAGTCTCCACCTACTGTTGGTCTGCCTGCCTTCCACCCCACCAGTCCCACTGGAGTGGGTGTGCACATGCTGGCTTCACTCCCAGTGTCCCCACGTGCCAGGCATACCCACTCCACTCCCAACCTTCCCCATTGAGCAGAAAAGTCTTATGGCAGCTTCTAATCACATTCAGCTGAACGCTCTTAGACGTCTCCTTATGATTTGTGTCCTACGAATATAGGACAGGGACAATGAGGAAGAGGCCAGTGCATTGGCACTTGTTCCCCTTATACACTTTATGGCCATATGGTTCAAAGGATACATGAATAAGCCTAGAGTGGAAGGGAGAAGATGGCTCTGGGAATCTCCCACTTATTCTTAGTCTCAAATAGATGGCATGGGAACTAAGGCTGAGTCTGTGTTGGGTGCATTCAGTAATCAATTGGTAACATGACAATCAGAATGGCAATACCCAACCACACTGCAAATCCTACATCTGTCACTCATATCCATCCACCACCTTGCTGCCTGTTTGCTAGGCTGCTAGTAAGTAAACACAGCCTGGGTAAAAGTTGAGCTGAGTTGGAGCCAGTTGCCATCATGTCAAAGGATCCTATCTCACATACAAAGCTATCAGTGTGTCAAACATCGTGCCTTCAGTGAAAGGGATTGCAGGGGGGTCACTGTGATTTTTGTAGCCAAAAGGAATTTGTAATAAGCGCTATGGCACTCTGCATTCTAGGGAATGTTTGGATGCTTCTCCTCAATTTGTGGGCTGCACTCTTTTCTTCTACAAAGATCTTCCTTTACAAAATGAAATGCTGAGGAGGTTGCTAAGCAATATGCTTGGCAAGGTCTCAGCATCTGTCAGAGAAATGATTCATCCCACTGCTTGGTGCATGCCCCATCTTAGAACTGAGGAGAACATCACTCAAAGAGTGTCACTAAAGACTGGTCCCTGATGGAGGAAGCCAAGGCCTTGACAGCTAGAGAAGGAAAAGGCAACTGTTTTTTAAAAAGTAACAGAGAGAGAGAGAGATTGAAAAACTTGAGTTTTGGGACTTGTCAGTAAATTCTAATTTAGTGTGAAGTTTTAGCCTGAATAGTTTAATACCTCACTCCAGGTATGCAGCAGGTTAGAGCTCTCTTTAAAGCAGGAAGAAAAAACATGTTAAAGCTATTAAACCAAATGAGGGGAAAACACTAGTATAACCTTTTACTACTACTCACAAATGCCTAGTGGGCTGATCTAAAATGCAATTAAATGTGTTCCATTAGTAGATGAAAACTATCATCTTACAAGAGGCTATAATTATATTGGCTGTATTTACCGATAAGTGTTTTTGTTGGGTAATCTTTTCTGTCTATCCTTCTATAAATAGAGCTGAGCTAATAACAGTAAATAGTTTGATGACTGTCACCTTTTTACTCTTTTGATGAGCTCATTCTGAGCAGATCATGTAATTCTTTCAGAATACCAGCAAAGCAAAATTAGATTTCTTGCAAAAATAACTATAGATTTGCGCTTGCCTACCTGTGATAACTTAAGAAATATGTCAAGGATCCATTTATCTTACGACTTACATGTAAAATGTGGTAAAATGGGTGGATTATAGGGATGGAGGAGAAATTTGTTTGGTTTATGTGAACCTACCTAATTTGCATTTCTCAAACAGATCTATAAATTGAAAAATAGCTATCTTTTGAAATTTGCACTTCTCAGAACTTTGTGATGCAGTTCTCTAACCAGAGATGTGTACAAAAAAGCATATATTAGAGAAAAGTGTACACAGAACTGTGTATATTAGTGAAGATGTACAAAAATACATATTAGGAGAAATTGCTTGCAAAATATGTATATTAGGCAAAATTGCATACATACATGTCTATATTAAGACAAATGTGCAAACAAATTCATACAAATTTAGACTTTTTCTAAATGTTTGCAAACTGTTGTGGAAATTATGCAAATTGAATTTAAGATTGAAAAAAATGAGATGGTGAAAGAAACTAAAATTTGCAGATTTATTTATTATTTATTTAAAATATTTCTATCAGGCCCTTCTATCCTACAATAGGGTATTCAGGGTGTCTCACAATAAAATCATGCATAGTAAAAAAATACAAAAAACATTAAAATAGATAAAATATATAAAATACAGTTAAGAAATCTAGGGCATATTAAAAAGGGACTAAAAAGGTAAAACTAAAAGGGAGGGTTAAAATCCATTTCAGGCTATAACTTTAGTTCCTCCCAAAGGCTCTCCAGAACAAGATGGTTTTCAGAAGTCTCCAGAACACCATCAGGGAGGGAGAAGAGCCGGCTTCTTAGGATTCACCCATCCCTTCTAGATTATGGTTGTGTAATAGTTGCAGGCCTCAATGGGATATAAAAGACATACAGCCATATCAATGCCTTTTATGAACCATTTTTTAAAGTGAGCATTCCCCCCTCCTTTTCCCCAGGAGAGGTAGGGATGGGCTGAAGACAAGATCCTCAAAACCAAATCCCCCTCCCCCAATAGTCTCTTCTGAGGCAAAGGAGGGAGCCTTGTTCTCCCCTCCTCAATAGTTGCTTCAGTGATGAATAGGGCCTCTACTGTTGAAGCAACTGATGGTGGAGCAGGAACATAGGCAGCTTCTTGTGTCAGCTGAGTGATCAGTTAAAACTTTTTAAATGTGTTTATGTACCAATTAATGCCAAAATCAGCTTCGAAGCAGTTTACAAAGTATAAAAACCAGTTACACAGACATTAACATATCAGCATCCATAATTAACACACACAATAAAACAATCCCATTAAAACAACACAGTAATTAAAACAGGAGACTAAGGTCGAGAGATCAAGGGAACCCTATGTAAACAGAAAGGAATACATTTCAGAAAGGCATAGCCAAACTACTATGCATTATGGTAAGTGTTCCTCTTAAATTGACCACTTTTATTTTAAAGAATAGGAAGTTCTGGCTCACCAATCTGGAATGTGCTCTCAATCCAGATCAGAGACCCTCATCAGTTTCCCGCTGACAGTCCTCCCTCCCAGCTGCTATTTACTCTTGGAGGTGCTGTTTTGCAATAACGAGCACTACTTGAGGGCATGTAAGAGTTGGGGGAAAGCAATTTCCAGCAGGAAACTGATATAGGGCCCAAATCTGGATTGCAAGCACATTCTGGGTGGGGCCCTCTGACTTTTTCTTTAAAGTGAAAGTGACCAGTTTCAGCATTCTTTTTTTTAAGCCTATTTATTCTACCAGGTAGTTTGGCACCCAGTTCACCTGCTTCCCAACCTTCTACTTCCAGAGATTTCCCACCCCCCACCCCTTGTAGTATTTTATAATAGACCAAACTCCAGCAATCATTTGTCATCTTTAGTTTTTCATTTATATTTATTTGGAACCATTTATTCTTTGAATGCGAAATGCACATCTTTAAAGTGAACTAAGCCAGAATCTGCAATACAACTTTCTTCTACACAGCAATTTCCCTAACATAAAATGTAAAGTTGGTAGCAAAATTGTTTTGATTTGAAAGGAACTGGATTACACCTGTATTGTTATGCCTTAAGACAGGTGTGGGGAACCTTTGGCCCTCCAGATGTTGTTGAACTCCAACTCCCATCATCCCTGGCTATTGGCCATGGTTGCTGGGGCTGATAGGAACTGTAATTCAGCAACAGCTGGAAAACCAAAGTCAGTGTAGACAACATTGAGGTAGATGGATCTGACACAGTATAAGGTAGCTTCCTATGTTCCTAAAGGAGAAAGGGGGGATGGGAAATTTGCACACAAGAAGTAGGACCAGGAGAGCCTATGGAACTGGGGTTTGGGGAGAGCAGAAAGGCAAATTAATTTAGATAGATAACTTGGATGGTGGGCTAAGGAACCAAAGGTGTGCAGAGGTCAAAGAATTAACAGAACTGGGTGAGGCTAAATTTCATATTCTGATCTAAAATAACCAGCTGTTTGGGCAATTTGAGACCTCCAATCTCTCCCTCCTTATCTGTGGGTGTGAGTATATGTATGCACACACCCACATGAACATGAGTGCCTTTCTCTCGCACTTTCAGCTGATAATGACATGCAGTTCCGAATGAACTGAGAAAATGGAAATTACTTTCAAAAGGAAGAAAAGCACATTTGACATTCCTCTTGTTCCAGCATTTGCAAGACTCTGATATAATTACCATAGAGCACACGCAGGCAGATGGCAAACTCAGCAGCACCTTGTATGCAGACAACAGGACAGAGCTGAAATCTTGACATTTTGCTCAAGATGTTTCAACACACAAGTCTGAGATCTGGTGGTGATTGGGACAAACCTACTCTGATTATTCATTAGATGTAAATAACAAGCACATTACACCTCCACTAGTCTGCAGTAACTTGCAAACTATCACTACTTTTTCCCATGCAGCAAGAGAAACAGTGTCTGGGTATGTCACAAAGCCGACCCATTTCCTACTGTCCATTAACTGTTATACATGGAAATGGCCATTGTTTGAGATTTATTACCTACCTTTCACCCAGAGGTCCCAGGACGGGTTACAAACAAAAATATAAAAACTCACAATCTAAAATCACCATCAAAACCATGCTAAAAACAGCAGTGAATCAGTACAATACAGTGAAGTGGGATCATGGAACTGACTAAAAACTTCACCTCACCTCTCCAAATGCCTGAGCAAAGAGATGCATCTTGATCTGCAAGTGGTAGCAGAACAGTGTCAGTGCAAGACACACCTCAGATGGGAAAGTGTTATACAGCCGATGGACTACTGCCCAAAATGCCCACCCATGTATCGTCATTCTTTCCACCTCCCCAGCTGATCTTAGCGCTCAGGCGGATCAGCATGGAAGATATTTGGGACACAAGCCTTTTAGGGCTATATAAATTGGGCCCAGAAGCAACTAATACAGATCCTTCAAGGCAGGTGTAATATATACCCATTAATATCCTGACCACTGCACTCTGCACCAGTTGCAGCATCTGGACTGTCTTCAAGGGCAGGTCAATGGAGAGTGCATTGGCTACCAAGAATAAAAATACAACTGACTGAATATCTGTTATGCTTTCTTTTTGTCAAATTTATGTCCTCCTTCTCAGGCAATCCCTACATTTCGATGAAAGATGGCATACAGTAGAAATGAAGGCAAGGATGCAGGCGGAGAAGCAGTTCTGGGGAACCATCGGTGGAAAACTGAAACAGCAGCCATATTGAGTTCTTCGCTTGTGGTAAGAACTGCACAGTGGTGAACATTTGTTCCACACTTCAGTCTCCTGTGGCATCATTTTATAAACATTCCAGCAGCAAACAGGACATAGTATCAGAATAGTAGAGGATGTAATACAGTGGGTGGAGAGGGAGAAATGGACTATCTAGAGCCTCCAGGAACATTTTGAGGAGGAAATGTGGCAGAGAATTGGCAAAGGTGGGGAAAAGGGGTTGAGCTGTACTTCACTGCAAATGGAACAGAAAAGAAAGTTGAGCAACTTCAGTCTGCACAATATCTCTGTGTGTGGCAGGTAAAGAAGCAAGAGAGACCTTTTCAGTTTGATAACTGCAAATAAGAAGGGGGAGGATCCAGTTTTAATTTGTAAATGTGAAGTATCGTTGGATCAAGAAGAAACGTTACATATGAAAGGGACAAATTCTTCACTAGAATCTAGGATAAAGGAGAAAGCTAATTTAAAGATCCTAGCACATATTTGTGAATTTGGGGGGCTCTGAATAATCACAGTCTTCCCTTCCATTAGGGAATGTGAGGGGGTCATCTTAGGCAACTGATTTGGGGTGTCATGAATGTCGGAGGGTCACGATGCTGGGAACGGAGAGTTCTGAGCAAGCTTATGTGTGTGTGTTTGAATCTTTGCTAAAGATTATACCTTCCCTGCAAATTAGTCAGAGACTTTAAGCTTTAAAATAAGAAATAACTACTTTATTCTGGAAGTACATGCTTGATAGGAAAGAGTCCTATATCTAGCTAACTAGCTAAGTTGGAGAAGCAAACACTGAGCCCAGTGCTTGCCCTCATGCTTGGAGGAGAGGGAGAGACAAAGGAATATGTCTGCTCCCCTCTCAAGAGAAAGAAGAAGACTGGGAAGGAGGGAAGGAACTGGGATCAACATCCTCTGCATATCAGTCTAGCAGGAAGGAAGAGACAGCAGGAGATCAAAGGACAGGTATACCCTAGCAACCAAGAGGTCTTCTCTCTAGCTACCCTTTTTAACCCCATGCAGCCTCAACCCAAGTTGGAGTTGAACCCCATATATTCCAACAATGAAAGAGTGGCCAATTGTTTTGTTTTGTTTATTGTTGTATCTTTACTGCCAGGGAGGAAGAGAGGAGCCTCGGGTGCTTTAGCGGGAGGAGACTGCCATTTGCTGTTCTTCCTAGAGCAGAAAAATATCTTGGGCTCACCCTCCTGCAAGGGATTATGTTTTGTATGGAATTAAGTGAGATCCAGGTTACTGAGAGAGACTGAGCATGCAGTGAATATCCAGAGCAGAAGAAGTGGCTACAAACCAGCTGAGAAGGCTGGAGGCAGCAGGAAACACAACAGAATGCCCTACAGTGCAAAAGTAGTTCTAAAAAGCTAAAAAATAGACACTCAGAGTGAATAAAGCCTCAGAACTCACAACAGCTCCCAAACAAGTGAGGTGGAAGTATGAAGAAGTAGCAAAGGCTTGCTCATACGGATGGAGAAATTTGGTTCAATTTCTATTTTAATGCATAGCTACCTAATTCACACTTCCTGAAACAATACACAAACCAAAGTGTAGCTATCCTTTGAAATGTGTATTTCTCTGAATTTTTGTACACCAAAAATGTGTATAAAACAATATCAGTTCAAGGAAAGTGTGCATAAAATGCATAACATGGCATTTAAAAATGCATTGTATGACAGAAAGATGCTTGCAAAAATGTTATATAAAAATGAATATATTAGGAAGAATGTGCAGTAAAATGCTGGTGAATTTTCATGAGGCCTTTTTTTTTTTAAAAAATCACTCATTGATGTGGAAATGTGACAAACCAAAGACAGGAAAAATGAGAAATGGAAAGAAACCAAAACGGAGAGGTTCATACATTCCAACTTGCCATGAGGTATCAAAAAGTGGCATGAGCCATAGCATATGAGAAAGAATGATGGGGGAAATGTAATCATTTTGCTAAAACATGTAAAAATAAACTAAATCTCAAGTCAAAGGTACATTTATACTGGCAGAAACAGATGAAAGTGCACATGCTTTATTTTATCTTCACTGAATTCTTCAGCTCTTGAACATGAGTGGTGTTTGGTTCTTCGCATAAAAAGTGAATATGAAAATTGACATAGAGCACAGGCTAATGTAATGTCTCTTTAAAAAATGTACAAAGCACTGAACACTGAACCACTTCAACAGTCAAAAATACTACATTAGTAGCATACTCTGGGAAAACACAGCAAGTGTTTCGTAAACGTAATATGAACTGGAGGTATGAAGACGAGGCAGCTCAGTGGGAATTTGGATGCGTGCATTGCATTGGGCCTAAGGGCCATGACTAATCTCATTTACATTTGTTATAAGGGATTAATTTAATAAAAACAGGCCCACAAGGTGAATGGTATTATCATGCTCTCTGGCCCCAATCCCCCCACACCCAGACTCAGATAGAGGAAGCGTCACCCCACTGCAGGATCTTCCAGACCAGATGATATGGATTTACCAGACTTCTTAGACTTGGAGAGGTCCCCCTGATGCAGTCCTCACTGTCCCCATACTGTAGAAGCCAGCAGCTGTAGAATCAGGCAATGACCCTTTAAAGAACACAGAGCTCTTCAGAGGCAGCAAGGTTAACAGCAGGTCCAGACTACCCAGCCTTCAGAAGGCCTTTGCATGCTGCTGAGACAACAGCAATCCTTTCGTGAATTCTAGCCAGTGCCTGCCACAGAGATCTGTCCAGGGTCCTGACAAACATACCTTGCCTGTTGTAATCCTGTATAGCCTATCTTGACTCTGCTCTATCCAACATGACTCTACCATATTGGATGTGATTCTGCTCTATTTGAAATGACCTTGCTCTTCTAGTAAGCACCACTGCTTCGAGCAACCTCTCTTGGGAGCCTCAAACTGAGCCAGGAAAGGACAGGTCAGGTATACTGTTACAGAACACAAAGGTCAAGGACTAGGCTAATTAACAGATAATTATCCTTAAAAATGATCCAACCATGTCACCTGTAATTTGAAGGCTACAGTGCCACTAGAAGATAGTGTTCAAAAGGCAATTAATTATGGGGGGGGAGATGGTAGTTAAAGTAGAAGAACCTATTATTGGTCAATCCAATAATGATTGTGGACAAGCTGTCAGAGGCCAGCCTAGAATATGTTTAGACCCAGGAGGTCTGAACAAAGTAGTTCTAAGATAATGTTACATTTGCTTGCTGTAGACGATATTACCAGTAGGAGCAATTTG
The DNA here is from genome assembly GCF_030035675.1 of Rhineura floridana. Taxonomy (NCBI): domain Eukaryota; kingdom Metazoa; phylum Chordata; class Lepidosauria; order Squamata; family Rhineuridae; genus Rhineura; species Rhineura floridana. The sequence continues at coordinate 17,506,631 of NC_084489.1, forward strand.
CTTGCTATAGAAGAAATTAGCAGTAACAAAGGCATTGGAAGATGCTGTTTGTACTCCAAGAACGCCCCAACACAAGATCATTTATCCCAGGGAGTAAAAATGGCAGCTGTCAATGCCTGTTTCACTGCCACCAGAGACAAGTAGCCCCAAATGGAAGTTCCATTCATGCCCATTCATCTTGTCACATTGGTACAAATGCAAATTGGACAGAATCAGCCCCTTTCGAATCAACTTTTCATCTGTCCTGAAATAAATGCGTTTCCCTAACACATTCAGTCTCTTTCACCTCCAAAGGTATACAGAAGTATGATTCAGCAGACGTCTGATGTCCTTGATCGTGTCACATATTATAAGTATGATAACCTGAAGTGGGGAAAGACTAAACAAGAGCATGAGTAATAATGAAGCAAATTCCATGGCTTCTGTCAAGAGAGGAGCCTGAAACTGTATAAAGGAAAATGCAATTCTGCCATGTCAGAAATAAACCTACCTTAACCAAATGGCGAGTAAAACCTGGTGCAACTAAAATAGAGCCTATAGCTCAAGAGAAGCCAACATGGTACTCTCCAGATGTTGTTAGACTGCAACTCCAATCAGCCCCAACCAGCATTGTCATGAGCCCTGCTAGAGGGGTGTAGATTGACGAGAATGAAGCGGAGGAGGAAGAGGACTTAGAGTGGGATGGTTGAGCTGGTGAAGGGCCGAGCAGGGAGTTGGACTCAGAAGGCGCCCCAGCTCTGGACTTTGACAGCTCAGTCCTAGCAGCTCCAGATATCCCTGTGGAGAGTCAACCTGACCAGCCAGTTGATTCCCAGCCTGACGCTTCCCCTTTCCTTGTGCCCGTGTTACCCGCAGGCAGCCCTCCTCCCTCTGAAGGGATGGAGATGGGGGCTCCGCCTTCGCCTTATACCAGGAGGTGAATGCAGCGGGAAATTCAACAGACACAATTAAGGCAGTCTTCGACTGCATGCACACTCCCAACAGTGACAGTTAACACACACAAGTAAGGTGCCCACCCAGCCTTACTTAAGCTGAGTGGGGGGGGGGAGTAGCTGCTGAGTCAATGTCTTAGTGCAGAGAAGTTGTGCCTAGTTATACCAAGAGAGATGCTGATTTCTAAGTAAGCTGTAGGTAGATTCATGAAGCGCACTGAAATTGAACTTTCTCTTACTACAATAAAAGAAAAAACTACAGTCATGTCTGAGTCTGAGTTCTTTGAGTTCAGGCAGGACAAGCATAGCCAATGGTCAGGGAGGATGGGAGTTGTAATCTAGCAACATCTAGAGGACATTGTGTCAGCTACTCTTGCTACAGCTCAAATGGCTACAAAATTACTGTTGATTGATTGATTTATTGATTGATATCCTGCCCTTCCACCTGGCAAGAGCCCAAGTGACCACTTACAAGTGAATTTCAAATTTGGCAACAGTAGCAATGTGCATTTTACTGGATGTCAGTTATGAAACAGCATATCCTTCAATGAGTTGAAGGAGCTACTAACTAAAGCACCTGTATTGCAATGTGAAATAGCCATCATGGCCGAGTAAGATTGTCTTCCAAGATAAGGTCTTTGCTTGGAAGACGCCTGTGCATGAATATGTTTAATGTGGGGAGATCGGCACACAACGATCAACACACAATCTTGACAGAAAAAGGCTTTGATCCAATGGCATGGATACCACGATGATTAGTAGTCTTTTATCCGCTGCAGCCTTCATCCGCCTTCACAGCCATTGTAACTTACACATTGTTATCCTCCGCCTGTTCTGCCATTGAGGACTTTCTTGGATCGTTCTTTGTCTGGTTCCTCTCCCTTGACCTTACCACCATGGGTGACCCTGCTGAGAGTACATGACTCCCGACAGCATCGCTCACAGGGTTCACTGGAACATGCAAACCCACTCACCACCACAAGGTGACAATCCAGCGAGGGGATGAAATAACCAGTAACTGTATAAGTAGATGCCAAGTCTACAGGATTAGGTGCAGGATTGTTGCAGGAGAAAGGGACACCTGTTGCATATGCTTCCAAAGCACTGACAACATCCAACAGGACTATTCTCAAATAGAAAGAAAAAGGTTGGCAATAAGTGTCTGGTGGCACCAGAATTTATGCATCTATGGGGGAAAAAAACAGTAGGTTTGATCCAAAGAGACACAAGCATAAGAATGCTTGTAAAAACTATTCTTGCCCCCCTTTCGGGACTGTGGCCCTGTGCTGCCCACACAATTACCCAACAGCCACTCCTGTTGATGAAGGGCTCTGTAGAACAAAGTAGAATGTGGGGACAAGGGGAATTGGGCAGAGGCATCTTGCATGTGCTGGGGAAGCACCTTCCCCTCAATTTGATGCTTCAGGCTGCTAATCGTGGTCTTTCTCCATTACAGCTCACATTGTGCATGTCAGCTGTGATCACAGATATAACCTACCCAGTTGACTTTGGCCAGGGCATTTTCCTTCATACTCCCCACAGCTGAGAATAGGCCAGGCCATTATCTATCCCCCATATTCCCCCTAGAGCAGAGGAGGGTGGGAAAGGTCAGACCTCAAGGCTGACTAGGGATCCCTCCGTTGACCCCCCACTGGCCACCAGCCAAGCCTGCACGGTGTCCCACAGGGTAGGAGAGTGGAAATCTACACCTGCTGACAATATACAGGAGGTAGGGCTGACCTAAACAAGCTCACCTAAGCCTGCCCTGCCATTGGCTACTGTGCACAGGGATGCCTATTTCACCACCTCCTACCCCATGTCACATGCTTTCCCCCTTCAAAATAGGAAGCTAAGACAAACTCACCCCACACTCCCAGTTTACGGGCAGGATGGAACAGTTTTCTGTCTAGTTCTCTCACTCTTGCAACCCACAAATATTTTGGTATTAGATGATCCAGGCTTCTTAGAATGCTGGACTAGATGGAGTTTGGTCTAATCCCTCAGGGCTCTCATGTTCAACTCCTTCTGGATCTCACCTCCAATTTATTATTATTATTATCATCATCATCATCATCATCATTAATGAAATAAACCTAGTCTGAGTAATAAATCAGTCTGAGTAGTACAGTAGAGCCCAGCTTTACAGCGCTTTGCTAACGCGGAGGTCTCAATTAGAAGCAATTAGACTAAAGCCCCACTCATACGGTGCTTGTTCAGCTTTTACGGCGGTTTTCAGGTGCCACACACCATTCTATTCAATGAGTTCAGCTTTTCAGTGGTTTTCGCTTTTCAGCGGGGGTCTGGAACATAACCCTGTTGTGTGTGCGTGTGTGTGTGAGTGGCACACAGCTTGTGCTTCGTGCGTAAGAGAAAATAAAGAAGCGATTCCAGTCCTTTTGTTTAAGATGAGACTTTTACTTGCAAAGCTCAATAGGTTGAACAGATAGATACAAAACGCCTTTCTCTCTCAGCTTTACGACCTCCAATAACATTTACAACTCTCACTCTCACTCTTACTCCCACACCGCTACTTCAGCATCAAGGTTTATTTATGGTTTCTCTGCCAGCGGCTGAGACCTTGGCATGCTCAGCCGATTTAACCCCTTTTTAGTCTTTCTGAAAACCAGACTCATTCTATGCACAACAACTCCCACCTTTCCAGCAAAGACTCTTTACAAATATGGTTACAGACATTTTTCACTTATATTTTACAGGTAGTTATACAGTTTATTTTTACACAGTTTTCACTTTATTATTTGATACATTCCAGGTATAACGTTTCATCATCAAACATTTTTCCTGCACTCAGTACATGTTCATTCGCCTCTTTTGCTTTTATGTGGCTAATCTGAAAATGATCAGGAGGTTTCCCTATGTTTGATCTCTCTGACCTTCTGGGTATCACCTGTGCTACGCTTTCTTCATGTTTTACAAGTACTGGTTCTGTTTCCTCCTGTTTTATGTCTTGGTCTACTGTTTCGTTCCTTTTAGTTGTGTTTTCTAAATCCACTAGCACTGTTGCTCCCCATCCTGGTTCTTGCGCTTGTACACTCCTGCTAAGAACAACCTGCTTCTGGTGTGGCAACCATACCCGGTAATAGGCATTCTGAAACCCCAGCATATACCCCATTTGTGCCCTAGGCGCTAGTTTGCCATGCCTTCTTCCCTTTGGTATATGTACCCAGCATTTAGCTCCAAATTGTATTATATGCTGTAGCCTAGGCTTCTGTTTGTACAGCTTCTCATATGGAGACATGTTCAACGCTCTGTGGAGGAGTCTGTTTTGTATATATGTTGCATACAGAACACACTCACCCCAAAACATTGGTGATAAATTAGAGTCCTGTATCATTGCCCTGGTCGTATCTTGAAGTGTCCTGTTTTTTCTTTCCGCCAAACCATTTTGAAACGGTGAAAATGGTGCTGTTTTAGCATGTTCTATCCCCATGTCTAGTAAGTATTTCTCCAGAGTGTGACTTGTGAACTCCCCACCCTGGTCTGAGCGTATTTGCTTCACATTGGTGTCATGTTGCACCTCAACCTTTTTCAAGAATTGCTTAAGCTTTCCTTCGGCTTCACTTTTGGTTTTTAACAGGTATACCGTACAATATCTGGTATAGTCATCTACAATGACGAAAACATATTTAGCACCCCCATGCGACTTCTGGAACGGCCCTGCTAAATCTATGTGTATTGTTTGATATGGGCGGCTAGTGCTGCTTGTGGCTTCTTTGTTTATTGGTGCTACTGTTGCTTTGGTTTGTTTACAAACCTCGCATTCCACATGCCTCTGGCATTCCTTTTATGTCACATCTTCGCTATGCTTGGGTGTTTTTCCAATTGTCTCGAAATTAACATGCCCCAACTTTCTATGCCAGATGTGCACACAATCCTTATGTGATTTTTCGTTCGTTATCTTGGCTGCTCTTCCCAGAGGACCTAGTCCTACAGAAAACAAGGAATTCTTGAGGCTTCCAGTTACACATGTTTTTCCTCCTTGCTTTATCTCACATTTCCCTTTTTTGAATTTCACCACATATCCCATACTGTTTACTTTAGCTACTGAAAGGATATTATTATCTAGATCAGGAACACATAACACGTCTGTCATGATTGTATTTAACACATGTACATACACAGTACCCCGTCCCACAACTTGCCTTAATGTGCCATCTGCCAGCAACACAGATTCTTTAGTGGGACGCATAGTTTTGTATAAGTTTATGTTCTTTATCATACTATGGGTTGCCCCCAAATCTATAATCCAGTCATTATCTTCATCATCTTTCTTCTTATCACTTGTCACTTTTATTACTTGTACATACGACTGTCTCTGTCCATACCTTTTGTTCTTGCAGTCCCTTTGCAAATGTTGTCTTGATCCACATCTATAACATGCTTTAAGTCCATATAGCCTTGTTTCTTTGTCATTTCTTTCAGTTCTTCTTTCATGTTTTCTGTTTGTCTCTGCACGTCTCTCCCATTCCTGGATCAATTTGCCTTCAATATATTGAACTGTCAATCCAGCGTCAGGCATCGCTTCAAGAGAGCTAATTAATGGAGCCCAGGTGGAGTCCAGAGATGACAACATGATATAAACCTGTTGTAAAGGAGAATGTACGACCTCTCTCTCCCGTAGCTCAGCAAACAATCTTTTCATTTCAAGTAAATGAGTAGACATAGATACACCTTCTGTCAGTCTCATTTGATGCAATTTGCATGCCAAATAAATTTTGCTATTCGCCGTCTTCCAAATATGCATGTCTCTCAAAGTTTCCCACATCTCTTTTGCTGTTTGTTTATATTGGATGTGTAGTAGCTGTGAGTCGTCCACGGCCAGAATCAAAAACTATCTTGCTTTTTCCTCCATACGTATCCAAGGAGCTGGCAGTGGGACAGCCGGTGGCTCGTGCTCTATAACCTGCCATACGTCTTCTTTTGTCAAGAATGCTTCCATCCGCAATCTCCAGCAGGAATAATTTTGTTCAGTGAGGTGTTCCAAAGGCATTCCAGCAGATAATGTTACAGCCATTTCTGCAAACACTTCTCCTTACCTTGCCAGTCTCGACTGTTGTGTTTCTTTCGTCCGTCAGCTTTCCACAGCTGCCCGTTCTCGACAATTTACAAGTTTTACCTTCTTTGTTTTCTCTTACGCACGAAGCACAAGCTGTGTGCCACTCACACACACACGCAACAAGGGTTATGGGCCCAGGAGAGAGCGGCATAGAGCGCGTGCAGAGTGCATCATAGAAGTAAACAAGGTAAAACTTGTAAGTCCAGACATAGCAGAGTGGCGCAGCGGAAGTGTGCTGGGCCCATAACCCTTGTTCTGTGTGCGTGTGTGTGTGAGTGGCACACAGCTTGTGCTTTGTGTGTAAGAGAAAATAAAGAAGCGATTCCAGTCCTTTTGTTTAAGATGAGACTTTTACTTGCAAAGCTCAATAGGTTGAACAGATAGATACAAAACGCCTTTCTCTCTCAGCTTTACGACCTCCAATAACATTTACAACTCTCACTCTCACTCTTACTCCCACACCGCTACTTCAGCATCAAGGTTTATTTATGGCTTCTCTGCCAGCGGCTGAGACCTTGGCATGCTCAGCCGATTTAACCCCTTTTTAGTCTTTCTGGAAACCAGACTCATTCTATGCACAACAAACCCGTCGTATGAGTGGGCCCTTGCTGTACTGGCCATTGCCCTCCTGCTGGATGTGAGGTAAATCATCAACTTTGATCCTAGTCCACAACCTATAAAAGAATGTGCTTAAGACCTGCCTCACAGGTTTGTTGTGGGATAAACAAAAATTATAAAGCACTTTATTGTTATAAAGACATTTTTCAATAGTACAAATGCCCTCCTTTTTACAGGCACTGAGACACATTTGACTTTTTGCTATACCTATGTTAATCCAGAATAATGGCTCTCTACAGATCCCATCTTAGCTTCTGCAGCAAGAGAACAGAAGGCGATTACCATTTGTATAGTGGAAAGATAAAAATAAAATTTGATCTAAATGCTCTAAAAGAAAGGCCTCCAGCAGTTAGCAGTTTCTCACTTTATAAATTCAACCAGGTGTTTTCTTTTGCTTTTTGCAAATGTATGTTTTAGATATGATGTTCTCAGTCATCCGTACCTTCCAGTTCCCAGAAACATATTGGTTATGAATGACTAGTATTATTCATATCACCCTGGTTAAAATGCTTTACAACCTTCCTCTTTTTTCTTCAAATCATCCTTGTGCAGTAGGTCTCTGCTATTCTCATTACATAGATGGGGCAATGGAGAGGAGAGTTAGGGGCTAATTCAAAACCACCAAAGGAGTCTGTAAATGAACATCTCATTTTACAAAGCCAAGACACTCACAGCGCAATCCTATACACATAGTGGAACTTACTTTGAGCAAACATATATAGGATTGCACTGTCAACTACTGAGTGATACTGGTCTTTATAGTCAGAAAATGCAGTGATTTTATATTGATTAACGATCAGTGCTATTTATTTATTTATTTATTTGTTAAATTTTTATACCGCCCCACTAGCATAGCTCTCTGGGCGGTGTACAACAAAGAACCCTAACCCTAACCCTATTCTTTCTGAGATGAAGTGGGAGCAATGTTGACAAAATAATGTAACATGGCAAAGCACTTCATATACACCTGAAGGACTGTTACACATTTCTGTGCATCTAATTTGGGGGGAGGGGTGGGTTAAAGTTAAATGCACTGGTAAGCTGCCATTCAGATATATATCAGTTTTGGAGCCTGCTTATGACATTTATTCAGGATAGGGTATTGCTCTTTATCTTCTCTCAGTTTTGTTTCTATTTATGTACACAACAGGAGCTGAGGACGAAAGAAACTGCAGGAGAGTCAACATCACTGTGTATATATTCTGGTGCAGCCCACGTAGATTTATAGACTAGGGGAAGGCTAAACCAACATTTCTCAGCAGAAACAAAAGCTCATTATTCCGTAAGGAATATACAGTAGGTGCCTTAGCCAGAGGTCATAAGAACTGCATAGGAGAAATAACTGTAGAGGGAGGAAAGTTTCTGCATTTTAATAAGCTTTGCATAATACTGTGACAAGAACAACAGTGAACAAAATACACTGCATATAGACCAAGCAACCCACAGGCACGCATGCAGCATACTGAACAGAACAAGGGTGTTCAGAGAGCACAAAAGCTCCTGATCAAAGCTGAACATCTTCCCATCACAAACAATACCGTTCCTCTGCTTAAAGCCCTTTAACGCATTACAGGAAGCCAGCACTTTGAACCATATTCCAAAAAACCCCAGACCCTGACTTTGAACAAGACAGGCAAAAAGGCTGCACATATTGGAACAATTAGTATTGTGAATCAGATTGCCCTTCCTGTTCACTCTGGCTTTTATGCCATCTACAATAAAGCCCAGGGAGGATCCATCAACAAATGAAGGAAGGCCACAGGAAATGACTTGCAAACAGACCTGAAGCCCAGAATAAACTTTAACAAATAGACAGTGGTAAATAAAGTGTCTGCAAATATCACCTTTACAGCATGGTTCTGACTGTGGCTGCATTCACACCATACATTTAAAATGCTATTGTTCCACTTTAAACAGTCATGCCTTCTCCCAAAGAATCTTCGGAAGTGTGGTTTGTTAAGAGTGCTCAGAGATTTCTTGTTTTTGTTGTGGTGGTTGTGGTGTAAATTTCTATGCCTCCCTTCCTTCCAGAAGGAGCCCAGGGCAGCAAACAAAGAACAAGACACTAAAAACATCTTAAAACATCTCAAAAACAAAAATCTTAAAAACATTTTCAAAATAAAACATCTTAAAAACATCTGTTGTTAAAAACAGTTGTTAAGATGTCCCTATTCCCTGCACAGAGTGGCAATTCTCAGAATTCACTGGGAAGGATTGATTGTTAAACCACTCTGTGAATTGTAGCTCTGTGAGGGAAACAGGTGTCTCCTAACAACTCTCAGCATCCTTATCAAACTACACTTCCCAATATTCTTTAGGAAAAGCCATTACCATTTAAAGTGGAATAATGTATGGTGTGAATGTGGCCTGTGACTAAGTTATAGTGATGGAACAGCAATGAACTTTTCTTGTTGTTGTTGTTGTTGTTATGTGCCTTCAAATCAATTATGACTTATGGCGACCCTATGAATCAGTGACCTCCAAGAGCATCTGTCATGAACCACCCTGTTCAGATCTTGTAAGTTCAGGTCTGTGGCTTCCTTTATGGAATCAATCCATCTCTTGTTTGGCCTTCCTCTTTTTCTACTCCCTTCTGGTTTTCCCAGCGTTATTGCCTTTTCTAGTGAATCATGTCTTCTCATTATGTGTCCAAAGTAGGATAACCTCAGTTTCATCATTTTAGCTTCTAGTGACAGTTCTGGTTTAATTTGTTCTAACACCCAATTATTTGTCTTTTTCGCAGTCCAGGGTATGTGCAAAGCTCTCCTCCAGCACCACATTTCAAATGAGTTGATTTTTCTCTTACCTGCCTTTTTCACTGTCCATCTTTCACATTTACACATAGAGATCGGGAATACTATGGTCTGAATGATCCTGACTTTGGTGTTCAGTGATACATCTTTGCATTTGACGATCTTTTCTAGTTCTGTCATAGCTGCCCTCCCCAGTCCTAGCCTTCTTCTGATTTCTTGACTATTGCCTCCATTTTGGTTAATGACTGTGCCGAGGTATTGATAATCCCTGACAACTTCAATGTCCTTACTGTCAACTTTAAAGTTACATAAATCTTCTGTTGTCATTACTTTAGTCTTTTTCATGTTCAGCTGTAGTCCTGCTTTTGTGCTTTCCTCTTTAACTTTCATCAGCATTTGTTTCAAAGCATTACTGGCTTCTGCTAGTAGTATGGTATCGTCTGCATATCTTAAGTTATTGATATTTGCCCCTCTAATTTTCACACCTCCTTCATCTTGGTCCAATCCCACTTTCTGTATGATATGTTCTGCGTACAGATTAAACAAATAGGGTGATAAAATACACCCCTGTCTCACACCCTTTCCGATTGTTCTCCATATTCTATCCTTACAGTAGCCTCTTGTCCAGAGTATAGGATGCACATCAGGACAAACAGATGCTGTGGCACCCCCATTTCTTTTAAAGCATTCCATAGTTTTTCATGATCTACACAGTCAAAGGCTTTGCTGTAATCTATAAAGCACAGGGTGATTTTCTACTGAAATTCCTTGGTCCCTTCCATTATCCAATGTATGTTTGCGATATGATCTCTGGTGACTCTTCCCTTTCTAAATCCAGCTTGGATGTCTGGCATTTCTCGCTCCATATATGGTAAGAGCCTTTGATGTAGAATCTTGAGCATTACTGTACTTGCATGGGATATTAAAGCAATAGTTCAATAATTACTGCATTCCCTGGGATCCCCTTTCTTTGGAATTGGGATATATATTGAAAGCTTCCAGTCTGTGGGTCATTGTTTAGTTTTCCATATTTCTTGACAAATGTTTGTCAAAATTTGGACAGATTCAGTCTCAGTAGCTTGTAGCAACTCTATTGGTATGCCATCTGTTCCTGGTGATTTGTTTCTTCCAAGTATTTTAAGAGCAGCTTTCACCTCACATTCTAAAATTTCTGGTTCTTCATCATACGGTTCCTCCATGAATGAATCTGTCCTCCTTGCATCTCTTTTATAGAGTTCTTCAGTGTATTGCTTCTATCTGCCTTTTATTTCATCTCAGTCAGTCTTTTCTTACTTTCTACCAATTGGCTTTTTCTGCCTTCAACACTGTGAAACTGAAGTTGGTGGGCCAGAGTACCAGAGGTTTACAAGAGGTGTTTTTTTAATTATTAAATTTTAATAGAATACAGTCACATCTACATTAAACAAAAGAACGCATGCATGTAAAAACTAATTATAAATACAGCTCAGGTTTCATCATCTTAAATAACCATTTCATCATCCAAAGATCTTATAATTATTAAATTCATTAATTCAGTAATACTATAGTTTAGTAACTATAACTACATATTCATGAATTACACTTTATAATTAATATTTATATTTAAAATTAATAATTTATGGCAGCAAATAATTTAAACCTAATTCATTTATGCCCAGCTCTCTTTTAATATATACTATTGTTGGTGCTCATTTTTCCATTTCCTCACTCAATATTTTATAAGGTTGGAGCAACACAGGCAATTTTATAACCTCTCATTGTTCCCAGATCTTCCTAATTATTTCTGTTTTCTTTGGGCCTCTCTCCTGCTTCCATGTTTTGGCAAAGAGAATCCTAGCAATCGTTAATATATATATATACAATTTGTGGTTAATATTTCTTACGCTTTCTTGGCTTTGCTTGTAATTTAAAAGACATCACAGAGGATCTACAACTAACTGAATACTGAACATTTCCTCTACTATTTTTTCCGCTGTTCTCCAGAAAGATCATGCTTTCCTGCAACCCCACCACACAGTGGCTTGTTACAAGACTGGCAGACTGTCCACATCTGCACATTTAAAGCACTATTCACTAATAGGTGAAAAAACTTTGTGGTTTAAGAACGTACCTATAGCCCACAGATATTTCTATCAAACTTTAAAAAGCAGGGAAATTGTGCAGCTATTGTGAATGCACCAGGGGAGCAGGAGACCTGACCTCCTCTCTGAGATATTGTACTGCCCTACAAATTTGTCAAAATGCAAACACAATTTGGGTGGGTCTTTCACAGTCCAATCCACTTCCTGTGTAGCTTGGAAGAATTTCACTGCTTTTTAAAGTTTGATAGAAATATCTGTGGGCTATAGATACGTTCTTAAACTGCACGGTTTTTTGCCTATTAGTGAATTTCTCTGCTTTTTAATCCGGGAGGTAAGAAATGGGATCCTGTGCAAGTTTGCTGGAAATGGATTGATCATTTACATGCTTATTGAGTTCAATGGGATTTACTCCCCTGCACTCATGCTTAGGATAGGTGAAACTGACCACAGGATATGGGGAGGGGAGGAGGAGGAGGAAAAAGGACGGGAGGAAGGACAGAAGGGAGGACTGGGATGGGAGCAGGCAGGAGGGAGAGGGGAGGAGAAGGACAGGTATGATCATTGCATATTTATTGAGTTCAGTGGGATTTACTCCCATGCACTCATGCTTAGGATAGGTAAAACTGACCGGGAGGGAGGGAGTGCTGGAGTAGGCAGGGGAGGAGGAAGGGAGAGGAGAAGGGAAGGGGGGAAAGGCATGTCATCATTTGGATGCTTATTGAGTTCAATAAATTTACTCCTATGCAATCATGGTTAGGATAGGTAAAACTCACCATGGGAGAGGAGGAAGGGGAGAGGGGGAAGTGAAAGGGGGAGGAGGGGATTGGAAGGGGAAGGGGAGGGAGGGGATTGGAAGGGGAAGGGGAGGGAGGGGCAAAGGAAGTGGGAGGGAAGGGGCAAGAAGGAAGGGAGTAGGGAGAAGGGAGGGTGGGTTTGATCATTTGCATACTTTCTGAGTTCAATGGGAATTATTTCTGTGCAATCATGTTTGGAAATGGACTGCCTTCGAGTCGATCCCGACTTATGGCGACCCTATGAATAGCGTTTTAATGATAAACGGTATTCAGTGGTGGTTTTACCATTGCCTTCCTCCGAGGCGAAGAGGCAGTGACTGGCCCAAGGTCACTCAGTGAACTTCATGGCTGAGGCTGAGTGGGGATTCAAACGCACCTGGGGGTCATAGTCCAACACTGGCCCGGGGGAGGGGGAGGGAGGGTAGGAAGAGGGGGAGGGGAGGAGATCAGGTGGGTGAGGACTGGGCAGAGGGGAAGCCCTTTTCCTTTCCAAAAGGAAAACATTGTGAACAGTATCATTCTTTTTCAGGGTTCACTCCCCTTTTTATTCTATAGCAGGCACATGTAGCCTCCCACCCAAATTTAAACCAAAGCTGTCCCTGGCAACATCCACACCAGGTCTTTAATTCACTTTGGACAGTCATGCCTTCTCCCAAAGAATCCTGGGAAGTGTAGTTAGTGATGGGTGCTGAGAGTTGCTAGGAGACACCCTGTTCCCCTCACAGACCTTCAATCAGAGTGGCTGACTGTTAAACCACTCTGGCCACTGGAGCTCTCTCAGGGGAATAGGAGTTTCTAAGCACCCTTCACAAACTACAATTCCCAGGATTCTTTGGGGGAAGTCATGACTGTCTCACTGAAATAAAGTTCTGGTGTGGGTGTGGCCCCCTGATTAGCCAAGCCCAGCAGCTGTGAGTCTGACTTTTAGAACACTGACAGTTGGTTCTTGCTGAGCATGCCTGACACTATCATTCAGTTCAATGCACAATTTCTTAATTAAAATTCAGCCAGGCATTTTTTTTTAACTTTTAAACAGCAGAATATGAAGGTCAGAGTATGGGGCAAGGTCAGTAATAGGATTACAGGTACTCTGTGAACATGGCTGATTTTTAATGAATTTCAACAGATTATGAGAACTCTGACAGAAAAAAGTCCAAAAGGGCTCTGGGTTTTTCTCTCTCTTTTTAGACGTTGAACTCGCTGTTCTCTCTGACTGTTTTGTGTATCGCCAGGAAAATTGAGAGGGTTGTTAAGCAAGCGTTTCTGAGTTCAAGGTTTTGTTTTGAAATGAGCTTATGGGAAGCATCAGAATGGCATGGGGGTATTTTCGATTTAACATTGAGGAATGTGAAAAATCCACACTGGCTATAGTATACAGCCACTCTCATGGCTGTATAATTATACCACTGTAAACAGTCATGGCTTCCCCCAAAGAATCCCAGGAACTGTAGTTTGTTAAGAGTCTCCTATTCCCCTCACACAGAACTACAGTTCCCAGACTTCCCTGGAAAGAGGGATTGATTGTGAAACCACGCTAAGAATTGTAGCTCTTTGAAGGGGAACACTACAGGAGTGGACTGTTTCCTCATCTCCTGCTTCTGGTTTCCCATAGGTATCATTCCTGGGCAAGGTCTTAGAACGAGTGGTTGCTGGCCAGCTCCAGGCACTATTGGATGAAACCGATTATCTAGATCCATTTCAATCGGGTTTTAGGCCTGGTTTTGGCACCGAGACAGCCTTGGTCGCCCTGTATGATGACCTATGTCGGGAGAGGGACAGGGGGAGTGTGACTCTGTTGATTCTCCTCTCAGCGGCTTTTGATACCATCGACCATGGTATCCTTCTGGAGAGGCTCGGGGAGTTGGGAGTTGGAGGTACTGCTTGGCAATGGTTCCGCTCCTACTTGGCGGGCTGTCTCCAGAAGGTAGTGCTCGGGGAACATTGCTCGACACCATGGGTTCTTCAATATGGGGTCCCGCAGGGGTAAGTTCTGTCCCCCTTGCTTTTTAATATCTACATGAAGCCGTTGGGTGTGGTCATCAGGAGCTTTGGAGTGCGTTGTCATCAGTATGCTGATGACACGCAGCTCTACTTCTCCTTTTCATCTTCTTCAGGTGAGGCTGTCGATGTGCTGAACCGCTGCCTGGCCACGATAATCGACTGGATGAGAGTTAACGAACTGAAGCTCAATCCAGATAAGACTGAGATGCTGTTGGTGGACAGGTTCTCTGATCGGATGGTGGATATATGCCCTGTCCTGGATGGGGTTACACTCCCCCTAAAGGAACGGGTTCGTAGTCTGGGAGTCCTCCTAGACTCTTCCCTTTCACTTGAGGCTCAAGTAGCCTCGGTGGCAAGGAATGCGTTCTACCAACTTCGGTTGGTAGCCCAGCTACGGCCCTATTTGAGTAAAGAGGACCTCACATCAGTGGTATATGCTCTGGTAACCTCGCATTTGGATTACTGCAATGCGCTCTACATAGGGCTACCTCTGAAGACAGTTCGGAAACTACAGCTAGTGCAAAACGCGGCAGCCAGACTGCTAACAAGAACAAAGCGGTCTGAGCATATAACACCTGTCCTGGCCCGCCTGCACTGGCTGCCAATATGTTTCCGGGCTAGATTCAAAGTGTTGGTATTAACCTATAAAGCCTTATACGGTGCGGGACCACGTTACCTTGCGGAACGCCTCTTCCGATATGAACCCGCCCGTACACTACGTTCAGCTACGAAGGCCCTCCTCCGGGTTCCAACCCATAGGGATGCCCGGAGGGTGATGACAAGATCTAGGGCCTTCTCAGTGGTGGCCCCCGACCTGTGGAACGGTCTCCCCGAGGAAGTGCGCCTGGCGCCGACGCTGCTTTCCTTTCGGCGCCAGGTTAAAACCTTTTTATTCTCCGAAGCATTTTAATCTAAATTGATTTAAATTTAAAATGTTACTGCATTGATTTAGATTGTGTTATTTTGTATCATATTGTGTTATTTATTGTATTTTTTATGCTTTGTATTTCTATGTTCACCGCCCAGAGAGCTATTGCTAGTCGGGCGGTATATAAATTTAATAAATAATAATAATAATAATAATCTAACTGACCACTGTGGGAAACGGGATGCTGAATTAGATGGGGCCTTGCTACAGTCTTATCTGTGGAGGCACTGTACTTTATTTATTAATGTTCATTCCATGTACAGCCCCCTGCATACTTACAAAATAATTATGTCGGGGGAAAATTAGGCTAGACTTCTTTTCCCTGGCGTGATCGTTTTTTTGTGCAGTGGGCTAAATATGGGGAACACTTAAATGTTTATCTCCATGCCTACAGTCCATAGTTGTATTTCCAGCTACAGGTTCATCACACAAGGCTACAGACATTGTTTCATCTCCCAGAAAAATATTTAATCTCCAAGCTGGACACCACTACCAAACAGCACTATCTGTTGAGCATTCATAGAGTTTGTCTCATTGATATCATGCCACTTTTTTCAAAAGAACAGAGGGCTGTTTAACTTCACAACGCCCTTCTGAAGTAGGTTTGGCTGAGAGAGAGTGATTTGTCTATTGCTACCCACTGAATTTCAGAACTGAGCAAGACAGTGTTTGCGCAAAATATATTCATTCTTCTCGCGTGAACTGAAATAGTTTGCCCAGCTGTGCCACAGAGTATCCTAAGGCAAAAACATATTAGCAGATAGGATTAAATTTAAAATTACTACCAAGGTAGAAAGAAGGCAAAACACTGCATTTTTATGATGGATTTTCACAACCTTACCTCAGTAGGATTTTTCTGTGAGGCAAGCACTTTTGAAATATTCAGACAAACTAAGCTTGTTTGCTTGTGTTCTGGGTCAGCTCTTCAGATGGTGTAAACTGGTTGAGCTCTATTAAAAGCAATTGTTATTGGACCTATAAGAAGAGGAATTTTTGCTCAGTGTCTACTTTTATTGTACTATTTGTACATTCTCTCAATTTTGTTCCTGTTGAGCATTCAGGATATGATGGACAACCAGCCACCCAAATTAGCATATTTCCCATTGCCAAACAAGGTTGAAGATCATCCAGGCACCTGAATTGTAGATTCCAGTCAGCAATTTTCTTTCCAACAAAGGAACCATTCTTGTTATTATGCAAATATCATCTTTCACCACAAGGCAAATTCTTGCCTCTTAATATTTAAATTCCATCTCCACATCACTGATTTCTAAACAACATTCTGCCTTTGAAATTTCCTTAAGAACTTTTCAGGACTACAAAAAAAAACCTTGATTTTCATCTCTCTAATAAAATGAAATTATTGGTTGGTTATTGCACTGTTCTGAAGCAGAGCATTCTGCTTTCAGGACATAGAAGGGATGAAAACTCAACTTAAAACTGTTAGGGGAACTACAATGTCAACTGAATGAAAATCCTGTCCTTAGGGAAAGTACTAAAGCATTGTAAGCAGAGAAGGAGGCAAGCAACAGACCTGCTATTATCAGAGCTTTGATTCTCTTGCCACCAGAGGGAAAAAAGAGGCTGTATTGCCAGGATACAATTAAACATCACTACTATCTGGCAGAGAGCAAATCAGGTAGGAAAGACTCATTGTATGTGTCCTGCCCATGTGGTCATTTACACACACTCCCCAGCAGCATGGAATGAATGGCACCATAGAAATAAAGTTCCCACACCTCAGCCAGTACCCATGAAGGGGGGCTGGGTGACATTTAATGTGGTCTTGCTAATGCAGACTCATTGCTATTTGTGTCCATGTTCTTATTGTCAAACTGAAATATGAACATAAAAAGAGACTTCCGGATCAGGCCAGTGGCCCATCTCATCCAGCATCCTGTTCTCACAGTGGCCAACCAGATGTTTATGGGAAGCCTGCATACAGAACCTGAGCAGTTTCCAGCAACTGGTATTTGGAAATATACTGCCTCCAACTATGGCATTCTATAGTTGCATGAATTAAGGCTGCATTCCTAACACACTTACCTGGGAGTAAGTCCCACTGAACTCCAATGTGGCTTACATCTGAGCAGATGTATATAGCCTTGCACTGTTAAGGTTATCATAAAGATATTGTTATAACAGAGGTTGAGGTATGTTTTCTGACGTCTGCCAAGAACTCACAACTTTTTACAAAATAACCTAAACTATTTATTGTACTACAAAAATACAGTTGAGGCCCAGAGCCTCTAACAGTCAACCTTCTTAACAACACCAAAGGTCCTTCTTCCCACACTGAGAGACCAATGAACCCTCTTTGAAATATCAGCTCTCTATTGACCACCATACTGTGCATGTAGTTGGCTGCAGGTATGTAATCATTTATTTTGATTGGTTAATGCTGAGAATTGAGTAAGATGCTTTTTTGGTGGGGGATGGACCATTAGTAAAGCTCCGGATCAGGGCATTTCTGGAAATCTCACTCTCTCTCTCTCTCATTTGAGAAAAACAAGAAGGCTAAACTGGTTTTAGCTACATCTGTGGAACTAAAACTCCAGGTAAGATGAAACCTTGTTTAACCCTATTTAGTCTTTTCCCAACAGATTATATGGATTTTATCCTTACAGCAGGAGTATAATCATCTGGAGTTGTGGGGGTTCATAGACCCTTACTTTTTGCGGAACCGAGTCCCAGCCAGGACTCTTTGTATTAGCCAATCAACATGAAAGAGAAGCGAAGAGTCTTGTCCTTTCCTGCTGAATGGAGCCAGAGTGAAAGGAGGTGAGCTCTTCTCAGTAGCTAACACACAGCCTCCATTTTCATGCTGATTGGCTCCTAGGGACCTCTGTTGTAGTGACGTGTGGACTCACGAGATGACAGGGAGAGCAAGGGAGATGAAGGAAAGTGGAAAAGGAGTCTTGCTGTGAGGAGGCATGGTGTGACTACTATGAAGAGACCCTGCACTTCTGAATTTGCCACTACAGTACTGCTGTACAGAGTGGATTCTGTTTTTTAAGACTAGGGTTTTTTACCAACAGAATTCTGGTACACCACACATTTAGAGCACAGTTCCCACCATTACCAAGAATCCTGAGAACTGTAGTTTACCCTTCACTGAGGTCCAATTCCCAGCACCCTTAACAAACTACAATTCCCAGGAATCTCTGGGGGGAAATATGTTTAAATGTGCTTTAAATATAAGGTGTGCATGCAGCCTCTGTCTCTCCTACCCAACTGTTCTATTTCAGCTTCCAGAACTCTTACGCTATATACATCCTCAATATCTACTGATAAAGACAGCACAAGGTTTGTTAGAATCATGATCTACCACAAGTCAATATGATTTCCCAGCCTTTTAAAAAAAAGTAAAAGTATTCCACAGCTTTCATCAAGGAACTCAAGGTGGCATTCATGTGGTTCCCAGGTGGTCTCCTATCCAGGTTCTGACCAGACCCAGACCTGCTTAGCTTCAGCAAGGTGGTGGCCTCATGGCCTTCTGATCGTACCCTGCTATAAAGGACAAAGTAATTCTAATTGGTTCTAATATTTTATTAAAAAGAAAGTATCTCCAGCACACAAAAGTCATTTGCTTGTAAATATCATGGGTGATGTGTAAACATTTTTATGAGTAGATAAACGTTATCCCTGCAGAATGCAAGTTGGACTTGCAGTTGAAGTAGCTCTTCAAATGTTATATCTTGGGCAGATATGCTGTTAAACAGTGCAATAAGTAAGCAGGAATGTTCACCAATTAGGATATATTGTCTGAAACACTTGTTGGCAATAGCTTTCTGCAGATGCTTGGGTGTTAGAACATACTGCTAAAAAGCAGTGAATTCTACGAGTAAAGTTTGGAGCGTTTGTTCCTCCTTTTTCTTTTTTAAATTCATCACAAGTGTATCTGCTGAGTATATGTTCCTGAACATCTGCTACCAGTGGATAATGTCAATGGTTTAATGTTTCTTTGGGGATAATTGAGGTTTATCAAGTGCATGCAATTTTGTCAAGTTGGAAGTAACTTTACCTTGTCTTTCTTACAGGGGGAAAGCAGTTTCAAGGCTGCAAAAATGATACTATCCCTTTATATTATTTCAACATCATCATTATTTCCAGAGCACTTAACATGTACGAAGCACTATGCAATGGACAAAAGCTCACAGTGATCCCTACCCAAAGGCTTGAAATCTAACAAAGATGGAAACAAGTGGAATAGGGAAGGAATAGTAAAAGATTTTGCTAGTGCTAGGTGAAGATGAATAAAACCAGAATGAAACTATTAATAATTATAGAAAAGCAATGCTACTGGAAAGGTAAGAGAGGAAAACCCATATTTTAAAAGAAAAAGAAGAGATGGATGGACGGACGGACGGACGGACGGACAGTTCTATAGGCATGGTGTGGCAAGACAGAAAGGATGAAAGTGAGAAAAAAGCATAGAGCATTTCATTATTTTTGTTATCTAGACATTATCAATAATCATTTACAAAAGGAATTGTTCATCATAATAAAAGAAATTAAATGATGCCATTGTAATATAACTGTTTCATCTAGACGTGAAAACTACTTAGAACCAAAAAACCCCATCAAACTGTTATAAACATATGAAGCTATCTTAAGTTTATTAAGGTCACTGGGCCATCTAGCTTGACATTAGTATTTATTCTGAATGGCAACAACTGTCCAGATATTTTCTAGCCTTGCTATCAGATATGCTAGAGCAGCCCTGTAGCCAGGAAGGGCAAATGTGGGCACCGCCCCCAGAGCTATCCTTGCCCCATCCCCAGGATATTTTTGGGATATTGTCTTTTTAATTTGTGACATGATAGACCAGCCTTTCCCAACCAGTGTGCCTCCAGATGTTGTTGGACCACAATTCCCATGTTTCCTGACCATTGGTAATGCTGGCTGAGGCTGATGGGAGTTGTGGTCCAACAACATCTGGAGGCACACTGGTTGGGAAAGGCTGTGATAGACAATGGCAACCTCCATTTAAAGAATAACACCTTGTTTTACGAATAGGACCCTCTGAAAAATTCAGTGAACAAGGCAGGGGGAGTACACAACAAAAACCTCATCTGGAAGACCCCAAAAATATCTGCTTAGTCAAGACTTTTCCTGACTGCAGGTGGATTTTGCATTATCGCAATCACCCTATGATTACTTAAGTGATCCTGAAAAAAACAGCCAGTATACTAACATGAAACTTGAAGAGTTAAATATTAGAACATTGTATTATGGGCTGGAATTAGACTCCACCCCTTGGACTTTCCTTTGCTCTGCTTTTCAGTTTCCACTTCAATAGTGTTCTCTACCCAGCCAGCAATAAAGAAGCATGTTTGCGTGCCTGCAATAAGTAAGAGTTTTTATTCTGCATTTATTATGATGAGTAGAATAGGGTGCTTATTACTGAAGGGTGAAATAAAGAGATAGTGATCTGAAAAAATATCTACCCTAAGTTACCTTTTACTCTTTTGAAGCACTCACTGTACTCACAATCATAGTGGCTATTTTTTCTTCTTTTTCTTGAGTACTTGATGACAAACTATGAAAACAGCCCTAGAGGAAAGCCCTGCTGTGCATACAGCAGTTATCTGACTGGCTGGCCACCTAGGCTGTAATTCAGGCATAATTTCTGATCTTCCCCATGTATGCAGCTCAACATGAGGCCTTTTCAGGGTTCAGCGATTCACAAGCATTTAGCAAATTTGCTTTTCTTGCATTCAAAAAAGAAAGGACAGCTAACCTTAATTTTGGTTTTAAAAATCTGCAACTGTTCTAAAATATAGGTTTTTGGTGTTATTAGGGATGGAAATATCTGTCCATTTTGGTTCTTTCACTTTCTCACTTTTCCAGTCTTAAGTTCAGTTCTCCACATTTCTGCAGCAGTTTGCAATTTCTTTAAAAAAATTCTCATGAAAATTCTCCAGCATTTTGCTGTGAATTTCTCCTAATAAACACATTTTGTAGACAGTTTTAATTAATGTACACATTTTTGCAATCAATTTCTCATCACATAATGCATGTTAGTATGTTATTTTCACTCATATATTCATTTGTATGCACACTTTCCCCTAACACAGGCATTTTTATAAACATTGGTTGGTGACCACATTGCAAAATTCCAGCAAGTGTGAATTTCAAAAAATGGCTGTGTTTCGATTCTCATATTGTTTTGGAAGGTGTAAATTTAATAGATTCAATCTGAAATATGAACTGAATTGAATTTTTCACACATCCCTAGTTGCTATGCATGTTTTCTCTCTCTGAAAATGTGTATTTTGAACCTACCATTCAGAAAGCTTTCTTGCATGTTTATCTAGCATTTTATAAGTTTGTGAAGTCTATTATGCAGTAAATATTTTACAAAGGTAAGGACTCAATCTCATTGACTTCAACAAAATTATGCATATTGTTCTCAGCACCACTCTCCTTAAATGCTTGACTATGATTGCATCTGTTGGGAATGCTTTGATTTGGATTGCTGCATTGAGCAGGGGGTTGGACTCAATGGCCTTATAGCCCCCTTCCAACTCTACTGTTCTATGATTCTATGCTCTTACTTTATTTCTAAACCTGCTTTTTTGTATTGGTGTCATGATATACAATTAAAACTGAATTTTTGAGAAAACAAGCTCCACACTACTTTCTAACTTCATTTTGACTGTAACTTCTACAGTTTATGCTGTAACTGTTTTATTTTTTTACATCTTTATCCCCTTGTTCACTGTATCCTTAACACCCTTTGTTCTTGTGAAACAAAAAAATATTCCAGTCATTTAATTCCTGGTGTTCATACTACATTTTCTGTTAACTTGACTTTTAGATAGCCCATTATAAGTTAACACACTCTCTGCATGGAGGAGGAGTGAGGGTGGCCCTCACATCCTCTCCACCAGTTGGGGCAGGGGGAACTGGCTGGAGCTATGCGCCTTATCCTCCCCAAAATGCCCCACCCAGAAATGTGGCTGTCTCACTTAATAAGGAAGGCTGGCTGCAGGGCTGTGCTAGAGGTTGAACCTGGGACTTTCTATATGTGAAGTGTGTACTCTCCCACTAAGCTACAGGGCCTTTGAATGATTACCAAACATCTGTATTTATTTAGGTTCAAATTACACCACTGTTTACAGAAAATAAGACACCTGATTTATTATATTTTCCTCTTCCTTCCCTCTGTTATTTTCATGAATTCAGTTAGTTTAAACATTGCTACAATTTTGCATACCCATTATTTGATGGAGACTCTCAAGAATAGCTAAGTTTGGTCAAGCTAAAATGGCTCAACCAGAGGGAATTCTGGGGGATTTGTTGAAAGACCTCCGGGATACTCTGTACGGGGGAAACCCAAGTGTTTTAGTGTCAGACAGCTGCAAATTGCTAATGTCAAGAAGGTGCAGCTGAGTCTTATCTGTTATCTCTTATCTGCTTCCTGAGATCAAAGTCAGGAGTTTGGGTATTTCAGATCAGGGACCACTTGGTGTGAACTGTCTAGCCCTCCTTATCTTCAAAGAAGGTGATCATGTAAGGGGTGCCTAGAATGGCTAATTGGCGCCCTCCCTGTTGCCAGCTAAACCCCATAAAATGAAGGGTGATCCTTCAGTTACTTGTTCCCCCATTTCATCTATCTCAATTTGTCTATGGATTTCAGTAAAGGCTGTCAGGAACCAGGCTATCAGACTACAAAGTGAGTATTAGCAGGATAGGTAAGCTTTGTTATTTTCTTTGTCTGTTTGAATCTCTCACAGTGTTGTGTAAATCTTTTGCTCAGCCCAGTTGTGGGTAATTGGCTTTAAAGAAAAGTAATGCTGCTCTCTTTTTTACATGTATCTTTCTTTTCTTTTTAAATAAACTACCTTTTCTATTTGGTGTGTGTTACCTTGCGTTAATGACTCTAAATCCAGTTCTTGACCATGAAGCTACTCACTACTGATGGTTAATTTAGGTTAATACTCCAAAGCAAGGAGTTTAACAATAGGTCTGCTCTAGGATTTAAAGTAGTGCTCTGAGTCCCCTTACTCAGAGTGGACGCTAGTTAAAAGGGGTGGTGGCATTCTACCTACCTTCCAGGGTTGGCGTTGGGTGTAACCTAGCCCTGGGAAGGTGAGAGTTTGTCCAGGAAGCAGGGGCCCAGGAAGTTGGGACTGTTATTGGAAGCAAAGACCCCCCCCTTGGGTTGTTGTGGTCAAAGAACACCAGGGGGCAATCTTTGACAGAGACAACAGCAAAAGAACACCATTAGAAGCTACAAAGATCCTAGAAGCAGCTAAGAAATTCTGAATTAAATTATGACTACTTTTGCTAATAGAACTGTTCATATTTATATCCAAAATATATTGGGTTATTTCCAACCCAGAGTAGATCCATTAAATTTAATTGGCCTAAGTTAGCCATGTTCATTATTTTCAATGGGCGTATTTTGAGAAGGGTCAAATAGGATTGCATCATTCCTTATCATAAACCATCTTATCTAAACATCTCTTATCACAGGACATGTCCACCACATGTGACTGAATTGGCAGATGATTTCCCATAAGCATTTGTACTGACTACTCTTGCATGTCTTATTCAATCTAAATGGAGTGAGACACCAATAGCATTACATTTTATAATTCCTGTAAGTTAAACACAAAGAAATACTGCCAAACCTTTTACAAGAAATGTGTTGCCAAACTTCTTTCCAGGGTTTCTGGGATCATTTCCCCCATTTTGATCTGTTGTTGTTTTTCTTTAAATTCTAATAAACAAAAATAGATAAAAAGAGCTGAAAGTGCTCTCCAATCCGTTAATAGAAATTCTTAAGTCTCTTCTTTGTATTGATCATAATGAAATCTTTAACAGGAAATACCAGGTGATATTCAATGTTAGTGCTACTCAAGGTAGACCCATTAATTTCAATGGGTCTACTGTGAGTATGACTTAAAAGGATATTATCCGCTGTAACCAAGAGATTTTAATTTGTCTCTAGGTCTAATTGCATTCTCATTATTATATATATTATAATGCCACATAGTATCCTAATTTTTGGATTGCTGGACAACTTTGGTCAAAGATAAAAGGGAACAATGATGACTTTTCCTAGCTCAATTATTTTTTAAAATTATCCCAAGCCATCAAGGTAGCTGCTGTTATTGTTTTTGTTATTGTTATTGTATCCCGCCCTTCCTCCCAATAGAAACCTAGGGCGGCAAACAAAAACACTATAAAATGTCATAAAAACAGATATTAAAATATATTCAAATAAAACATCTTTAAAAACATCTTTTTTTAAAAAAAGCTTTAAAAACATCTTAAAAAGCAATTCCAACACAGGCACAGACTGGGATAAGGTCTCTACTTAAAAGGCTTGTTGAAAGAGGAAGGTCTTCCGTGGGCGCTGAAAAGAGAGCAGAGATGGCGTCTGTCTAATATCTAAAGGGAGGGAATTCCAAAGGGTAAGTGCCACTACACTGAATGTCTGCTTCCTAAGTTGTGTGGAATGGACCTTCTGATAAGATGGTATCTGCAGGAGGCCCTCACCTGCAGAGCACAGTGATCAACCAGGTATATAAGGGGTAAGACTATCTTTCAGGTATCCTGGTCCCAAGGCTGAATTGGGCTTTGCACACCGAAACCAGAACCTTGAACTTACCCAGTGGCTAATGGGCAGCCAGTGCAATTCTTTCAGCAGTAGGGTGACATGTTGGTGATACCCTGCCTCAGTAAGCAGTCGTGCTGCCGCATTTTGCACCAGTTGCAGCTTCCGGACCAACCTCAAGGGGAGCCCTACATAAAGTGCATTATAGTAATCCAACCTGGAGCTTACCAGTGCATGGACAACAGTGGTCAGGCTATTCCAGTCCAGAAACAGCCACAGCTGTCGTACCAGCTGAAGCTGGTAAAAGGCACTCCTACCCACTGACATCACCTGGGCCTCTTGTGACAAAGATGGACCCAGGAGCATCCCCAGACTATGAACCTGATCTTTCAGAGGGAGTATTTTTATATGACTTCTTGTTATGTGCCTTCATGTCGATTATGATTTATGGCAACGCTATGAATCAGTGACCTCCAATAGCATCTGTCATGAACCACCCTGTTCAGATCTTATAAGTTCAGGTCTGTGGCTTCCTTTATGGAATCAGTCCATCTCTTGTTCAGCCTTCCTCTTAGCTTCTAATGATAGTTCTGGTGTAATTTGTTCTAACACCCAATTATTTGTCTTTCGCAGTCCAGGGTATGCGCAAAGCTCTCCTCCAACACCACATTTCAAATGAGTTGATTTTTCGCATGGTCTGAATGATCCTGTTAATAATAATAATAAATAAATTTAATTTCTGTGTCGCCTATCTGGCCAATGGCCACTCTAGGCGATGTACAAAATCATTAAAATACAATTAATAAAATACAGTGATACAATATGAAACAGTGTAAAATCAATAAATCTGCAACAACAGTATTAAAAAAGGGCAGGAGGCATTACAGTTATAGCAGTTAACCCTCCCCAGAAACCCCGAAGGCCTGTTGAAAGAGCCAGGTCTTTAAGGCTTTCCGAAATATATTTAGGGAAGAGGCGTGCCGGAGATCTTGTGGGAGGGAGTTCCAAAGAGTGGGGGCCGCCACTGAGAATGCCCTCTCTCTAGTACCCGCCAAACTGGCTGTTTTTGTTGGCGGGATTGAGAGAAGGCCCTGTGTGGCCGATCTTGTCGGGCGGCATAATTGGTGGCGTTGAAGGCGCTCCGTGAGATAAACTGGGCCGAAACAGTGTAGGGATTTAAAGGTCAATACCAACACCTTGAATTGGGCTCGGAAAACAACTGGAAGCCAGTGTAGATCGAACAACAATGGTGTGATGTGATCCCGGCGGCGACTATTCGTAAGTAATCGAGCCGCCGCATTTTGTATAAGTTGTAATTTCCGAACCGTTTTCAAGGGTAACCCCACGTAGAGCGCATTACAGTAGTCCAAACGAGAGGTGACCAGGGCGTGTACCACTTGTGGGAGCTGGTGATCAGGAAGGTAGGGTTGCAGCCTTCGTATGAGGTGTAGTTAATACCAGGCTGCCCGGCTCACTGCCGAAATCTGAGCCTCCATGGACAGCCTGGAATCAAGCACAACCCCAAGGCTGCGGACCTGGTCCTTCAGGGGTAGACTCACCCCATTGAACTTCAGGTCAATATCGCCCAACCTTCCTTTGTCCCCCACAAGTAGTACCTCAGTCTTATCAGGATTCAGCTTCAGCTTGTTCCTTCCCATCCATCCACTCACGGATTCCAGGCACTTGGACAAGGTCTCCACAGCCGACTCCAGTGAAGATTTAAACGAGAGATAGAGCTGAGTGTCATCCGCATATTGATGACACTGCAGCCCAAATCTCCTGATGATTGTCCCCAGCGGTTTCATATATATGTTAAATAGCATGGGAGAGAGGATAGAGCCCTGTGGCACATCTATGCATTTGAAGACCTTTTCTAGTTCTCTCATAGCTGCTCTTCCCAGTCCTAACCTTTTTCTGATTTCTTGACAGTTGTCTCCATTTGGGTTAATGACTGTGCCAAGGTATTGATAACCCTTGACAAGTTCAATGTCCTTACTGTCAACTTTAAAGTTACATAAATCTTCTGTTGTCGTTACTTTAGTCTTCTTGAAGTTCAGCTATAGTCCTGCTTTTGTGCTTTCCTCTTTAACTTTCATCAGCATTCGTTTCAAATCATTACTGGTTTCTGCTAGTAGTATGGACTTAAAGAACTGTAATAGATAGTCAAGTGATATCAAAGAGAAATCTTGTTCTGATATGTGTCATGGTGCATACTTATCTGTGAGAATCCAGGGAAATGTGTGTCATTAACTACATGAATAATAACATGTAGTCATGTTGGAAATCTCTAGTCTTCCTTTCTTAGAAAATTTTTACAGCATCATTTCTGAAACCTGCAATCATTTCCTTTCCCATACAAAGGTTAGCTTCTTTCATCATTAACACAGAGTAGCTGGGATTATTAATACGGGCACATTTTCAAATATGAATAAAAATCCTGGTAGTCTCTTCATTTTTAGTGCCACTTTCTTCCCCATCCAATAAATATCTGATTGTTTATTTAAGTCTCTTGAGATCTTATTGACAAGGATGTAATCATTTGTGTATTTCAGTGCAATCTTTGTACATGGCTACTCAAACGTGAGCCCCATTGAGTTCAGTGGGGCTTCTTGCCAGGTGAATAAGTATAAAAAAATATAAATATAAGTATAAATATTTCCCCAAGTATATAACCGGGGCAGGAATTTATTTTTATTTAGTTAACAGAATGTATATATTGCTTAATTGTAAAAACTTCTAAGCGGTTTACATAAAATATAAAATATACATTAAAATTATCAATAAAAGTCAGACGTTAAAAACAAGTTCTTAAAAATTAAAAATATAAATACAATCAGCAGTTCAAGTGTAGTTTATAAAAAATACATAAGGCCATTTATCTAACCCCATATCAACAACTAAAGGGGTGAGACAAGGATGTATCTTATAGCCCTTGCTCTTTAATTTATACATCAATGATGTTATAATGAATTTAGCCCCCATTGCCATTCATTCGCCACTGTTGGCCAATATCCCAAGAAATGCTCTCCTATATGCTGACGATTTGGCTCTTTTATCAAAAACATCAATTGGCTTAAAGCAGCTATTAGGAGGAATTGCACAATATTGCCACACTGAGCTTTTAGATCATCAAAAATCTAAATCATCAAAAATCTAAAGTAATGGTATTCAGTAAAAAAAGATTGAAACATCAATGGCTCTTGGACGGTAAACCAATTGAGCAGGTAAATTCATGTAAATATTTAGGATTTACCTTTCAGACTACAGGAAGTCATAGTTATCATATAAAATCGATTCTGTTGAATGCGAGAAAAACATCTAAAGCGTTGACTACTTTTTATTACTCTAATGGAGGTCAATTGATCATACCAGCGATCAAAGTATTTAAAGCTAAAATCATCTCGCAACTTACATATGGTATGCAAGTGAGAACAGAAGACAAATTTACTGACCATGAAGTGGTTCAGTCTTCCTTCCTACGAGCGATTATGGCAGTGCCACCATGTATCTCAAATTGTATAATCTGCTTAGAAGCAGGGGTGCAATCTATAGAGTCAATCATTTGGACTTTAAGGATTAATTATTGGCTAAAATTGGTCTTGGAACCCCAAGGATTGGCTTCCCGTTATTCTTAAAGATAACTTTAAATCTGCATGGAATACTTTAATCCAAAATAAATTACAATGCTTAGGTTTTTCCATGCAAACTATTATACAGATGGGACTACAGACTGCCCGGTTAAATGTTAGACAACGTATTAGAGATATTGATTATCAACATCATTTAGCACAGGCGAGAAATCATAGACATAATGCAAATTTTCTCACACCAATGCCATACTTGTCTAATCTAACTATCTCTAATTATAGGAAAGCTTTCATTCTGATTAGACTGAACATTCTCCCCTCTGCATTACTAGGTCGGTATAATAAGATACCATATCCAGAATGACTCTGCCCATGTGGAGCAAGAGAAGTAGAATTGAATGCCCATGTGCTTTTACGCTGCCCCTTCTATGACCAAAAGAGACTCCAACTAATTTCGCCTCTTTTAATCACATATGCTCTAAAATCTGAACACTCTCGATTAGACAGTCTATTGAATGACTACCGGGAGGAGACTACATTAGCTGTAGCAAAATTTACCGCAGCTGCTATACAAGTTAGGAGAGCAAAATTAAATATTCCCCATTAATTCTGAGTGGAACCTATATAATTTAACTATATAAGTTATAGACAATCATTTAGAGGTTTCCTTTATTGTTAATTTTAATTGATATAACTATGTGATGTCTGATAGTAAACATTGGATGGTAAATTTTAATCCAAGATTTTATTAAATTTTTTAATTGTAATGTATGTTTTTTGATATGCTGGTCTTGAGACCGTAATAAATTTTCATTCATTCATTCATTCATATTATAATATAGGTCAACTTTGCATATCTTAAAAGTTAGCCACCACATTTCAGAAAGTTATATTCAGTAGTATCCATGATTAGGGTTGCCATATTCCAGTTCCACAAATCCGGGCAGGCTAATTTGCATATTGTTTGCATATTATGCAAATTGTTTGCATATTGATATTTGGATTGTCCAGTTGTTTTGTTTTTGTACCTAGGAATTACCACCAAAAATTGGGGAAAGATGTAAGAAATCTTTTTTTAAAAAGCAACATTTTCAGCCTTAAATGCCTAGACTCTAGTTTCCAACACTATGGAATATTGATTGATTGATTAAGAGGATTTATATCCTGCCCTTCTGCTGTTAAAAACAGAGCTCAGCACAGCTTACATATATAATAAAAACAATAAAAATACTGTACACAATCAATATAAAAACATAATAAAAACACAAAATAGCAACAAACATAAAGTAAGTCAGGGCAGCAGTACGGTTACCCATATACGATATATTTCAAAGATGTGGTGGGTGGAGAAAAACAAGAAGCCAAAATGTTAGGAAAAGGAGTCTTTCACACCACATGCTCAGTTCTAAATACTGTTGCAGCAAGTTTTACAAGTTCCTCCAGTATTCCACTGGTGCAGGCACTCAGACATTCAAAGTATCTGTATGTTTCTTAGGTTTTATAAAAGCAGAGCTTTGCTTAACTCAAAATTTCTTCTCCCTTTGATCAACCACATCTACACAGGTTCCACCTCCATACTCAAAATGAAACTGGGCCTGGAAGTGTGCAACAACCCCACACATACCTTGATAATTAGATTACCAATGCCAGGATGTCTGTCTTATCGACTACTCTCCTGCTCCCCCCCCCCCAGGCATCATGAAAGACCCAGTCCTGGGCTCAGAAAAAAAAAATATCTGGTCCTCTTCAAAGTACTCATAAGCCTCTTGTTTTAATTAAAATAATAATTATAAATTCTTGCTCTTATCACTAATGGGAGTTAATTATCTTGCATATGCTGCTGTTGCTGCTATGGCTGTAACGGAGTGAGGTTAAAGATAAGTGAAATGCAAATAGGAAAAAAAACACAAAAGGCAGTTACACTTTCCTAAATGTAATACCATACCAACCGCAACAAGATTCCTATGAGTAAGGCAGAAAACTCAGCATCCCACAACCAGTCAGAATTCATAACCAAAAACCAAAACTAAAAAAATCCTAGCAGCCAGTCAGCCAAGGTCACAGAAATCCCCATGCAGCACAACCTGACCTGAGGACTACAGTTAATGCAGAATGCTGCAGCACCATTGCTGACATGAGTGAGATCCTATCAACACATAATACCTCTGCTCTGACATCTGCATTGGTTGCTGATTTGCTACCAGGCCAAGTTCAAGCTGTGCTTTCCATGTTATGGGTGCCACATAGTACTTGTTCTGCTCTTGTAAGAAATCAGTCCTTTTGTATGGCAGCACCTATGCTTTGGAACTCCTTGCCTATTGACATTAGTACCTGCTAAAATCAGTTTTCTTGAGGCAAGCCTCTCCAGGTATGTGGAAGCTATTGTGTTTTTTAAATCAGTATTTAACTCATTGTTTGTTTTATTATTTTGAATGTTTTTAAGTATCTGTCCTTAACGCTTTTGCCAATAATTTTATAGTTTTAATTCTTTCTGTAAACCGCTTTGAGATTTTTTTACAATAAAGCGGTATATAAATGTTGTAAATAAAAATACATAAATAAATGTTGGAGTCACTGTGGCCCTTGAGTCTCTTCCCACTTTTAGGAACCAAGGAATCTGCCTTATACTGATTCAGGCCATTTCCTACCATGATTTCTTAAATGCAACACTGTACCATACCAACCACAACAAGATTCCTATGAGTAAGGCAGAAAACTAAGCATCTCACAACCAGTCAGGATTCCTAACCAAAACCCAAAAATATGATAAATGAAGAAATATTTATATAAGCATGACTATCAAATATATTTATTATTTACACAAACTGTACAGATATTTATAGTGCAATCCTAGGTTTATTTATTCAGAAGCAAGTCCCAGTGTATTCAGTGGGGCTTACTAAAACAGGGACAGAAATGCAACCTCAAGTGATAAGCAACTTCATTCACACAACCCAAAATTCCAAATCATGCCACTTTATGTTGTTTTGCAACTGTTTATACTTGTTTTTATGGTTATTGGATTTTAAATGGCTTTATTTCTTGTTGTGAGCTGCCTTGCTTTCCAACCCTACCTCACAGGGTTGTTGGAAAGACTCCATACACGCACACACGCACACTGCAATACATACAGCCCATATAATAGTTTATTGTCAAACCAGTTGGTCATTGCAGAAAAATCAGTATTAGTTTAAAAAAATCAGTATTAGTTTCCTACAGAATAAAAACTGTAATACCTAAGTAAGCCCTGCCTACTTGCTTTAAAATGGGACTGGAGGGGGGGACAGAAAGAGTTAGAACACAAACACAATTGTTTTTTACATTCACTCCAAAGTCTCATTGATTTTCCGCACATTCTTAACCATGTCTACTCAAAAGTAAGTCCTATTGAATTCAATGGGATTTACTCTGGGCATATGGGATTAGCACTGCTTTTAAAATAGCAAGTATTGGGAAGGTTTTCAAAACACTGCCCAGGATCTGACTCCTGCACACAAGAGGAAAAAAAACTGAAATGTATATTGTAATATTTGCAAGTGTTGAAATGAACTCCAAACACTGTGTAGAAGGAACAACCTTTATTGAACAGTGTGTTGCTGCAGAACCAAGAGCTCTACTTTCATTTTCCTACTGGTCCCACCCCCAACTGATTCCCCATACAACTACTTCTAATTCACTTGAGTTCCTACTCACATTACATCTCCCTTTTTATTTTTAAGAAAAAGATAGAAACTATTGTCTATACCGAATTGGTTTTCTGATCACTCTGCCTCTTGATGTAGTAACAGGTAACTCAGAGTCCAAAATCTTTTCTGGTATATCACTGGCACTTTGTGCTACAACTGTTCCACTTTTGTTGTCTTGAGACTCTGATAGGTCTACCTCTGATGGAGGTGCAGTTGCAGTCTCAGTAGTCTCATCCATTTTTGGTTCACAACTTGGAGTGCTTTGAAGATCTCTTATGTTCCTTCTGTAGACAGCTAAATCATCAGTCTGAACCAAATATGATCTTGGAGTCATGTTTTGTCCAGTCACTCTGGCTGGTTTCCACACTCCATCTTGCCAAACATTAACAGAATCACCAACCTCCAAAGGTGGTAAAGGCTTTGAACCTTTGTCAAAGTAAAGCTTCTGTTTTTCTTGTCTTCTCTTCAGATGTGTCTGTATGTCACCTTTTACCTGCTGAGGTAGTAACAACAGTGCTGAGGTAGGCAACCTGGTTCTTTAATGTCTCCCCATTAAAAGCTGTGCAGGTGGGGCTGTATCTACTGTAGGCGTATTTCTGTAATCCAATAAACTAAGATAAGGATCTGTGTTATTCAGACTAGATTTCTTAAGAATCCTCTTTACTGTTTGGATCACCCTTTCTGCCATTCCATTTGATTGAGGAAATAGTGGACTGGATGTTGTGTGAACAAAGTCCCAATCTTTGGCAAACATTTTAAAGTCTCTAGAGCAAAATTGAGGGCCATTATTACTGACAAACTCTTCAGGTATACCATGTCTTGCAAATATAGATTTGCAGTGTAAAATTACTGATCTACTTGTAGTGTCTTCAAGCAAACATATTTCCACATATTTTGAATAATAATCAACCAAAAGTAGATAGTCCTGTCTTTGAAATTCAAACAAGTCCATTCCTAGCTTCTGCCAAGGTCTTCTTGGAATTTCATGAGGTAACATTGGTTCTTTTTGGTTTTTATTTCTGAAGGTGTGACGTGGTACATGACAGTACCAATTTTTCAATTTGGGCACACATACCTGGCCATATACAGCTTCTCGTGCCCGCTTTTTACATAATTCAACACTCAGATGACTCTCATGTATAATATTCAATATCTCTTTCCTCAAAACTTGTGGTACTACGATTCTGTCACTTTTAAAAATGAGTCCATCAGTGTCGGAAGGCAGAGCTGGGGTCCCAATCCCGGGGAGCTGGATCCCGGAGAGTTGGGAGAAGAGTATTCGGATGGATGGCAGAGGGAAGGGGGAGGAACTTCCCCCCTTTGGAGTGAAGACGAAACAGAGGAACTGCCAGTGATAAGGTCGCTTAGCAACGGGGAGCCTGAGCCCTCCCTGGACATTCTCACGCCTCCCCCTCTTTCAGGCTCAGAGCAAGAGGGGAAAGAGGGAGGGCTGCTCACAGCCGAAAAGCGGGGAGGCAGTTTACCATCAG
Organism: Rhineura floridana; assembly: GCF_030035675.1. Taxonomy (NCBI): domain Eukaryota; kingdom Metazoa; phylum Chordata; class Lepidosauria; order Squamata; family Rhineuridae; genus Rhineura; species Rhineura floridana. Next base: position 17,540,146 of record NC_084489.1, read on the forward strand.
CCCCTCCCCTATCCCCCATCCTGGAATCGGAAACTTCAGAAGAGGAGGGGGTGATGCTTCCCCCCTCACCGCGCACACGCAGACAGCTGAAAAGACAGGAGAGAAGGGGGGAAGGCGGGCAGTACCTGAGGGGCAGTTAAGGAGGAGCGAAAGATTGCGCGCCCGTTTGGCCCCTTCTTAAAGAACAGGTGGGAAGAAGTCCCTTGCTCTGTCAACTTTCTCCCAATGCCGCAGGACCTGTATCCCTGTATTGCTTCATGAGAAAACGCAGTCTTTGTTTGGACATTACCCTAATAAAACACGAATTAACTACAGCCGTTGGTCTGGTTCCTGAGTCACATCCTGGGCCTGACAATCAGGAACATTTAATTCCTCTCTGTAATTCCAATAAACATGTATACACCCTGGAATTTCTACTCTTCTATCTGGCCACCCCTGCAAAATGGCATTTTTCAGGATTTGCAAAATGCTATCATTTTTAGTAGCCACCTGAAATTCTTTCAGTTTTGATTCGGAGATTGGTAAATAAGATAACATGAGGTTAACAGCAACCTCGGCTTCTTCAGAACTTATTCCTTCACCCTGTTCAAGATATGCCCTGGACAGAGTATCAGCAATGACTAATTCTTTGCCTGGTCCATAGTGCACTTGTAATTGATATTTCTGCAGTGTTAACTGCCATCTTTGGATTCTTGGAGGTGCAGTATGCAAAGGTTTTCTGAAAATTGCCTCCAATCGTTTCTGGTCTGTTTCCACAGTCATTTTTTTGCCATAGAGAAATTGATGTAATCTTGTGCATCCAAACACTATTGCCAACATTTCCTTTTCTATTTGGGCATAGTTCTGTTGGTCCGCAGTCATTGCTTTAGAAGCATATGCAACAGGTGCACCTCTTTGCAACAGTACAGCACCTAAGCCTGTAGAACTAGCGTCCACTGACAGAGTTACAGGTTCTTGCACATTATAATATTTCAAAACAGGAGCTTTTGTTAATAGTTCTTTCAACTGTGTGAATGCTGTTTCATGAACTGACATCCAGCAAAATTCAACATCTTGGGCCAACAGCTGTCTTAAAAGGGTTGTTACTGTTGACAAATTTGGGATAAACGTTGCTAGGTATGTCACCATTCCTAGAAATCTTTGAAGATCAGCTTTGTTACTTGGACTGGGCATTTCAGTGATGGCCTCTATTTTAGATGAATCAGGTTTTAGTCCTTCTTTGGTTAAGATGTGTCCTAGAAATTTGCATTTCACTGGTTTCAGATTCCTCTCTTGGCACCTGTCCAGAACTCTCTTCAGTCTCTCATTATGTTCCTGTTTGGTCTTCCCCCAAACCAGGATATCATCTATATAGCATGTGATCCCATCAATACCCTCAAATGTCTGTTGGATCATCCTCTGATAGACCTCAGGAGCTGAAGAGATACCAAATGGCATTCTTGTAAATCGGTACCTGCCAAAGGGTGTATTAAATGTGCATAGCCTGGAACTGTTGTCATCTAGCTGAATTTGCCAGAATCCACTACTGGCATCAAGAACCGTAAACAATTCTGCTTCTGCTAGCTTACTGGTAATTTCTTCTACAGTAGGCAATTGAAAATGTTCTCTTAAAATTGCTTTGTTCATATCTCTTGGATCTAAACATATTCTTATCTGGTCCCGGCCAGGCTTGTCTACAACCACAATTGAATTCACCCACTCTGTAGGTTCTTCTACCTTAACTATGACTTTTAATTGCTCCATACGAGTCAGTTCCATTTGGACTTTATCCCTTAGTGCCACTGGAACTTTCTGAGGTGCATGAATTACAGGTGGAACCTGTGGGTTGATTTTGATGGCGTATTTCGCTGGTAAGCAACCTAAGCCTTCAAATACATCTTTATATTCAACTGCAACATCCCATTGATCTACTGGAGCTCTTTTCATTGAATTAACTCTTTGCACCAAATTTAAATTAGTCACAGCCCGGAGACCGAGTACAGCTTGTGCATCAAAGTCTACTATGTGAAATTCCAACTCAGCTCTTTGATCTTTATATTTGCAATCCAGGTTACATTTACCAGACACATGCAGTCTTTCTCCAGAGTAGGTTATTAATCTGGTATTTGAACGCTGAAGTGGTTCAGCATGCAAGGCTTTGTATGTATTTAAAGACATTGCATTAGCCTTTGCTCCTGTGTCAATCTTAAAGGTCACATACTTGTGATCATTTATGAGAAGATCCACACACCATTCATCTTCCAGAGCTGTAGAATTCAATGTGCCAATGAAGAAATCATGAGCATTTTTAGCTGTATCTGCTACTGAGAACATTTGTCTGCGTTGAAGTTTTCTATCTCTAGTTTTACACATTTTAGCAAAATGGTTAAGTTTGCCACACCTTCTGCATTCCTTCCCATATGCAGGACAAGCATTTATGTCATGATGACTGATACCACACTTGTAGCAGGCCTTTGCTGCTTCTACAGGCCTCTGTGGCATTTCCTTTTCTTGGGGGCTGGTAGTAGTGCCAAGGCTCCATTTGCATTGAGGCTGGCTTACTTTGGCTTTTCAAAGGTACTTTTGCCCTGTAAGGCACCCATTTGTTTTTCTGTTGCCCCAAAATCTTTCATCTGTTTTGCAGCCACGTCTTCTGCCCTGCATATATTCACTGCACACTCAAGGGTTAAATCACTCTCTCTCAGTAACTTGGCTCTCAATCTGTCTGAGTGCCACACACTATGCGATCCTTAATAAGAGAATCACACAGCTCCCCAAATTCACAGGTCTGAGCCAAAAGCTTCAACTCAGTCACATATTGGTCTATACTTTCTCCTTCACTCTGTATTCTAGTGAAGAACCTGTGCCTTTCATAAGTAACATTTCTTCTGGGCACACAATATGCTTCAAATTTATTCATCAAAACTTGAATTTTATATTTATCTGCATCATCATCAAACTGGAAAGTATGAAATACCTCTCTTGCTTCTTCACCTGCCACTGGAGTCTCTCATCTTTCTTATCTGCTCCACTTGCAATGCAGTACAATTCAAACTCTTGCTTCCATCTTCTCCAATTCTCTGCTGCATTTCCTTCAAACACCAACTTTCCTGGAGGCTTCAGCTGGTCCATTTTTCACTGCCTTATGTTTTTAGGTAGTCTTCTGACACCATGCAATATTTACAAGTGTTGAAATGAACTCCAAACACTGTGTAGAAGGAACAAACTTTATTGAACAGTGTGTTGCTGCAGAACCAAGAGCTCTACTTTCGTTTTCCTACTGGTCCCACCCCCAACTGATTCCCCATACAACTACTTCTAATTCACCTGAGTTCCTACTCACATTACATATATACTTACCCAATTTATGAGATTTTCAGATAAACGGGGGGAACCACCATTTTCTGACATTGCAATGAGGTTCTCTAGACACTGCCTCAGGTCAATCAAACTGAAACACAACCCTGGCAACACTGATTGGCTTAATCCTGAACGGGTGGGGTTAAAGCTACGAAGTGCTATACAGTACTGTTTAAAGAAAGATTTAACAACCGGGTGCGGCTGACATTTTCATGTATATCTCGAGAACCAGACCACCTAGAAACTTATTGTTTTTTAAAAAAAATTAAAGCTGAGAATCCGGGCCACCTAAGGGGCTAAACGGGCACTGGGTGGCATGCAAAGAATCCGGGTAAAACCCAGCTAACCAGACAATATGGCAACCCTATCCATGATACTAGGGATGCCCAAACAAAAAGCCCTCATGTGTTGAGGGGAAGAGTGGGATTGTGCCAACTGACCATGACTCCTCCACACTGAAACACCGGCCAGCAATTCCCCCTGGTAACCATGTGTTCAGCCTCAATGAGAACAGTACCAATGTGTGGACAATCAGATCAGAGCCAGCAGCCTACCCAGTCCTAGGAATGGAGACAGCAGTGTGGGCCCATCCCTTGTGATGCCTCATTCACATGTGATGTCCCACTTCATATGATTCATGTGTGGAGGGGGCTATAAACAAAAATACAACACTGACATTACAGTAGCATATTCCAGCCTGGTACCCTCCACATGTTTTGGACTATAACTCCTGCCAGCTCCAGCCAGCATGGCTGTGCTGGTAGGTGCTGATGGGAGTTGTAGTATGCAACATCTGGACTCTGGAGTGAACCAGGATGAGAAAGGTGGTTTTATACCATCTGGAAGGCATTGTGAAATGCTATTAAAAGTGGAACCCTTCCAGCTTCCACTTTTCTAATCTTCCTTTTTTTACACACTAATCATTCAGTAAGGAAATGCCAAGGGATATATATGTGCAGATGATCCCTCTAGAATGAACAACTTAGCAACAGTATCTTATATGTGTGGGATGAACTAAAGTGATAAAAGTGGGTATCATGTTTGACAAATCCACATGAAAATGCTGAAAGCAGAGGAAAAGTTGTCAATGCATATGCTTATACCGATCAAAGAAGCAGATTTTAAGTTGATAAAGAGAACTATTTGCTTGTCATTGCCAATACACTCAATAGATTTTTAAAAAATATAACCAGATTAATTCCAGTAAGAACTACTGGTTCCAATAGCAGTGATGGTTATGTGGAAAGCAAAGAATAGTGTGACTAATATATGAATTTGATTGTTTTCCTTTATTTCTAATATCAAAATCTATGGTGTTGGCCAAATGCATCACTTAAAAGGATTTTTTTAATCATTGTGATGACCTTCTGTTTGATGATCTATTTACTATTTATATTTGCTTAGATGGCTCTTGTAAGAGAACTTCAGTCACTTAGGAAATCTCTGTTTGGCTACTCTAACGTTTAACCAGCTGCGAAGCTACTTCTGTATGTAGCATCAGACATCACAACTGCAATGCAGCTGGCAAAGTGGGGGAGAGAACAGCTGGCTGAGAATATGCAGTAAAGGGACATAAAAGCACGTGGAAGAGAGGTGGACTATCCCTTGCTTTTTTAAAAGGATTTCTTAAGCCTTACACATTGTTACAGTTTCTAACTATTTGAACTTTGACCACAACAGAATGATGATTTCTTCTGCCCTCTCCAAATACAGTCATAATTCATCTCTTTTTCTTTTCTTTGGGAAGAGAATCATGGAATTGGGGGATAGGCAAGAAAAATGTGCCTATTTAAGAGATGCCAAATTACTCCATCTGTGCATATGGCAAAGTGTTCTGGATCCCCCCCCCCTGCATTACATTTTTAGATTGGCATGACATCGGGAGAGGAAAGTTCTTGACATTAACTTTGAGGGTTCTCAATAAAGGAGTCAGCCCTGATTTAAATTGTCCCCTCTGAAAATGTTACTTGTGTCCAATGTGCATGAAGTGAGAGACAAAGAGCAAAAATACACAGAGACAGGGTTGGGAAAAACAAGGCCACAACTTTATTATTCCACTACAGCCATAGTCTAAGTTGGCAAGGAATGGGGCAAGGATTGTGTGATCAGGCAGCCTACCTGCTGTCTTCCTCCCCAGCCTACCAGCTGGGGCATACACACAGGAGGCATTCGGGACCCACTCTGGCATGGACCATTTTGAGGAAAGCCCCACCTGAAGACTTGGATGGGTGATAGTCAGCCTCAGCCCACCAAGCTGGGGCCAAGGTCTATTGAGCAGCCCCACCCCAAACTCATTATGAGGATCCCCCTCTAGAACTATTGATCCTGCCCAATGCCCTTCACCTGCCAGGCAAAGTTGTGACATGAAAATGCAAACCAAACAACTTCAAGGAAGGCCAAAAACCTTGCACAAAGAGCTAATCATGTGGAGGGTAAAATTCTTTCCTAGTCCACTTAACAGGTGATTGACAATGTCCATAGGAGGAGTACATGAAAAAAAGAGGGCGAGTGGGTGGGGAACTCACTGCCAAAACTGAGGTGTCTCTAGGCAGCACAGCCATTATTTATAGAATTGGTGCAGCCCAGAGAAGTGAAGTTCCCACCCCGGTCCACGCTGAGTCTCTGTCCCCAAGGCTGACCCACAATCCCAGATTGGCTCCAACAAGGGCCAATGGACGTGCGCCATCCATCACCTCTTAGAGCCCAATTGGCTCCTTCCCCTTCACAGCACATGTAGTGCAAACCTGCCCACTGCTAAGGATGACAAGTAGGGATTTCATGTCTAGCCTGTTGGAATCAGTCCTGTTTATATTCATGGTTCCCATATTAATTGTCTAAAAATTTATTAACAGGTGCACACCTGAAACTTAGCACAAAGGGTATGTTAGCTTACCAACCAAATACCAGGGATGTGGGAACTTTTTCAGCTTAAGTGCCACATTGGGCAACCTTCTGAGGGTCACATGTCAGTGGTGGGCAGGGCCAGAGGCTGAAGTGGGTGGGGCAACAAATGGAAAATTTACCATTCTACAGTAGGCTACTTTCTACACATACTCACACACTCCCCTCTGTCCACCACCCAGATAAGTAAGAGGCATTATCAGAATCCAGGGGCACATTCCAGTTAGACAAAAATACTTGGGGTACAAAGCATGACCAGTGAGCTGTGAGGCCTAGAAAGAGGGTGTGTGGCCTGGGGAGAATTCCAAGGGCAAGACAGAGAGGGCAGGAGGACTGCATTTGGCCCCCAGACCTGAGGTTCTCCACCCCTGCCATATACAGTGCTGATTGAAATTGCTTGACACAACCAACTGGGTTGGCTAATTAGATGTCTGGGTAAATAGCAGTGCTTTTTTAAGCAGCCTTCCTCAGCTTCTGCCAACCGTGAGCAGTGTGGGATGACATGAGCAGATTCTGGACAGGAGGCCTAGATGAGCCAGAGAATTGTTCCAAGAAATTTCACTGCACTTAGCAAAAGACTTTTTCTGTCTCTCAAAATTCCTCAGATATTTATCCCAAGAAGCAATCTCCACATACATCTTGAAATGTTGCTTTAGATCAGGGGTGGCTAATTTTTGATCCTCTAGATGTTGCTGAACTACAACTCCCACATCCCTGACTGCTGGCCATGTTGACTTGGGCTGATGCAAGTTGAAACCCAACAACATCTAGAGGGCCTGAGGTTAGCCGCTCCTGCTTTAGATTATGTCCTGTAAAAACACTAAAATCCAAAGTCTTACCCAGACATAGACTCTTCAACAAAATGCACAGTGCTGGCAAGAGACAGGTAATATTTATTTATTTAATGTTAATAACCACAACGTAGCTTGACTAACAACCTGCATTAATATTTTCTCTGGGATCCAGGTGTAGATGTGTGGAACCCTCTAAGAAACACTTATTGAAACTGTTCCAGCTTTTCTCAGAACATCTCAAGGCAAGCAGGATCCTCCAGTTTCACCTTTCAATTTTGCTTCAAGCAAAGTCCAGTGGCACATCTATTTAGGATTGTGCAATTAGCCTGATCATTAAAGTGCCTTCAGTGTTCACCTTCAAATTATGCTTCATAGGCAATGCCACCAGGAACATAATAATAACTCATTTTCAGATTGTTAATTACAGGGGACTTACTCGCCCTGTTGCAATACACACAAATTAAGCTCCAAATCATGTTCCATCGCTAAATAATTCAAAGCAGTTTAAATATATTTGTTCTTGGATGCCCTTCAGGATTGAGGTGTGAAGCATAACCAAGCTTGAATCCAATATATATATATATATATATATAATAAGTTTTTTAAATGCAGTACAAAATGCATTGATCAACACAATTGCTTCTATCTATAATTAACATGAGTATTGTGTGGATGAAAAAACACATATTAACCTTAACTGTCACTGAGTATCCCAGCAATCTATGCTGTTTGTAGCAATTTAGAGAAATACCTTTAGATAGGTGTATGTTTAGTGATTTTTTTTTTATTTGATCACATTTATCTCTATTTCTGCCCACCCTCTCTCTTGGTATATTGTGTGTTCTTTCCAGTGGCTCACCATCAGGAAACAGTTTCATTTATTTATTGGAGGGAATCACATGAACATGTAGTAGACATTTTTGTTATTTCACTCTCCAGCTATTCTGTCTCTCTGTATTATTACTGTGCACTCCTAGATATCAGTTGGGTTTGTCAACAGGGGTCTATTTTACCATAGAGGTAAAAGCAATTACTGTTAATTGTGATTCACTGCATGAAATGGTTAGTATAGCCTATTGTTCAGTTATCCTTGTATTCGTACCTATAACTGTAACATACATCACGGGCATATGCTTGCTGAGGAGAAATAAAATCCTGTCTCCCTCCATTGAAAGCACGCTGTGGGGTTTGTTAGACACGACAGAGTGAAGATAATATATTACATTTAGAAGGCTCCAAGGCCAGCCATGGCTATCTGCACCTAATAATTAGTATTTAAATGGCTCGTTTCAAATGTTCAAAGCACATAACATACATTATCTCAGTCATCCTTGTAACAATCCCCTAAGGTAGGGCAGATGTGAGCTTGAAACTGAAAAATAGTGACTCACCTAAAGCCACATAATGAGTTTATGTTTGAGGCAAGATTTCAAATGGGGAAAGCTATTGTCCAATGCATGCTTATGTGAGCTGCGTTTACAGTGGACAGGATCAGTCAGGACTCAACATTGTTGAGGCCGGACCCCTGCTGACCCTCTGAGCTTCAAGGCATTCTTGCTCTTCCTCCTTGCTGTCACTGCCTGTTCGTCTGCCCTCTCCAAGCGTGTAAGCAGTGACAGAAGTAAGAAGATGTAGCAACAGAGATGCATCAACTTGAGGAGATCTTTTTGGAATGCCTCACAATCTCTTTTCTTTTGACTACCCCAAACAATTTGGTATCACTGGCAACCTTGGCCACCTCACTACTTCCCCCCAAATTCAGATGGTTTATGAACAAGTTTAAAAGCACAGGACTTAATACCAATCCTTGGAGGATTCTACTTTCTACATCCTTCCATTGGGAAAACTGTCCATTTATTTCTCTTTGCTGCTTCATGTTTCTTAACAAGCTACTGATCCACACAGGACCTCTCCTCTTATTCCATGACTGCCACACTTATTCAGGAGTCTTGGGTGAGTTACATTGTCAAAAGGTTTTTGAAAGTTAAAGTACACAGTGTCATCTGGATTGCCTTTCTATATATGCTTGTTCATTCTCAAAGAACTCTAAAAGGTTAATGAAAAGATACTCTTGCAGAAGCCATGCTGAATTCTGCTTCAGCAAGATTTGTTCTTCTATGTGCTTTGTAATTCAATCTTTAACACTGCCTTTCTGGGATAAACATTAAGCTTACCAACCGGTAATTTTCCAAATCCCTTATGGGACCTCTTTTAAAAATTGGTGTTACACTGGTCACTTTCCAGTCCTTAGCTATGGAGGCTGATCTTAGGGACAAGTTACATATTTTTGTTAGATGATCAGCAGTTTGACATTTAAGTACTTGAAGAACTGTCAGGTGACTGCCATGGACCCAGAGTTTTTAATTTTTCCATAAGGCCTAGAACTTTGTCTCTTATCACCATTATTTGCCTCAGTTCCTCAAACTCCTTTTCCGTGAAAGTTAGTTCAGGCACAGGGATCTGTCCTTCATCTTCTGCTATGAAAACAGATGCAAAGAATTAAATCAGCTCCACCAGAATCTCCCTTTCCTCCTTTAGCACACCTTTGACTCTCTTGTTGTCCAAAGGTCCAATCACCTCTATTGCCAGCCCTCTGATACTAATGTATTTAAATATTTTGTTGTTGGTGGTGGTTTTCAGTTTTTTTAACAATGTGGTCCATGAATCCCTTTTTTTTTTGCGTCCCTTATGTATGCTTGCATTTCTTTTGCCAAAGTCTGTGTTCCTTTTTGTTCTCTTCATTTGGACAAGAGTTCCATTTTCTACAGGAAGCCTTTTTTATCTAAAAGTTTTGTTGACCTGCTCATTAACCATCCTGGCATCCTCTTGGCCCTCATGTTACCTTACTGCACATTCTAGTTGAGCTTCTGTTATTTGGGTTTGAACAGCCCCCAAGTATTCTCAAGAGAGTTATTCCTCTAAAATTAATTAAAATATAGACACTTTTGTGGACTCATATGCAGTCAAGATATTTTTAAGTTCCTAGTTCTGTACCCCGCAGTTTGGATTGTTTTGTTATATCTTAAATAATAATAAAATAATTTTAGAAAGAGAAAGAGAAAACGCACAAGCTGTGCTTGCATCCATCAAGTAGAAGTAATATAGCAACTGAGGAAATGATGTGTACAACAGAACACACAGGTGCCTACGTTAATATAGCTATGTATTAGGGACTGATGAATCTGTCAGTTTCAATTTCCCTCAGTTTCTAATTTTTCCAAGCTTAACTTCAGTCCTTCGCATTGCACATCATTTTGCAATTTTTTAAGTCCTCATGAAAATGTATCAGCATTTAAGTGTGAATTTCTTCTAATGTATACATTTTTGCTTAATTTAATTTTTTTGCAAAACAAATTCTCTTGTTTCTAATATAATGCATTTTGCATGTTATTGTCATTAATATACACATTTTATGCACACTTTAGCCTCTTAGATGCATTTTTGTACATGTTATTTGGCTGGAGACCTGCACTGCAAAATTCAGAGTAATGCACATTTTGAAAGATAGCTATGTTTCGGTTCACATACTGTTTCGGAAAATATGGATTTGGTAGGTTTGCCTTTAAATGCAAACAGAATTGAATTTCTTTCCCATCCCTATTTCCAACACAAAACAATGGGCAGTACCCAAGCTTCACTCAACTGCATGGAGGCCACTAATGCGCTTTAGTTAAAATTTAGACTGATATATTTTCTATTCTCTCTTTAATGTTTTGTAGCAATCCTTCTTGAATAACTTTGATCACTGCAAAATGAAGCCTCTTGTTAATCATTGGCTTCCCATGTCCAGTTATCTGTGTTTCTACCTTGTCCTCCTTCCTCTTATCACATTTCATGTGTTTCTAAGCGTGTGATTTGATAACATCTGAGTACCAGTAACACGTTGATTCTAGATCATTGAGCATTCGGTCTGGAAAGCTGAACTGTAGCAGGAATGACTCTTTGCTGCAGATAGACTGAATTATTTCCAGTGAGCTCCCACATAAAGATTTAGCAAAGTGGAATGACAGTGGTATATTTTAAAAGATTCCTTGCTCCTTTTTCCCCGTTTGTCATTTCTATTAATATTCAGAAAATTCTCAGTAAATCAAAATTTAAACAGGGGCACAATCACCAGTGAATGTCAGTAGGAAGGATCCATTCAGTTTCTCACACTCTCAGGATCACTATTTTTTTTATTAACCATACTTAATCTGACCTTCACCTGAGTGTCCTAGGACAAAAATATACACAGCCCAATCCAACAATTAAACAATAAGATTAAAACAGCATAAAACAAAATACAGAATTCAGTTACAATAAAACCAACAGCAGCAGCAGAAATTCAAATACCCAATACACCTTACCCCTCCCCAAAAGCCTGGGCAAATAGATACGACATAGGAGGTTTTGTGAACATTATCACCTGTGATTTTTTTAAGTATTAATTGCAGCTGCCAGAAGAGGGGTGTGATACAGACCAAGACCATAGTACTGGGAAAACAAGGAATTTCCAAGGCAAAATAATTATTGTTTCCATCCAGGTTGTTAGTTCCATGCTTCCATATTACCATATTTACTTAGAGGATTTGATTATCTAGTGCTGCCCCAAGTGTCTTGACTACACCAGAAATGTGTATGACTGGGGCCTTCCAAATATTGTTGGACTATACTAGGGATAGGAAGAAATTAGATTCAGTTCACATTTAAAGCTGAATCTATCAAATTCACGTTTTCCAAGAACCAAAATACAGACATCCTTTGAAATTTGTAATGTAATTCTCCAACCAACCAATGTTTACAAAAATGCATACATTAGGGGAAAGTAGTGAATAAAAATGAATACATTAATAAAAACCACATGCAAAAATTATTATAAGTAGGGAAATAGCTTGCAAAATGTCTACATTACTCAAAACTACATAAAAATGTGACAGAAGAAATTTGTACTAAAATGCTGAAAAACTGTCATGAGGATTAAAAATGGCTTACAAAAATATTCTATAGTTAGATTAGATAGATACAGCCAATCAAGTTGCATAATTCCCAAGTGTTGACCACGCGTTTCCTGGTTGTCTTGGGAAAGACAGGCCTTGAATCCAGTGAGGGGAGCAATCACTACAGCCAATAAGCAGCACACTACTGCTGCAAAGAGAGCAACCCTCTAGGTCACATACTGGTTTGTTGCTTGTAGCAGAAAGCTCAATATATAGTTCATTTGCCAGTACTTCGTTGTTTTTAAGGACGCTAAGTTGCATTCTCTGATACCAATGTATAACTGACATTCAAGCATATAATGAGCCAAATCTTCCAGTACTGGCTCCCAATTTGTTTCATTAGTATTGTTGTGAGTTTGGGGGTTGGAATGGATGATCCCTGTGAGTCCCCTTCCAGCCTCTGATTTGGAATCCTGTGCCTTGGGGTGAGGGGCTGGCTCTGCTGGCCAGATAAGTTTCTTTTGTTAAGCTAATAGAGTGGCCAGTTTGCTAATGGGTCTTTCAGGTGCCCAGCAACTGGCCAGGAAGATCCTTTGGTCATTGAAACTCTTCAGGAGAGCCTTCCCCCCTCCTGGCGGCTAGCAGAGGTTTGTGCTTTGAGTGTGTTTACAGTTGTGTCTGAGAAAGGCTGGGAACTGGAGGCAGGCAGAGAGGCTGGCTTTCTGCACCATGGCTTTAGGATGCCTCCTGCAACCCTGATGGAAAAGCTGGATATTGGACTGCTGATGCCTTGAACCCCTCCATCCTAAGCTCAGGCCGGGATGTGTGTAAATAAACAAACCATATTTCATAAAGACACCACAGTCTCCGCTGACCTTCTTCCCAAGGAAACCAAGCCCAGGGCGAGCGCAGGGACCCCTGGAATCTCACCGCTCAGAGATTGGGGAGGTGCGCAACAGTATTATTCTGTTCACTACTGTGGAGGCCTTTGTAGTCAGCCATATTTGTTGTTGTTATAGGGTTAATGGTGATTTTATTTATTTGCTTGCTTTAGAAATTCATTTCCCACTTTTCAGTTACAAAAAAAAAGTGTACACAGTGGATGCATATACAAACCACACCTTTAAAGCACATTGCTCCCCCCACAAAAAAAGAACCCTGAGAACTGTAGTTTACACCTCACAGAGCTACAATCCCTAGCACTCTTAACAAACTACAGTTCCCAGGATTATTGGAGGGGGTGCTTTAAATATGCTTTAAATGTAAGGTGTGTATGCAGCCAGTGTCAGCAATCTACATTTATTTATTTATGCTGTGTTTCCACCAAAGGCCTCCAGAGCAGCTTGCAACAAAATAAGTAAAGTGTAATAACTGTAACTGTAGATGGACAACTTCAGGGCCCCTGCTTGCTGTCCCTTCTTATTGTTCTTTAACGGGCCCTTCCCCAACAAAAGATGCCCAGCAAAGTGCCACCAGCTTTGCCTCGCTGCTTCTTTCTCAAGTCACCTCTTCATTCTCAGCTAGAATGCATTACCCATAATCCCACCCGTCTGCTATTTCCCCCTGGCATCTAAAAGAAATACTATGCTTGATTTTACTGTGCATGTATATACATTTAGCACAATTAAATTTCACCTCAGTAAATCTCCGTTTGTTGCATGTACTCATCAAGAAGATGGATGTTTTGGTTATGAAGCCAAATTGATTTCATCGCTTTGGATTTAAGTGCGGCAAATGAAAAGTATGTTTAAAGCCTATTTCCTTTTCAATCATTCCTATCACCCTTTACAAGAGACATAATAACAAAGGGTATTATGGCACCCTGAAGAGTAGCACATTCCCATGAGCTTTCATAAGCAAAAACCTATTGTTTCAGATGCTTGAAGCAGCCAGGGAATATGATGCATATTATGCATGTGCAACACACACACACACACACACACACAGGAGCTGCAACAAAATGTTGCAGTATATCCTCCTTCCTAAAAGGAAGTTCAGGGTTCCAGCTAGCATTTCCCTCCAAGCATTCCACTCCTACTCACCTGGCACACACATGTAGATTTTCTTTTCCAACTGTCACTCTATATTCAGTTGCTACTGAGCATGCTCAGTCTTTATTAGGATTGCGGGGGATTGCACCTAATACTCTTAGTTAGTAACATCAATTATTATTAGTTAAAAATCAAAGATATAACCCCAGATGTTTTGTTCCAATCTGTCCAATCTAAATATTCCCAAATACCGTAAGGCATTTACCATTATAAGATTAAATGTTCTTCCCTCGGCTCTCCTAGAAGGGCGCTATGCGAAGGTCCCTTACATAGATCGTCACTGCCCATGTGGAGAGGGAGTGGTTGAAAATAATATCCATGTCTTGCTTTACTGTTCGTTCTATAACGTTATTCGACAACAATTCATTTTACCTTTAATCACAAATATAGAACATAAACCATGGATAGCTTTGGATCAATACCTTCTGGAAGATCACTCTCCAAAAATATCACTCTCAATAGCAAAATTCTCTGCAGCAGCTATACTTCTTAGATCTAATATTATGAAAAACTCACAAAATATACCCAGACTTGATGATAATAATAATACTTCTAAATAAATTTTAGAATAGTGTATATTCTGATACTGAACCCAATCTAGAATTTGAAGAACTAACAAGTTATTCTTGACCAATGTATTTTTTTTAATATGATTTTAATGTTTGTACTGTTTTTATCTATGCTTTGCCAATGGGCTGTAACAATAAATTACTTACTTACTTACATACTCTTAGTTAGTAAACCTGCAAAACACAGTGTTCCCCAGAGCATACTAAAACTTGCTTCTCAGTTGCCCTGTGTTAGATACAATCCTGTTGACACTCACCACCTGAAGGGGGAGGGGAGACAGAGAGAGGATTGGACTGCAATCCAATGAAAGAAACAACAATGAATTAATTGTATTATTTTGGGTTAATTAATCTACTAATCTATTTAGCAACTTTGCATATGGATTACAAAATATTTCTGCAGCAAGAAGAATATATTTTTAGATGGCATGTGTTACACCAGGCATTGTCTTAGGAGAGCCGTTTCTCCTGTGTGCAAGAGAAAGGGAAGTGCCCCTTTTAAGTTTGTAGTAGCTGTCAATTTTTTAAATTATTTATTTATATAGCACCATCTACTGATTTACAAAGAAGAGATATGACCGATCCCCAGCCCAAGAGTCTGCAGAAGAATCTAAAACAGACACGGAGAAACATCTGAGGAAGATGGCAAATGGAGGCATAGGTAATCAGGGAAATATGAGGTGATTTCAACTAGACTATATTGGCTTATTTTCAATAAGGAATAGGAGCTAGAGAGATGAAGTAATAGAAACTCCAGAGGGGAGGGAAGCAGAGAGGGAGGAACACAACGGATAAAAATGAGATTGGGGAGGAGGGCTGGCACCAGGCATAACTGGGTCCTCGGGCACCAACCTGTCCCAGGCCTGAGATATCATACTTCCCACACCCCCTCCTGATGCAGGCGGCATGGAGCTTAAATAGTCCCACTGTGTTGCGCTGCAGCCAACTCAGAAGGGACAGGAAGGGGGGAGGCATGAGTTTCAGGCACCTCCGCAGCCAGAAGAAGCAGAGTTGGGGATTGTTGTGTCTGAGCAGGATCGTGCGGGAGGGGGGCAGCCTGCTCTCCAGCCAGTTCCCACGAGTAACGCCCTTTCCGAGGAGCCGAGCGCACCGCCCCCAGTTGATGCAGAGGACTTGTGGGGGGAAGCTTCAGAGTCAGTGCCAGCTCCTCCTTTCCCAAGCAGTTCCCAGGAGGATTCCAGTGTGGCACCGCCCCCTGACCTCAAGCCCGTTGCTCGGGAGCAGGTGTCTTCAGATGAGCTGTTGGATGCGCGTCCCCTGTCTCCTCGTTCCCGTTGCCGTGAGAAACGGACAGGGCAAAGACAGGAATTACAAAGGAGTCAGAGATTACGTTCGAAAACATTTCCTATATAAGCCTGCCGCTCCCAGTGGGGGGTTGTTGAGTCAACTTCCTTCACATGCTGCAGAGCATGTCTAGAGTATAGTTAGGGACTCTAGTGAGTTAGCGTAGGGTTTCCTATGAAGCGCAATGCCTTTGATGTATCCATTACTCTAATAAAATGAGATTTACTTGCACACACACTCCAGCCTCATTCTTTCGGCTCTGGACAGGACACACTGGCCCCACCTACCTCCCACATCAGCTCGCACACCTGCCATCACTCAAGATGGCAGGAGCATCAACCCCTTACGGACACCCCTACCAGGGCTGGTCCCAGACATGCCAGACATGCCTGGGCACAAGCTTGCCCCAGGGCCCGGCACTCCCCTTCCATGATTTGCAGCAGGATCGCTGCCGCAAATCACACGCCGAGAGCTCCAGTGCCCCCACCATTCCCTTGCTTCTTCAACCTACCTTTCTCAGCTGTTGTGCAGTTGCGTGCGCAGTGCTGCCCTTAACCAAGATGATGGCTGAGTTTCCCTAAGGAGCTGAAGACTCTGCCGCCATCTTGGCTGATGGCATGCATGTGTGCTATACGCGCACATCCCTGCCATGAGCCAAGATGGCGGCAGAGGCTTCAGCCCCTTAGGGAAACTCGGCCACCATCTTCGTTAAGGGCAGAACTGCGCACACAACCATACAATATCTGAGAAAGGTAGGTTGAAGAAGCAAGGGAATGGTGGGGGCTCCAGAGCTCTCGCCATGTGATCTGCGGCAGCAATCCTGCTGCAAATCGCAGAAGAGGAGCAGAGGGGCCCCTCAGCAGCCCCTGTAGCCCCAGAGGCCCTCGACCAGGGCCCCACCTGGCCGCCCTTTGGAGCCAGCCCTGACCCCCACAGCCATCTTGGGTGATGGTAGGCATGTGTGTGCAGCATGCTAGCATTGCAATGCAGGAGATAGGTGGGGCAGGCAGGCTTATTTAAGCCCACACTGCCTGTATCAGGTGTGTGTGTGTTGCCTGGCAGGTCCCACTCTGCAATCCGCAGCAGTATCACATAGCTGGATCCCACAACCCAATGCTGGCATAGAACAAGAACTCCACCTTCCAGCCTAAGGAGGGGCTCTTCTGGGCCACAGGGGCCCTTGGCCAGGGACCGATCTGATCTCCAGGCCTGTAGGAGAAAAAGAATTCCTGCCATCATCAGACCCAAGAGCTCTGGCAATGGTGGGCCTTTGCAGCCATGCCAGAGAAGACCTGGCATGGCTTCAAAAGCCCCTTCCCTTAGGCGCAATGAGGCCACACGCACCTGTCGCGTAGGGGGCAGAGCAGGGTGGCTATGTATGCCTTGCTCCATCTCCCCTCAGTGTGTTTCCCGCCTTACATGACGACGGAGCAGGTCCTCTCTTACTTTTGCCTTGGAGGCCTGTTCTGTTGGAGCATGGGGGTGGTGGAAGGAGGCCGGGCACTTGTGCGGAGAGGCGTTGGTACGGCGGCAGCAGGGCACGGCTTTACTCTTGCCCCACTAGCCTCCACTAGCAGCCATTGGTTTCCTGCCATTTTAGGGGAGGTATTCTGCTCCTGGGGGGGTGGCAGGTGGCCATTTTAGGCCATTCTGCTGGTTCCTGCCATTTTTAGGTGGGGAGTTTTTGCTACTCCTGAGGGGGTAGCCATTTGGGGGCAGCTAGCTTATGTGGTGGCAATTTTAGGTCTTTTGTGGTACATTGTGTGGCCATTTTGGAGCACACTTTGCTTCTTCATGTGAGTGGCCATTTTGGACACATTTTGCTGTCTTGTGTTTGGTGGCCATTTTGAGGAGCCATTTTGAACACATTTTGCTGCCTCGTGTGTGGTGGCCATTTTGGAGAGGCCATTTTGGAGCACATTTTGCTCCATCGTGGGTGTCGGTGACAATTATTGAGCAGCCTTCTTGGATGCTTTTTGATCTAGCTGTTTAGGTTTTTCTCAAAGGGCTCCTAGTGGGTGCTATTATACCTCCCAAGAAGGGTGCCGGGGGCTTGAAAGGTGAGGGTAAAAATGTGAAGTGACTGGCTCAGAGGCCGCCTCCTCTACTTCAGAAGTCCTCATCCTCGGAGGATGAGGGGCCTGATATGGCCTCAGTGTTAGCCGGCATTGAGTCTCTAGAGAGGTGGAATAGGCAGCCTCAGGAGGCTAGTGGGGCAAGAGTTAAGGCAGCTAAGGATACACAGAATAAGAGCAGTCGGTATGGCACAGATTGGGATTCTGTTTTAGGCTGATTGGCTGTCTCAGGTCAGTTTGCACCTCCTTGTTCAGCGCCTGAGGTGGAGGACTGTGACTCCTGGGAGTCCTGTGACTCCTGGGAGTCCTGTGACTCCTGGGAGTCCTGTGACTCCTGGGAGTCCTGTGTTGGTGAAGACTGCGGCCCATCTGGGTTATGGTGAGTCCATACCTGCAGGTAATGTGTGGGGAATGCCTGGGTGGCCTGGGATGGGGCCTGGGGGCATGCCTTGGGGAAAAGCTCAGGAGTGGCCTTATTCTCCTTATGCAGATGCAGTGCCTTCTGGGTATGGAAGGGGGATGTCTCCTCCCGTCCAACAGCAGCCTGCGAGTGAGGCTTGAAGGCAGGTTTGGATTTCTATGGGCGGTCCTACCATGGGGCCGGCTCAGATGCCTGCTGGTCCTTCAGCTTATGTTCGGGCTGGCGCCTTGCCATTTGGGGAGACGTCTGCTCCCCTGGGGGCTCATTTGTTGTTAGCAACAAGAGAGCATATATGGAAAGGGGAATACGTTGATGTGTTTTCCTTATTATACCGAGAGCCCAAACAGAAGGAGAAGGATAGGCAAGAGGAAAGGGACGATGAGAAATTTAAAAAGAAAAAGGTGGATAGGACCTGGGGCAATTGGTTGGCAGGGTTTTTGATCTATATGGGGGTAGTGATCCAGCACCAGTCTATGAGGGCAACAGCCTTGGTTAAGTACCTTGATGTAATTTTTAGAGCGCATACGGAATTCGTGGGATCAGCATGGCTGGCCTATGATGAATCTTTTAGAATGAGGGCAGCAGTGGATGTTCACCTGCAGTGGGACAGGAAAGACCCGGAGTTGTGGTTGCAGTTTATGACTGCAGCTTGACCCATGCAGGGTGACAGGGCAGATAGTGGGCATTTGCTTGATAAGTCTGCCAATGTGGCTCCTACTTGTGGGTCCACGGGGCAAGGGGTTCAACCCCGCCTGCTGTGTTGGGAGGTCAGCACTAAGGGCTTTTGTAACAGAAACCCATGTAAATTTAGGCACGAGTGTTCCATTTGTGTTAGCTCCCATCCCTTCACCAGTTGCCCTAGGGCTCAGGGATTTAAGGGTTTTCAAAGGGGGGGGAAATCAGGGGCTGGAGGACAGCCTTCAGGAAAAGGGCCCCACACTGATTAAAATTCCTCAGCTTATGCATTTGCTCTGGTATTATCCAAGAAGGGCAGATGCATCTTATTTGGGGTAAGATTTTCATTCTGGTTTCAAGATTCCGGTTGTTGGGGAGCAGAGACCTTACATGTCAGGGAATCTTAAGTCTGTGGTGGGAATGGAGTTTGTGGTGCAAGAGAAAATTAACAAGGAGGTGGCTGAGGGACGGGTCTTGGGCCTGTTTGATCACCCTCCCATGCCCACACTAAGGGTTTCCTAAGAAAGGTTCTGGACAGTTTAGGCTCATTCATCACCTGTCTTACCCTAGGGGGCAGTCGGTGAATGAAGCTATTCCCAAACATTTGTATTCGGTGTGTTACACTTCCTTTGACAGCGTAGTTTTGATGGTCCGGCGTTTTGGCCAGGGCGCTTTCATGGGTAAGTGTGATATAAAGTCAGCGTTTCGTTTCTTGCCAGTCCACCCTTTGGACTTTAATCAGTTGGGATTTTCTTTCAAGGGTTAGTTTTATGTGGATTGAGCTTTGCCCATGGGGTATTCTATTTCATGTTCAGCTTTTGAATGCTTCAGTACCTTCCTTCAGTGGGCTCTCAGGATGCGAGCTGGCTGTGATGCAGTAGTGCATTATTTAGATGATTTTCTGTTTGCTGGTCCTGCTAGTTCACAGCAGTGCAGCCAGCTAATGGGGACATTTGGGCAGTTGGCAGAGGAGTTAGGTGTGCCTTTGGCCAAGGAAAAAACGGAGGGCCCATCACCTGTGCTCACCTTTTTGGGTATTGAGCTTGACTCGGTGGCACAGGTTTGTGGGTTACCGGCAGTCAAATTAAGGAATTTGAAGTGCAAGGTCAATAGCATGCGGGAAGCAAGGAAGGTTACACTCAGGGAGCTTCAGGAGTTGGTGGGACATTTGAACTTTGCGTGCAGAGTCATAGCACCTAGCAGAGCATTTCTGTGCAGGATTTGTGACCTGATGAAGGGCCTAAGCAGGCCTCATCATTGGGTTAGAGTTACTAGGGACATGAGGGAGGATTTGCTAGTTTGGTTGTGTTTTTTGGAGCAGTTTAATGGGGTTTCATTTTGGCGTAGGGAGGCATAGTTGCAAGTTCACTCTGATGCTTCTGGGGCTTTAGGCTTTGGGGTTATTTTCAGGGACAGATGGTGTGCTGAGGCATGGCCAGTGGCATGGGCAGAAGCTGGCATCACTAGGGATTTGACGTTTCTGGAGTTTTTCCCAATAGCGGTTGCCATGCACCTGTGGGCGGCTGAGTTGGCTCACTCTGTGGTGCATTTCTGGTGTGATAACCAGGCCACAGTATGCGTTATCAACTCTCTTACTTCTAGGAATGCTAGAGTGATAGCTTTGGTGCTGCTTTTCTAACTCAGTGCCTTATATTTAATGTTCTTTTCCTTCCTCGCCATGTTCCTGGCCTGGACAATGATGTGGCTGATGACCTGTCTCATCATCAGATGACACATTTTCAGGAGTTGGCCCCTTTGGCCAGGCTTCAATGGCATTGTGGGAACTTGGCAGCTTGAAGCTGAGGAGGCCATAATGCTGTCCTTTGCCACCAGCACAAGAAACTCCTTTTGAGAGCAGTGTCAGCTCTACACTGCCTCAGCAGTGTCAGGGGGGGCTGGAAATTCCTGGGTCTTTGGCAGGGAAGGAAAGTCCTTAGCCAGCAGTCGGGTTGTAAATCTGCCAGGCCTATCCGAAGCGTACTTGCCGAGTCAGAAGTTCAGAAGCGAGGTCAGTGGAGGTCCGGGATCAATTGCCAAGGAGGTCAGTCAAAGAGATGCTGCAGGGAAACTAGGTCTACACAAAGGCACGCCTGACGTTGCAGTCAGCAACAAGCTGCAGCCAAGGTGTGCCTTATAAAGAGCAGGATGGACAGCAGGTGTGAGCCCTCAGCGTTTGGGCCTTAAGGAGACAGGCCTGCCTCTCTTCTGCCTGACCTTCTGCTGTCTACGTTCTGCAGGTGAGGGGGGAGTATCCTGTTCACTGTCTGTGTCTGGCTGAAGGGCCTCTGCTGTCCCTGGGGCAGAAGGAGGTGGATTCTCAGGAGGCTCCTCCGTGTCTCCTGCTGCTCCTGGGTCTGCTGCTGTTACTCCTGAGTCGTCCTCATCTGAGGAGTCCTCTGACGGGGCCATGACGGGGCCATGACAAGCAGGTAGGGAGTTTGGTAGTTTTTGTTTGAGCCCATACCAGTAGACTGGTTGATGGAATTTTGCATGGATCTGCATCACCAGGGACTGTCAGTGAAGACCATTTGGTGTAAGTTAGCGGGAATTGGATTCCTAGCTAAACTGAGGGGCATGACTGATTCCTCCAGGGACTTTAGGATAAGGAAGATGTTGGAGGGGTGGTCTAGAGCCCATCCTCCTGCGTCAGACACTCGTAGCCCCATTATACCTGAGATTCTGTTGGGTTTTCATGGGCTTTGGCTGTCCTTGTGTAGTTCTAGTTATGAGGCAGCTTTATTTCATGCAGTTGGTGTTCTAGCATTTTGGGGGGCTTTTCGCATGGGAGAGTTGCTTGATTCTTTGAGGACTGACAGGTACAGTTGGGCGATGGAGGTAGGTGATATGATGGTAGAGGGCAGCGGCTTGCGGATTCATCTGCGCAGGTCAAAGACTGACCAAAGGGGGTGAGGAGCTGTTATTATGTTGGCCTCTTCCTCGGTAGGTGGGCTGTGTCCTGTCCAAACTTTGGGCTCATTTTTGCAAGTCAGGGATGAGGCTGGGGGCTTTCGGTTTTGTCATCAGGATGGTCAGCCTTTGACTAAGTTTCAGTTCTGGTCCATCACCAGATGGGATTTGTCATGTTTGGGTCTGGACCTCGGCCTGTTTGGTATGCACTCTTTCAGGATAGGTGCAGCTTCCACAGCAGCTACTTTGGGATTTGGAAGCACAGCAATTCAGGCAGTGGGATGCTGGCAATCGGGTATTTTCTGTGCGTATGTTAGGCTAATGAAGGGCCCACACTGACTGTTGCGCTAATGAGCGTATTGTTAATTGTTTCTGTTTTAACAGGTTGGAGGGTGCTGGAGAGAGTCAAGGTACTCATTTGTGGCCACAGCATGGTGTTCTGGGCCAAGAGGAGGGTGTTGCAGACCAGGCAAGGAACCCAGCTGGGGCTCAGCCATTGCACTTCAGTCCAGTGGCTGGGTAGACAAAGCATGCTGTGGCAACGCCTCCTGCTGTTTGATGCTTCATTGGTGCAGCACCCTCCACAGGGTTTGATTATACATTTGGGTGGCAATGACCTGGGAATGTTGAAGGGGAAAGCCCTTATCTTTCAGGCTTGCCTGGACTTTGCGGCCATATGCAGGAGGTGGCCTGGGACCGTGATTGTTTGGTCCGATATCCTCCCTAGGAGGATTTGGAGGGGTGGGATTGATCCCAGGGGCCTGAGCAAGGCTAGTCAAAAGGTAAATAGGGAAGTCTGACTCCCCTTGCTGATAAGCAGGGCAAGGTAATACATCATCCGGAGGTGAAGTGCTGCAGGGCTGATCTTTACCCGCCAGACGGTGTTCATATGGCTGACCTGGGTAATGATCTGTTTCTTTCTGGTCTGCAGAGTGCCCTGTGTGAAATAATTTGCTGCAGGTGGGGGAAGAGGGACTAAGCTGAGGCTTGTCCTCTTCGGTGGTGGATATGTGCAGAATTTCACAAGGTAGGGTTGGTGACCACCCTTAGGCACACTTTAAGGTGATCGGTGGGTTCTGAGGCCTGCCTTCCAGGTTGTGTGGCCTGTTGGCAGGACAAGGGTCACTTCTGGGGCTAATCTGTAACACCCACTCAGAGTTGTGCGGCCCTGAGGGGGGGTGAAGCAGGAAGGCCTCCCTAACCACCCTGCGGGGATGGGGCCCGGAAAAGGGGATTGGACTTGGACCACCCCCTTTCCCATGGCAGGGTGTCTTTGCCTGATTGGGTATGAGTAAGATTCCACACTTGTCTCTGCAGATCATTTTATTATGCAATCAAGCATGTAATTGGCTTTATTCCAATAAATGTGGCCCTTGATTTACCCACACTTCATCTTGTCTTGCCTCTTCATTTCCCAGCTATGCGCTGCAATGAGTGCAATAATATTTAAAACAAGCATCTCAGAGTACACTTTGCATCTAATCCTATAGTGAGGTCTTAAGCCATCAGACCACTCGAACCAATAGAATAGCTGCTTTTAAACACTACATACACCTCCAAAAAATTACTATCACATATCTATAAAATTCTCTGTGATGTAATGACGGGAAATCTGGACTCTTTAAAATCACTATGGGAATCAGATTTGAACTGCACTACTGAACCAGCTGAATGGCACAAACTTTGGAAAAAACAGCTATTAAAGTCTTTATCAGCAAAAATAAAATAGCATAAAGATACTGCATAGGCGGCATTACACACCTCTCAGATGTTATGAAATAAATCCAAAATCAAACCCACTATGTTGGAGAGCTTGCCAGCAACTGGGATCCTATTTTCACATGTGGTGGACCTATGAGAAGGTTCAACAATTCTGAAGTTTAATAGATCAAGTAAGTCTTTTTACAGGTCAGATGGTTCCATGTGATCCCAGGCTAACGTTATTGAACTTGTTTACTGAAGATTTAAAGGACTTAATGTTTAAAGAATTATTAACCCTTTTTATGGTAGCTGCCAGATGGGTCTTAGCTCAAAATTGGAAGACAGCTGCTAATCTGACACTGGAGGCATGGTATGAGAAAATACGGACCATTCCACTTATGGAAAAACTCTGTAAGTAATGTAAGGCTCTAAAAGACACATCAAACAAACATGACTTTGAGGAAATGGTACATTGTTATTCAACATATTAGAGGAAACATGTCTAGGACACCTCCGTCAACTCATGGCAATCTCTGGAGTAACCTGCTGAGACAATGAACAAGATATTAACTAAAGCCGATAATTGTCCACAACATTTCCACATGAATTGTTAAATAACTTTGTGACTGATATATACACATAGAATGTCTAGGGGTAGTGGGGAGTAAGGAGTTATTTTGAGTAAGATTCTTTGCATTTACTACTGAAAATGCACTAATAAACCTATTTTTTTAAAAACAGGCATCTCAGGAAGAATCAGTAGTTTCAAGCGGTCTCCTCAGGGACGTCAACAGTTTTAGAAAACCTTGTATCAAAAATAGTAATGTTTGTTGATGTCATTTAAAATGCATCCATCAATTATCCAACTGATTAATCAATTGAATGTAGTAGTCTTAATATATATGCAAGTAACAGACATAAATCCCGTGCAAAGAAGAGAAGGGCTTTAACAGCTTGATTTTGGTTACTGGATCCAATCCCACAAGCAAGTGAGGCAGATTCAATTGTGCAATTTTAGAAATGGTTCTGTTGCCTTTAGTTTACTGAGCTTGTAATCATTTGTATTTTACATTTATCTTATTTTATTGTACACTGCTTTGGTAACTTTTGGTTGTGAAGTGGTTTATAAATCTGCAAGTAAAAAATAAACTCCCCACTTTCCCTACATGTTCAATGAATATATAAATGCCCTCATCCTTAATATTAGTGTGTGTCTCCAGATCAGGCCTTCACAACTGGTGACCCCCCAAACAAAACCAGTAGGAATATCAGAGAAATTTATTTTCAAACTCAGCACTGAATTAATCCATATTTCTCTGCAGTGATGCCTTAATGAACTGATCATTCTTTATGAGAGCACTTGCAAGTGTTTGCAGGATTAATAAAATCCCTGAAAATTATGTTAATGCTCTTGAAAAACTCAGTACCACTTTTCATAAGCTGTTTTTCATAACCTTTTTTGTGTTACATCTGATCTGAACCACTGAAATATGTATACCTTTCCTTTGAACTTCTCAGTGAGGGGTACTGATGGTAACCATTTGCTTAACAAATAATCAGTTGTTATCTACAAGTCTGTTGCCTCAAGCAAATAATCTCAGTCACCTCACATTTACCACAATGCTGCAGGCACCAGCACACTGAGGACAGAGATTACTTGGAGAGAAGAAGAGGAAGGGGAATGGAAGCAAAATTATTACAAAAAGAGTTCATTGCTGTGCGGGTGGAGCAAGCAGTATAAAGCTTAGGTTGGGTTAGTTCCCATGGGTGTAATATGTAAGATGAGGGGAGAACACAGTGCTTTTGCTTGAAGTTTATTTACACACACGCATGTCCCCCGGCCCTGCTCAGATTCACACAGACACACACACAAAAAGACAAACAAAAAAAGTGAAGATTGTGTGGACACTATTCTAAATCTGACAGTTTACAAAATAACTACATATGCATACTTTAAAAAAAGATGCTTAAGCTGCATATTGGTTAAATAAGAGGCATCTGTGTTCTCCACAAGGCAAAACAAAAACAATTATGAAATCTTCACAAGCCACACCAAACCAGAATGAAAAAAACATACATTTACAAAACACAAACAGCTACGGACCAGGACTGACTGAAATTCAGACAAACAGTGAATGAAAGGGGACACAGTAATGAATCACATCCCTACCCACCAGCCAGGTATGAACTCCGCCCCCAAGATCAACCTCCTGGTTTTGCTGCTGCCTAAGATTGCAAAAAGGCAGTATGGAGGTGTCAACAGCACTTGGCAGGCCACAATACACAGCTGGTCATGGCTTGTGTAGACCTCATGACACCAGACATTGGGGCTCTCCTCAGGATCTCCATCTACCCATTTTAGGGCTGAGCTGGGGCTCCCATCAATTGTAGCCGACACTAATTTATCATACCTCAGATACTGGCTTAGATTAAGTGGTTTGGAGGGCCATTCTTTTACTAAGTTATATTGACCAGAGCAATTAAAGTTTGGAGAATGGGCACAGCAGTGCCAAGATAAGATAAAGGCCTATATCCTTATCATGGAAAAATATTTATGCCTTAATCCTCATGCTCTCAGGAATTAGATCTTTGATCATGATGTCAACAAAGATAGGGCAGTCATTGATGGCACACGTTTGTCTATTTGGTATCATCAGCTCAAGGTTAATCACTCAAGGGCATATAGCCTTGAGTCACTGACTTTCTCACAGCTTTGTGAGGCTTTCATGGAACTTCGATTCCAGAAGATGCCCTCTGTATATCTTGGAGGGAGATATCCTCTTCACCCAGGCATTTTAGCATATGTTTTTTAATTGCTTTTTAAAAATATGTTTTTTAAATTTGTATATTTGTTTTTCATGTTTTTAATTGTTGTAAACTGCCCAGAGAGCTTTGGCTATGGGACAGTATAGAAATGTAATAATAATAATAATAATAATAATAATAATAATAATAATAATAATAATAATAATAATAATATCGTGGAATTCAAGTTACAGTATGGAAACGTATATTTGGCTGCGACTGGTTGAAGACATAATTCATTATTTGCTGTTCTGTATTTTATATATGGGTCCCAGAGGGGAGAACATTGTCATCCATTTTTCAGATATACTCAGATTGAATACCACAGGAGGTTGTGGTAGGGCTACTAGCCGACAACCAACTATATATTATGTATATGGTAGCCCAATTTGCACTGGCAGCTAAGAAGCTGCATTCAGGCTGTAATTCTTAATCTTCCTAGAGGTTGGCTTAAAAAAGAATGCCTAACAGCTGACCTGTTGAGCTTTGTATTTTAATTTTATCTTTTAAATAATTTTATTTTATTGAATTCTTCTTTTGATACATTGTAATGGCCTTTGGCTACATGCAATAAAGTTCTATGACTATGTCAATGGCCAACTGCCAAGAAAATCCAACACGGTCACGTTTGTCTTCCAAAAAATGAGGGCACTGGTAAAAAAGAAGTTGAAAGGCAAATTCAAGAGTATCAAATCACTCCAAAATTCTTGGGAGTTGTTTAAAAACACAATATTAGAAGCTCAACTGAAGTGTATACCACAGATCAGGAAAGGTACCACCAGGGCCAAGAGGATGCCAGCGTGGTTAAAGGGGAAGAGCCAAATATGCTATTAAGGCAATAAGGCTTCATTAAAAAAATGGAAGTCTTGTCCAAATGAAGAAAATAAAAAGGAACACAAACTTTGGCAAAAGAAATGCAAAAGATAATAACAGATTTGGGGGAAGGGCTAAAGCTCAGTGTTGGAGCATCTACCTTACACACAGAAGATCCCAGGTGCAATCCCCAGCACCTCCAGATAGGGCTGATATTAGAGCCTCTGCCAGCCAGTGTAAAACCCCAATTCAACAAATAGCCAAGAGAAGGATGGGGTAATACCTTGCAGCTCCTCCCCCCTGACTGCCTTCCCCCCAAACAGGAGTACTGTGTGGGCTCAGCAGTCAACTTGTGTGATGCAGGTTTGCAAGGCATTTTTCCTGCAGGAAAGCCCTTGCAAACTAGCACCCACAGCGATCTTGTGGGATGACAGTGGTGCTCAGGCAGGAAGGAGAGCTGTGGCGGCCTCTTCTCCCTGCCTCATGGCCCCCCTCCTGACAGTCCCGATCTGAGCCATAGCAATCTGTGGCTGTCAGGACCCAACTCAGCTGAGACCAAAATAAGTCCAAATGGGCCTGATTTGGCTCAGGACTTGGCCAAATCCAGAACACAGCCCTACCAAATAGTCGTGGACAGATGAAGTTCTATGTTTAATCGACAAAATAAAAACTGACAAATCACCAGGTCCAGATGGCATCCACCAGAGTTCTCAAAGAATTCAAATGTGAGATTGCTGATCTCCTAACAAAAATATGTAACTTTTCTCTGAGATCTGTCGCCATACCTGAGAACTGGAAAGTTGCCAATGTAACACCAATCTTTAAAAAGGGATCCGGGGGGATCCCAGAAATTACAGGCCAGTTAGCTTAGCATCTGTCCCAGGAAAATGGGTAGAAAGTATTGTTAAAGATAAAGCAACCAAGCCTATAGAAGAACAAGCCTTGCTGAAGCAGCACCAGCATGGCTTCTGCGAGGATAAGTTCTGTCTCAATAACCTTTTAGGGGTTTTTTAGAGTGCTGTTTCAGCAAGCATATAGACAGAAGTGATCCAGTGGACTTAGTGTACTTGGACTTTCCAAAAATCTTTCAAGGTACCTCACCAAAGATTCCTGAATAAGCTTAGCAGTCATGGAATAAGATAAGTCCTCTTGTGGATCAGGACCTGACTAGGAAATAGAAAGTAGAGAGTAGGAATAAATGGACAATTCTCCCAATGGAAAGATGTAGAAAGTGGAGTCCCTCAAGGATCAGTATTGGGATCTGTGCTTTTTAATTTGTTCATAAATCATCTAGAGTTAGGGTGAGCAGTGAGGTGATAATACTAAAAATTGGTCAGGTTTGTTAAAACAAAAAAGAATTGCAAAGAGCTCCAAAAGGCTGCAAACTGAGTGCATCTGCAAATGAAATTCAATGTACACAAGTGTCATGTTATGCATATTGGAGCAAAAATATCATAATTTCACATATACACTCATGGGGTCTGAACTGGCACTTATTGACCAGGATAGCGGTGGATAGCTCGAAGATGTTGACTCAGGCAGTATGCTTCTGAATACCAGTTGCTGGGAACTGCAGGAGGGGAGAGTACTCTTACACTCAGGTCCTACTTGTGGGCTTCCCATGGGCATCTATTTGGACACTATGAGAACAGGATGCTGGACTAGATGGGCCACTGGCCTGATCCAGGAGACTCATTTTATGTTGTTATGTTCTCTCCAAGGAATGATGAAAAAGAAGTTAGCCTTATCACCAAAAATCGTTTTTGTTAACAATTTAGAATAACATATGTGATAGAAGAAACAAGAGATGTATGAATCCAGTAGTTGCAACAATAGTTGCCAAATACTGGAAATCTTCCAAGGTTCCTTCTATACCATAGATGCTACTTAAAGTATGGTATGAAATTATCATGAGCAAGATAACAGCAATGATTCATTTTCCTTCAGGCTGATATTTGCTGGTCTTTGACCAAAATAAAATTACTACTGTTCAGGTTGATGGGATGCAATGCAATTCAGATTGTTCTTGATGACTGGGCTTTATTTATATAAAGTCAGAAGCTAACATTTGTATAAGATAATGCACAGATGCAAATGTTAGTGTGTTATAAATGCTTACTAAACACTTGCATCTCTGCTGAGGCTGGTTTGTAAATTTCAAATGAAGGAGACAACTTGTGGGGATATTCTCTTTGATTTTGTTCCCAGTCTAAGTATTTATGGATTATGGATTATTCATGGATACTATGGAATATTTCCATGGAAATATTCCATAGTATTCATGAATAATCCATAAATGCTGGTAAAAACAGAAGGGAGTAGAAAAAGAAGGCCAAAAAGAGATGGATTGATTCTATAAAGGAAGCCAGAGACCTGAATTTACAAGATCTGAGCAGGGTGGTTCATAACAGATGCTATTGGAGGTCACTGATTCATAGGGTCGCCATAAGTCAAAATGGACTTGGAGGCACATAACAACAACATGGAATATTTATGGATTTTATATATTTTTGTGTTTTATATAGTTCTAATAACTTTTTAAAAAACAAATTAAAGAATATGTCTTAAAACATATCACTCTTATAGTAGCAAACACATCCCACATACAGTGTCAGGCAGTACACTATAGAGAGCTTTTTTGGTGGGAAGGATTCAGCTCTAGATCTAGGAATTTTTTTTTAATGCCGTTTACGGCATTGTTTTTCTGTATATCTATTGAACAACCATTGTATTATTTTAACAATTAATTTGTTCCCCAAAGCCTGACATGCACAAACTACATCATCAGAGTGAACCAGCAATTAAAGGTATCTGTATCTGTCATGATCCCCAACCACCAAGGTGGACTGCCCCCTACTGCCCCCATAGGTTCACTAAGGGCGCAGAGTGCTAGAAAAGTCTGAGCCTTGTCTTGTCATGAAACCTGAATTCACAATACATTAAAGGTTATCTTGCAGGTAGTTCCCAGGAGCAAGCATATCATGACCCCAGTATGTGCACGGGAGTATGGCTCCAAGCCTACTGTCACCTGCAAAGCATGAATTAGATTCTTTCCACTCATCTGTTAATGGTTCTGTAGTAGTGATGGGGTAGCTCAGCATGCATCAAATGCAACTCACAGCAGGCACAGAGGCCTCTAGATACTGGTGTTCACTGATGATGTCATCAGTGGTTTCTGACCTAGTAAAGCAGTGCATCAGAGATCATTCTTGACCCAGATAAACTCAACAAAGATTTTGGTGAATCTTCTCCAAATTCCACAGTTAGCTTTGTCTAACTACAAAGTGTACAAAGTCCTATACAGCTTGGGACCAGGATACTTGAAAGACCATCTTATCCTTTATAAACCCAGTCGATCACTGTGCTCTGCAGGTGAGGGCCTCCTGTAGATACCCTCTTATCAGGAGGTCCATTCTGTATAACATGGGAAACAGACCTTTAGTGTGGCGGCACCTACCCTGTGGAATTCCCTCCCCTTAAATATTAGACAGGCGCCATCTCTGTTACCTTTTCGACACCTATTGAAGACCTTCCTCTTTCAACAAGCCTTTTAAGTTGAGACCTATCCCAGTCTGTGTTTGTGGTGGAATTGCTTTTTAATATGTTCTTAAACCTTCTTTTTTAAAAAATGTTTTTAATCTTAGATGATATTTTTAAGAAACGTTTTTAAAGATGTTTTGTGTTAATGTGTTTTAAAGTTTATTTTTATGATATTTTAAAGTTGTTAGTGCTTTTGTTTGCCACCCTGGGCTCCTGCCGGGAGGAAGGGCAAGAAACGAATCAAATAATAAATAAATAATAACTACATGTGCGCTCAGTTCTGGGTTTCTCCAGAATTTAGTGATGGACATATTGAAAATATTATTTTTGTAGCTTGCTCTGAAAGTCTCCTCTCAGCTATGAATGTCAATTTGATCCAATAACTGAGTGTGGCATTGGAAGAAGGCCTTGACAAAACACAATATATCAAAAACTCTCTGCTTTAAGAAGGGAAACAGAGATGTTGGGCTGTAAACATAGTATCAATCACAAGAATTTATTTCCAACAATATCAAATTCCTGAAGGTTTCTATGGCCTCAAATTTCACTGGGCATGAACCTTAACTCTGAATATTTCTACAGCAGGTGGACTATGCTGCCCCCTCAAATCTTATGAAACAGAGCACAGCTTCAGAAGTGCAAAAAAGATTTAAGTTTTGCTAAATACAGGTTAGATTTCAGTTTTCCCTGCAGAGAAGCAGACTCAGAAGTATTGACTTGGCTAAATTTCTAGCCGTGTAACATCATTTGGAAGCTGAAATAATGGACTAAAGTGGAGCATTTTCTTTCTTCCTTTGCTAAAAGCTTGTTCCCGTTACATCTCTGAGTTCATGTTTTGATACCCCTTGATGTACTGAGTTCACAAGTAAGAAAAGTCAGCAGCCCTGTGTCTACACTCTTTAAGAGTACAAATGAATATAGAAAGACTGAAATCATGCTGGGAGGCTCTTTTCCTGACTTTCACAGATTCAGGCTCTGATTTTCACAGGAACCGATCCACATAAATCTGAAAACACACTTTCTTCTACACATGGATTGTATATATAAATAGGACCATGAACAGGGTGCGGGATGGGTAGACAAGGCCATGGGATGTGCAAGTTCGGTATTATAAAAATGCACACAGAAATAGGAACTAATTTGGTTGGTCTTATTTCTTAGCAGAGTTGTAAAAATAGAAGCAGCAGAATGAGAATATAAACCAGCCCACCTTCCCTGGGTTTAAATAACAACAAGCACAATCCTTTAGGTAAAAGAAAAGAATGTTTACTCACAACCTCTTCACATGTTCAGAAGAAGATAGGCTCTAGCTTAGAAGAAAGAAAAATATAGAAGTCTCTGTCCATCTTGGTGTTCGTAATGATGCTCTTAGCAGAGAGCATCATGCCATGCGGCCTCTCTCAAAGGTAGGAAGATCAGCAAAAAAAAATATTCAAAAATCCCCCAGGACAAAGGAGGAGGAAGTCAGGTAAGTAACCCCCACCCATTAGGAAGTTACATTATGGTAAAACAGGTACATGGGATATTCCCCAAATATCCCTTAAAGTGACCATGCAACATTTGCCTATTCCAACACTCCTCCTCAAATTCGCATGCATTAATCTAACAAGCCCATTTTGACACGAAGTCTCTGGAAACAGTCTCTTGGTAATAGCTTTGTCAAGATGTCAGCTGTCATCTCTGCAGTTGGACAGTAGTTCATCTTGATGAATCCTTGCTATGTCAACTCACGTACAATATGGTATTTTATACCTATATGTTTAGTTCGTGGAGTGATTCTCTCGGTCTGAGAAAGTCTAATACAACTTTGGTTGTCTTCCATCACCTGGATAGGTCTCTGCACCCTTACTCCAAGGTCCTTTAGTAATCTGTTAAGCCAAATGGCTTCTTTGCAGGCTTCTGCAGCAGCTATATACTCAGATTCTGTGGAAGAAAATGCTATTGTCTTGCTTGTGACTAGCCCAGGAGATAGGTCCATCTCCATACATAAACAGAAAGCCACTAGTTGACTTGGAGTCTGAACTATCTCCAGCCCAGTCAGCATCAGTGTAACACACAAGCTTGTTGGAATTAGGCCGTACTGCCAAAGGATGTTTTCATCAGGTCTGGAAAGTTACAAGCATGTGTTTTGAGAAGCAGTCTTATCTGCCATGTCTGGCCTGAGAGAGCAGACTTGAAGGTCAGACAGGTTGTCATGGTAACGGGAGATAACAGCTGAGAAAGTTGTAACAGCCAGTTGTTGGTTCTTCTGTTCTTCTGCTTTATGCCTCTGATCTGTGAGGCTGCCCTTCTGCACCATGCCTCTGAACTGAGAGGCTGTCTTTACTTTTGCTTTTGGAGAGAGATGTGCTGTAGAGCTAGAGGGGGGGAAACTGCTGAAAAGCCTTAATGTCTTAATAAAGACTCTTACATGATTTAAATGCTCTGAAGAAGTTTCTTGCTCAACTTAACTCCAATGTAATGTATGCTGTTTCACGCAACAACGCACACAAGCCAACAGGGGTTATGGGCCCAGATCCACAGCGCATTACACGGGAGTAAGTTGCTGGTCTGAACGGCAGATGGAGTTCCAGAGAGGGCAGCTTGATTGATTGAACCAGACGGAGGTGAGCAACATGGCTGTAAACCTGTCTGGGGGAGGCTTGCCGATGGAACGGCTTAATGAAAAGAATTATGGCAGCTGGAAGCCGAGAATGCGGGCTTTGCTAGTAAAAGAAGATTTATGGGAAGCTATTGAAGGTACACCCCCTGCACCCCTTACAGCGGCTTGGACTAGGAACGATGAGCGAGCTCAAGCTTTTATACTTCTGGCTCTGTCAGACTCTCAACTGCTACACGTGAGGGATGTTACAAACGCCAAACAGATGTGGGACCGGTTGGAAGGCATTCATGTGCAACAGACCGTGGGATCTAGATTGTGTTTGGCACGGAAGCTTTATAAAATGCGCTTCACGGGTGAGTGTGACATGTGTGAGCATCTCACGGAATTCAGACGCCTGTTTGCTGAGCTGACAGACCGAGGCGTCGAACACTGAACTTCAGAAGACCTATCTGATCCTGGCTTCACTCAATGGGACTTGGAATAATATGGTCATGGCTTTCGAAGCTTTGCCTGATGGAGGTTTGAATGTTGCGTTTATTGAGGAAAAGCTGACCCAAGAATGGCAGCGGAGACAGGAGGCAAAAAGAGCCGAGTCGATGGAAGCTGTCAGGAGGCAAGAGGTGAAAAATGCCATGCCGAAGGATAATAAACAGGAGCAGCAGCAGAGGCTGAAGGCTTGTTTTGTTTGCGGAGATCGACGGCATCTCCAGCGGGATTGTCCAGTCAAGCAAAACTCCAGGGACGGAGGCTTGAAGCAAGGCAGTGTGAACTTTGTTTGTAAACAGAAGTCTCAAGATTTAGGTTCTATTAACTGGATTCTTGACAGTGGAGCGAGCCATATATTAATTAAAGACAGACGTTTGTTTTACGTTTCAGAAGAAGTGAAAGACTTTGTTTTACTTGCTGATGGATCGCGTAAGAACGTGGAAGCTCGTGGTCTGGTGAAATTTGACAAGCTTGGAATAATGTCAGATTGTTTATTTGTTCCGGAATTGGCTCATAATATTTTGTCAGTGAGCAAACTGGTGAGTTTTAATTATTCAATTTTGTTCCACAAAGACCAATGTTTTATAATGACGGGAGATAAAGTGTGCATGCAGGGAAGCCTTAATGATTCACAGTTTGTAATAAAGAGCAGTCAAGCAGGGTGTGCTGTGTTAAATGCTGAGGCACAGGTACATCAGGGCTGCGTCCATGAATGGCATCAGAGGCTGGGGCATGCAAACCTTGACACGATAAAGAAAACCCCTTTGCACAGTGAAAACATGCGTTTAAGAGATTGTGGACAGATAATGGATTGTGATTCTTGTAATCAAGCTAAAATGACTATTGCACCAATAAACCGGGAGGCTGAGAGAACCACAACAGCTCCCTACCAGCTAGTTCATGTTGATTTAGCAGGGCCAATAAATGCTTCACGAGGAGGTGCGAAATTCTTCATGGTACTGGTAGATGATTTTTCAAGATTTTGTCATGTTTTTCTGTTAAAGCATAAAAGTGAAGCTGAACAGAAGCTGAAACTGTTCATTAAGAGAATCGAAACTCAACATGACGTCACTGTGAAAGCGATTCACTCAGATCAAGGTGGGGAATTTACGAGCAAAGCGTTAAGTGACTTTCTGGAGAGTGAGGGAATAAACCAGAATTTCACTGCTCCATTTAGCCCGTTTTCCAATGGAACTGCAGAGAGAAAAAATAGGGTGCTGCAGGAAGCAATGAGAGCCATGCTGTTGAATTGCAGTTTAGGGAATTCTTTCTGGGCAGAAGCAATTCTTTATGCGAATTACATTCACAACAGGGTGTTACACAGTGCTATTGGAATGTCTCCTTATGAGAAACTTACTGGCAGAAAGCCTAAAATAGAACACATTCAAAAATTCGGGGCAAGGTGCTGGATCCACATTCCACAGGGAAAAAGGAGGGGCAAGCTTGCGCCCAGAGCACAGCAAGGTTTTGTTTTGGGATTTCAGAATGCATATTTCAGAGTTTGGTGTCCAGAAACACAGCAGTTACTTCTGAGCAGAAGCATTAAAGTCTCAGAAAAGCCTTGGGATCAAAGGCAGACAGTCATTCTTACAGGGTCACATGACACACAAACACGAACACAATCACAGACATTTAAGCCAGAT
Source organism: Rhineura floridana (assembly GCF_030035675.1). Classification (NCBI taxonomy): domain Eukaryota; kingdom Metazoa; phylum Chordata; class Lepidosauria; order Squamata; family Rhineuridae; genus Rhineura; species Rhineura floridana. Next base: position 17,575,689 of record NC_084489.1, read on the forward strand.
CTTGACATTAAAGTGGAAGGTACACAAATTCTTCTCAGAGATGCTTTGAATGAGCTCATTTGTGGAAAACGCAGATCAAAGAAACAAAAAGCTGAGGAAATGGAAGATCCTGGGCACGCGGTGCCAAACACAAGCACAAGCATAAATGGGGGAGCAGAGAGAGCCAAACCCTGGTTCCTTTAAGACGCTCTACAAGAGCAAATTTAGGCAAACCGCCTGACAGATTTACCGTGGGATTAATAACAAGTCCTGGAATGAATAAAGTTGTAGACATGGATCCTGAGACACTTTATTTGACATGTGTTCAACCAAAGTTTGAGTGAATAAAGTTTTGAACTGTACTGAGATGTAATTTTGAACTGTACTGAACTGAACTGAAAATGTATGATGTAATGTACTGAAATGTATTTCAAGATGTATTGTAGAAATGTATTATTGTTGTAATGGATTTACAGACATGATGAAAAAGAGGGACTGTTGACATTAGGCCGTACTGCCAAAGGATGTTTTCATCAGGTCTGGAAAGTTACAAGCATGTGTTTTGAGAAGCAGTCTTATCTGCCATTTCTGGCCTGAGAGAGCAGACTTGAAGGTCAGACAGGTTGTCATGGTAACGGGAGATAACAGCTGAGAAAGTTGTAACAGCCAGTTGTTGGTTCTTCTGTTCTTCTGCTTTATGCCTCTGATCTGTGAGGCTGCCCTTCTGCACCATGCCTCTGAACTGAGAGGCTGTCTTTACTTTTGCTTTTGGAGAGAGATGTGCTGTAGAGCTGGGGGGGGGAACTGCTGAAAAGCCTTAATGTCTTAATAAAGACTCTTACATGATTTAAATGCTCTGAAGCAGTTTCTTGCTCAACTTAACTCCAACGTAATGTATGCTGTTTCACGCAACAACGCACACAAGCCAACAAAGCTTTGGATCACAATTAGCTGGCAATCTCAACTTAAAGTCCATAGTCCCTTTCAGGTATCTAGCCACCCTTTTGACAGCAATCCAGTCCTTTTGTGTGGGTGTGCTAGTTTTCCTATATAGGATCCCTACTGTACTTGCTATGTCAGGTCTGGTGTTTGTGGTCAAGTACAAACGCTTCCCTGTTGCTGTCCTGTACTTGTTATTATTTGGTAAAGGTTCACCTACATCATTGTCTTTAAGAAAGCCTGTTGCCATAGGCGTTGCCACAGGATAGGCATCCTTGAGTTCTAGAGTCTCTAAAAGATCAACAATCTTTTGTTTTTGGTTGAGTAGGTAGGAGCCATCTGCTTCCCTTTCAATCTGGATGCCTAGGTAGTATGTTGCAGTGCCTAGCTCTTTGATTTCAACTTCTTTGTTCAAATGATGTACAACTTCTCTGTAGCCTTGATCTCTTTGAGTCGCCACGATCAAGTCATCGACATAAATCAGAATATATGTCAAATGTCCATCTTTGCTTCTGGTGTACAGGCATTGGTCTACATCACCTTGCTTGAAGCCTAGCTCCTTGAGCATTTTATCCAGTTTCTCATTCCAGGCCCTTGCAGCTTGCTTGAGTCCATACAGGCCCTTTTTAAGCTTGCATACAAGATGTGCTTGCTTCTGGTTCACGAAACCTGGAGGTTGTTGCATGTACAACTCCTCTGTTATTTCTCCATGCAGAAAGGCAGTCTTGACATCAAGGTGTCTGACGTGCATCTGTTTGGAGGCTGCCACACTTAGTAACATTCTTATTGTGCTGTGTCGGACAACAGGAGCAAAAGTAACATCATAGTCCTCTCCATATTTCTGCAGGAAACCTTTGGCAACTAGTCTTGCCTTGTAGCGTTCAATTTCTCCTCCTGCATCTTGCTTCACCTTGAACACCCATCTGCATCCTATGGCTTTCTTGCCTGGTGGAAGTTCTGTCAGGGTCGAAGTCTTATTCTTGTGCAGTGCATCCATCTCCTCCTGAGCGGCTTTTCTCCACTGAGCGCCCTCGGATGCTGGCATCTGCTTGATCTCCTCCCAAGTTGATGGTTCTCTGGGTAGCACCAACTTTGTGAGGTAGGACAGGCGTAGAGATGGTACACCTTTGTTGGTTCGCAATGAGGATCTGGGAGCTTGTTCTGGGATCTGGTCTAGCTCTGCAGCATCTTCCAGTCCAGTCATCTCATCATTCTCATCTGCATCTGTACCTCTCTCAGCTTCATCATCACTTTCTGCAATCTCTGCCTCTTCCTCTTGTTCAAGGCTTGGACCAGGTTGTGCAGATATCTGTGATGTCACTGGTACTTCGTATGTGGGTACTGGCATATCTATAAGAGATTGGACATAGTGTCCTTGCTCTTCTGAGAAATCTAGCACAGTCCCTCTTTTGTCAGCTCTGCTTTGTTCATTGAAGTAGACAACTTGTGTTGTGCTGACTTCACCTGTCTTTAGGTTCATAACTCTGTAGCCTTTGCTACCAGGAGCATATCCTATCAAAATAGTCTGTTCTGGATAATTGGAATTGGAATGAGGTGTGTGTGGTGCCCTTGGTTGGCAATTTGTTCTGGATATACGTTGCAGCCACGATCGCGTCACCCCACAGCCTTTTGGGTAGATCAGCTTCAGCAAGCATGCATTTTGTCATTTCCAGAAGAGATCTAAGTCTCCTTTCAGAAATCCCATTCTGCTCTGGAGTATGACGGACAGTCCTCCTGTGCAAAATTCCTTGTTCCTCCAGGAAACTTTGTGTTTGGTGCGATATAAACTCACCACCGTTGTCACTTTGTAGAGCTTTCAGCTTCCTTTCCAATTTTGTGCTCACCATGAAGATGTATTTCTTCAACATCTCATGTTTGACTCTTGTCCTTCAATAAGTAAGTCACACAGTACCTTGAAAAATCATCCACAAAAATTAGAACATATCTATTCTGCCCAAGTGAGGGTACATTAAATAGTCCACAGAGGTCACTGTGTATGAGATCTAGCACCTTGGTGCTTCTCTTTTCAGTCCTTGGTGGAAATGAGGGCTTAACACCCTTTTCCTCAATGGAATTTATGCACCTGCTTGCTTTATCATGGTTCTGTTGGTTTACCTTGATACCTGTGGCAAGGTTCTGCTTTTGTAGCTGTAGCCTTTGGATCGCGATGTCCCAGTTGTCTGTGCCAAAGTTCTAGGCTGGTGTCTACCATGGCTGTGTTTGCTTGTTCAGCTGTAAAATTCAGTTCATAAACACCATCATTTTCATAAGCTAGTGCAAGCAATTCATCATCTTTGGTCACTGTACACTTTCCATCCTAGAAATGTATTGCAAATCCTTTCTTGTCTAAAGCTGAGATGCTCAGCATATTGCAGTTTAAGTCTGGGACATATAAAACATGATCTGCCACATTTACTATGGTTTGATCAGGTACCTTGCACCTTAGAGCAATGGATCCAGATCCATTAATGTTCATATATTGACCATTGGCAGTCTGGATTCTTCCTTCAGTGTCACTGTTTATTTCATCAAATAAATCTTCATTATAACAACTGTGGTTGTACATCCACTGTCTAAAATCCAATTGTTTGATTTTTGCTTCTAATTATTAGCAACAAGACCCTGATGAGTTAAAAGGAAATTTCTTCCTTTGCTTTCTTTGGATTTCTCTCTGCGAGGTCCATGCTTGTGCTTTGAGAAAGCATGCTCCCTTTGTTCTCTTTGTTTAAAATTGGGAGAGCTGCCATTGGCTGTTGAACTTTTGGGTAAGTTACAGTCCCTAGCCAGGTGGCCGCACCTCCCGCATGAAAAACAGCATTGTGATTGGCTCTTGGGTGGGGCTTTTCCCTTCCCTTTATCTCTGCTAGCCATGTAATTTGATCCATTATCATTTGAGTCTCTTTGAATCACACATTCCTCTCTTAGTTTTGCAAGAGCTTCCTCAAAAAGGATTTCAGGGTTGTCATTTAAAAGATAAATAAATGGATCAAATCTCTTTCCAAGAGATCCTAAAAGAAAACCCAACTTCTGTTGGTGGTTAAAATCAAGCCCAGCCAATCTCAATTTGTTGAAAATAAGCAACAAGGAAGTGATATGTTTTTCACAATTTTCCTTTGTCTGCAATTTTAAATTCACTATCTCGTTAATCAACATGGTTTGGCATCTAAAGCTTTGAAATCCGAAAGCTGTTTGAAGTTTGTCTAGCATCTGCGAGGCAGATTTACATTCATTTATATAAACAAGCTGATCATCCCTTAGAGAATTAAATATTATAGCTTTTGCAAGAGAATCTTGGTCTTCCCAAATGCTAGCTTCTTGGTCATTCCCTTCTGGTTTAGGTTGTTCAATACAGCATAGAGCTTTCTCTGCAGCTAAAATAATCATGATTATACTCCTCCACTGGTCAAAGTTAACAGTGGATAGTTCAGGCATTCTCCTTGAAAATCCTCTATTGTCTTGCTGATACATGCTTCCTGGTCTGAGAAGAGCTTTTGTTATGCTAAAACAACTCAAGGAAGTAACAGCAGCAAAAATAGTCTCTTTTAAAGTTGGTGCCTGATACAGAGCAAAGGGGGAAACAAATCACGCAAAAATACTTAAAATAAAACCTGAAAAAATCTGGTTTAATTCTCAACTATTTCTGGGCAACATAACCTGTTCGGTATTATAAAAATACACACATAAATAGGAACTAATTTGGTTGGTCCTATTTCTTAGCAGAGTTGTAAAAATACAAGCAGCAGAATGAGAATATAAACCAGCCCACCTTCCCTGGGTTTAAATAACAACAGGCACAATCCTTTAGGTAAAAGAAAAGAATGTTTACTCACAACCTCTTCACATGTTCAGAAGAAGATAGGCTCTAGCTTAGAAGAAAGAAAAATATAGAAGTCTCAGTCCATCTTGGTGTTTGTAATGATGCTCTTAGTGGAGAGCATCATGCCATGCGGCCTCTCTCAAAGATAGGAAGATCAGCAAAAAAAAAAAAAATTCAAAAATCCCCCAGGACAAAGGAGGAAGAAGTCAGGTAAGTAACCCCCACCCATTAGGAAGTTACATTATGGTAAAACAGGTACATGGGATATTCCCCAAATATCCCTTAAAGTGACCATGCAACATTTGCCTATTCCAACAGTGCAATCCCAATCTCTCTTCTCCATGCATTCATTTGTATACATATTGAATGGCTGTCCCGGTCTAGTGCAGGGATAACCAACCTTTTGGGGCCAGTGGGCACATTTGGAATTTTGAGAAAGTGCCAGTCACAAAAATGGCTGTGGTGGGTGTATGGAATAAATCAAAATGGCTGCCACTTCTAAAACAGCAGAAACAGACATAGGACCACAAAATGGTGCAGGCATCCCCCCCACGCCATTAGTCCCCAGTCAGGAGGAAAGCGCCTACATCATCCATCATCGTGCTCGCTCACAGAGAGAAGCTCTTTCTGTCTCTCCTCTGTTCAGAACAGAAGGGAAAGTGGGTGTCCAATCCTGGCATCCAATGACATGTGGGCATGTTTGGGGGAGGGTCATTGTAGGAGAGGCTGAGTCAGAGCAGACAGGAAGTGACCAGGAAGAGCAAGCAGTCTCTCATCCATTGTGAATGTTTGAGAGGATATTTACTGAGACCTTTTGTGAGTGCCATACGATATACTGGCAGGCACACTGACATGTGGGCACATGTGGGAGAACCACCTATATTTGGCAAGGTGCAGCTTCTGTAGTAGGGCCTACTTGCATAGACATTTATATGCAAAGGTTCTAATTCACTTTAGAAGTTGTGTGAGCAGCGGAAGAGGCCTACGCACCCTGCCACAAGTATAACTTACAAATCTGGACTATGGGTGAACCAGCCCATAATCCAGAAACCATCTAAATTTTATTACAAGATTTTTCTTGGTCTGTAAAAAAAGTTCTTGTAAATACCTGAACACCATTTAGAATTAAAGTCTGAACATTTAAACATATTTTTGACATCATTTTCTCCTGAAACTCAATCATGCTTTCAAAAACAGAGCCCATCTTCACCTTCTCACAGCAAGTGACAACTTTCAGAGGTTTCCCTAATTGGCCAGAAATGCCAAGCTATGTGATGATTGCCTGATCAGTATCATTTGCACGTCTTTATTCATTGCCTACGCTTTTTAATAGCCTACAGCACTACCCGTAAAACTGCTAGATGAACTCTGCTCTTCATTTATCTTCTAAACCATCCAAACACCAGAGGAGATGTCTTAGTCAAAAGATAACCTAGATTTCCCCCGCTGCCACCCTCACCACTTTTTATTTCTACATGGTTGCTGAACACCTGCTCTTTATGTCATGCAGCACAATATTAGGCAATTAAAAACTTACAGAACAAGGAGAAAAAACAAAGTCTGGCTGAGTGGAGGGAATTACATATTAGACAGTAATGGCAATTTCTACAGTTCTGTGCTATTTTATGGATGTGTTCAGAGCAAAATTACGAAACCAAGAAATTAGTCGGATTTGTTAGAATTTAAGCTCAGAAGAGTCAGGAAATTCAGAAGTACACAGATAACTCTGCATTAGCAACTGTAGCGCTACTCACTTGGCTCTGTAGTACACAGCACATTACACAGCTAGGGCAGTGTCCTCATGGGGAGTAAATCTATTGTTATTAAATCAAGAAAGCTATTGTTAAGATAAACCTCACACTATTATCTGGCAATTCTGGGCATCTTGCCCCATTTCCCTAGGAACAGTGACTGGAGAGTTAAACCATTTTGCTCAGCCTTGCAGAGATGGACCACCCTCCTTGCTTGCATTTCATAAAGTTCTATCACATTGATTTCAATGGGAGGCAGCAAATGCATGTGCTTAACTCTTCCATTAAAATCAACTTTACATAAAAGTACTTATTTTTGCCCCTCATTAATACTATGCTTGGCATAGCTCCTGGGGACTCCAGCAAGGCAGGTGAGAGGCAGGTGTAGTGTCTTCACTCCTTGCAACTGTTGCAACCTTTTACTGTGTTCCACTGAACGGAAAGGGAACTATGAAGAACACAACCAGCTCCAGGTTTGAGAGAGCCCTCAGCAAAGTATCCTTGGTGAACCCCCTCCTAAGAGGGTTGGGCCCCCTTCAGATTTGCAACAGGGCTTACCTTGCAGGACAGCAGGCCTTTTATTTATTTATTTATTTATTTATTTATTTATTTATTTATTTATTAAACTATACTGAACAGAAAATCTCCTGAGTGGCAACCTTCTTGCAGCCACCATTTTGTTTCCCCCGAATGAACCAGAATGACCAATGCATTGTGGGTGAAATGACATAGTGGCTACCTGTTGAACTGTGGCTGCCAAAACTCAATCCTCCAGTGAAAGGGGTAAACTGAGGGCGAGCAGGTGTCAGTGCATTGGGCCTTGCCTGAAGAGGATGTGCATGCTGATAAAGAATCAATCCTGCTTCTTTTCGCATAGCTCAACCTTTTCACCCACATGCCTAATTTTGGATTCTATTTCTTGGCCAAGCTATAGGATAATATAATGTGACAGAACCTTGGGGTGGGGCCTGGGTTTGATACATATTGGAGTTCAAAACTTCTAAGCTCTGGAAGAGGGACACTGTCACATATTTTGGACAGGGAAGGAGTATCAGGGTATAGAATGCAGGTGGCTGTGGCACACAGCTTTCCTTAGATTATGTGTATATTAGCAGGTTGTCAGATTCCAAAAGGCAGCCTTCATAGCAGCAACAGCTGCAACATCCCTTTAGCGACTGTCATATTTGCTGAGATGCTTTGTTCTAATTTGGAAAAGGGTCATGCTGGTGTCAGCTTTGATTGGAGCAAGGCACTGAACTGCGTGTGCTCAGCCCCTGCTCCTTCCTTTGAAAAGCAGCACCATTTCCAGAAGCAGCCTATGGCAGGCAAGCTCATGCATCTTCCCCACTAACGACCTCAGCAACCTAAAAACTCAATCACTGCAGTTAGCTAGCTGCGGCCTATTATTCTAACCTTCTAATAAAGGAAGTGTTGCATATTAAGAGAAAATGTCCCCCAGATGAGGTGGCTCTGAAGGGGCTGGCCTTGATTAAACTAGGTTGTTCTGCTAAGAAATCCTTGGTGTATTTTCTGAGCTATAGCTGTTAACGTTGCAGCAGGGTGACAAGAATTGTCTTTTATCTAATTGGAAAACTTGCATAGAGTTTCAAAAATACTCATTTAGATCAGCAAATCAATAAAGAAATGGTAAGCATGTGGATGTTGGGGAACCGCAGAATCTGCACGGAGTCTTTATTAATTCTTGCTGGTTTGTTGCAGTCATTCACTCTGAGAACCAGTAAGATTTCATCAAACAGAGGGCTAGAGAATAATAGACATGTTTATTTGAAAGCCAGTTTTTGTAGCCTGTTGTACCAGGAGGATACACTAAGTAAAATTTGTTATAAGCTCCTTTTTCCACAGTCCCCTTGTCCATTTCTTTCCTCTATTTTGTTCCTTGCTTCTCTCCTTCCCTTCCTCCCTAAGCTTCTTAGAAAGTCTAATACTAGTTATCTGAGAGAATGCCTTCTCCTGTATGAACCTGCCCTTGTCTTCAGAGGAGCCCTTCCTGATGGCGCCACAGCCTGCTCTGATCCATTTGTCATTAACCAGGAAAAGAGCATTCTCTGCAGTGGTGCCTGCATTGTGGAAGTCTCCCCTCACAGATCTAGCACCCAACCTCAGTAATGGGTTTCCATCGGCAATTAAAGATATTTCTGTTCAGCTAGGCATTTGTGGATTGCTGGTTGCTGGCTTGTTTACTCTCTGCTTATTGTGTTTATTAGACAGACAGACAGACAGACAGACGGACGGACGGACGGACGGATGGACGGATGGACGGATAGATAGACGGATAGACAGATAGACAGATAGACAGATAGACAGACAGATAGACAGATAGACAGATAGACAGATAGACAGATAGACAGATAGACGGATAGACGGATAGACGGATAGACGGATAGATGGATGGATGGATGGATGGATGGATGGATGGATGGATAGATGGATGGATAGATAGATGGATAGATAGATGGATAGATAGATGGATAGATAGATGGATAGATAGATGGATAGATAGATAGATAGATAGATAGATAGATAGATAGATAGATAGATAGATAGATAGATAGATAGATAGATAGATAGATAGATAGATAGATAGATAGATGTGTTAACCTTCCAATGGCATTGTTTTAATCATGCTGGACACCATCTTGGGATGCAACTTGAAAAGCTGCATATAATTTTTTTGTCAATAAAATAAAAATAAGTAATGCTGAGGGCCAGACTGCAGACATTCTAAAAGTATAAACATCTAAAGACAAACAAGGAACCAAGGGCAGCTATTAGGTTACAACCAGAGGTGAATTTGATCAATTTGGCTTGAAATGTAAACTGAATCGAAGCCTGGTTACAACACACTCTTCATATTAACTTGAAGGGAATGTGTTGGTAGGGAATGAAGGAGAGAAGGGAATAAGGAATGTTATTATTAAAGCTTCTCAGCTGTGAACAAAGCAGTACAGACAGTTGAAGTTCATCCAGGGTAGAGAGACTCGGAATGTGGCCAATATTCCTGTCAGAAACCACAGTTCTCACAGGCATTTAGAGCATTTGCCCATGAAGAAGCAATAGAGAAGAGCACTGTGAAGAAGAGGTCTTTGCCTTGTTGTAAGAGAGATGGCAAAGAATGTCTGCGTTTAAGGGAGGAGAGCACTTGACTGCAGATCAAGTGGTCTGTAGGGGATTGCCCTGCTGACGCTAAGGATGGGTAAGAAATCCAATTCAGTTCTCAATTAAAACCAAATTTATAAAATCCGCACTTTCCGAAACAAGAGAACTGAAACATAACCATCCTTAAAAATTCACACTTATTCAAATTTTGTGATGCCGTTTTCCAACTAAGCAATGTTTGCAAATGCATATATTAGGGGAAAGTATGCATAAAAATGAATATATTAGTGAAAAGAACATACAAAAATGCATTACGTTAGGAGAAATTGCTTGCAAAAATGTGTACATTAGTCAAATCTATATACAATAATGTGTTCAAGTAAGAGAAATCTGCACTCAAAAGCTGGAAAATTTTAATGAAAATATTAAATGAATATTTTTAAAAAATAAAATTGCAAATTGCTGCAGAAATGTGAACTGCATTTAAGACTGGAAAAAATGGTAAATTGCGAGAACTGATTCACAGATCCTTCCATCCCTAGTTGACACACAGTAGGAAGGCTACTGTGTAGAAGGGGTGTGGGCCTTTTTGTGAGAAGGTGTGGAAACATAAAGGTGGTAGAGACTGCAGATCAAGTGGTTCCAGTTTGTTTGTTTATGTTTCCTTATCTGCCGTTCGTAAGAAGGTCCCGGGGCAGGTAACAATATAATATACAATTAAAAAACAGATGAAACCATTACAATTATAAAACAAGTAAAACTGTTCCAAATAGAACAGAACAGTATAAATTCAACACAAGAGGCTGGGTCCCACAAAACAAAATACCTTAATTGTCAGAGATCAGGGTTCAAATCTTGGTGCTCCCTCAAGATTTCCTTTTTGCTCAACTGCTTTACAAGAGAAGCAAAGCCCATCTTTTCTCCCAACTTCTTAGCTCAGAAAGAGAAAGGCTGTTTTCTTTCCGGAATTCCTGTTATCCTGGAAATCTTACACCAATGGTCCAGTGAGAGGTGGCAGAAACCTGTGTGAGGAAGAGGCTTTTGGTCTTTAGTGGTCCTCTTTTTTGGCACAAAAGCAGCCCCACTGAAATAATGGGAACTGCTTGCAAAGCAACATATATCTTATGTACTGGGCTAAGTTCAGGATGCTGCTTTTGATGTATAATGCCCAATGCAGCTTGGGACCAGGATACCTGAAAGATCGCCTTACCCCTTATATACCCAGTCGATCAATGCACTCTGCAAGTGAGGGTTTCCTGCAGATACCATCTCATCAAAAGGCCCATTCCACACATCATAGGAAACAGACCTTTTGTGTTGTTGCACCAGTGGCGTCACTAGGGTTGGTGTCACCCGGTGCGGTAACTCATGGTGTCACCCCATGGACCTCCTCCCGTACCAGACCATACAGAATTCTTAGTAATGTTTTTTGTACTAATGTTACTCGTAAATTGTAATTCCCGTATATCACTGAATGTAACAGCACACACACACAGAGCCAGCTGTGGGATCGTCACACAAACAACTTTTTTTTCCCTTTCACAAGGACATGCAAAAGATTGAACCCAGGACCTTCTGCATGCAAAGCACATGCTCAGCCTACCACTGAGATATAGTGTAGAAAAGCACTCACTGTTCTGCTGGCCTGGGGATAATTCTGAGGGCCAGTGGGAACCACAGATGTGATGGGAGGCAGGGAGAAGTGAGTAGGCAAAGAGTGCAGGTGCAATGCCGAGGTGCCGTCTCAGCAAAACTGACGCCAGTCCTAGTGGGTAAGCCCCATTCAACAGGGTGGGATTTACTTCTGAGTAAACATGCACAGGATTGCAAGGTGGGGGAGAGCAGCAAATCCCCCCTCCCTCAACCCCAGCTTAGCCCTTCCCTACTTTAAAGTTGACAATGAGGACACTGAACTTGTCAAGGATTATCAATACCTTGGCACAGTCATTAACCAAAATGGAGACAATAGTCAAGAAATTAGGCTAGGACTGGGGAGGGCAGCTATTGGAGAACTCACATGCAAATATGTATCACTGAACACTAAATTCAGGATCATTCAGACCATGGTATTCCCGATCTCTATGTATGGGTGTGAAAGTTGAACAGTGAAAAAAGCGGGTAAGAGAAAAATCAACTCAACACTAAATTCAGGATCATTCAGACCATGGTATTGCCGATCTCTATGTATGGGTGTGAAAGTTGAACAGTGAAAAAAGCGGGTAAGAGAAAAATCAACTCATTTGAAATGTGGTGTTAGAGGAGAGCTTTGCGCATACCATGGACTGCGAAAAAGACAAATAATTGGGTGGTAGAACAAATAAACCAGAACTATCACTAGAAGCTAAAATGATGAAACTGAGCTTATCATACTTTGGATACATCATGAGAAGACATGATTCATTAGAAAAGATAATAATGCTTGGAAAAACAGAAGGAAGTAGAAAAAGAGGAAGGCCAAACCAGAGATGGATTGACTCCATAAAGGAAGCCACACACCTGAACTTACAAGATCTGAACAGGGTGGTTCATGACAGATGCTGTTGGAGGTCACTGATTCATAGGGTCGCCATAAGTCGTAGTCGACTTGGAGGCACATAACAACAGCAAAATACTGTGAAATACAATCAAATGAGAGCAGAAGAGTCCCCAGCCCCTTCAAAGGGGGAAAAATGCCATTCTAAATCCCCAAGAGCAACATGTGGCACCCAGGCAGCAAGATACACTGCCCCTGCCATGGGAAGCTCTCCTAGGCCGTAACGAACCTCGACACCCTTCCTCAGCCTGCCGTGGAGAAGGTTAAGGAAGGGGAGGCAGCATCCCTCTTTCTTTTCTTCCCCCAGGCAGGCAGGCAGGCAGGCCTCAGATGCCCTCCACCAGCTCTGCTGCCCAGAGCCCTGCGTTCCCACTCCTCCTCACCCGTCTCTCCCTTGGCTCAGCAGCAGCAGCGGCAGCAGCCCTGCCTGGGGGGCCCTGTTGCGGCCGCTCCCGCCCAGCGGCACCCACAGCATGAGGGGTGAAGCGGGGCATCCTTTCCAGAGCAGAGGAACTGGCTCCGGGGTAAGGAGGAGCTGGCCCGGCCCGGCCCGGCCTGGCCTCCACCGCTACCGCCTCTTCGCAGCTCCTGCTGAGGCTGCCAGGCCGCTCAGGCGCCGTCTCCTAGCAACCGGGCCTGGCCCTGCCCGCTCCCGAGACGGGACCCAAGCGGCCTGGCAGCCTCAGCAGGAGCTGCAAAGAGGCGGTGGCGGTGGAGGTGGAGGCCAGGCCAGGCCAGATCCTCCTTAGCCCCGGACTCCCCCGGGCCCCCAGAGCTGGAGCGCCAACGAGTTAAGCGGCTGGGTTGGAGAGGAATCGACTGACCCACTTCCCGGTGCCAAGGTGTGGGGCGGGGCGGCTCTGGGTGTCACCCCTCTCTTGGTGTCACCCGGGTGCGAGCCGCACTGCCCGCACCCCCATAGTGACACCCCTGTGTTGCACCTACCCTTTGGAAGTCACGCCCCTTAAATATTATTCACTAATAGGCAAAAAACCTTGCAGTTTAAGAACATACCTATAGCCCACAGATATTTCTGTCCAACTTTAAAAAGCAGGGAAATTGGGCAGCTATTGTGAATGCACCAGGGGAGCAGGAGACCTGATCTCCTCTCCGAGATATTGTACTGCCCTACAAATTTGTCAAAATGCAAACACAATTTGGGTTGGTCTTTCACAGTTCAATCCACTTCCTGTGTAGCTTGGAAGAATTTGGTAACATGTGCCTCTGAGCCCCCTGATTAGGCAAGCTCAGCAGCTGTGAGGCTTTTAGAACACTGAGAGTTGGTTCTTACTGAGCATGCCCCGTGTTATCATTGAGTTCCAGCCAAAACAGTGCCCCCTATTCCCATCCCCTCCAGGTGATCCAAGAGGATACCGTGGTCGACGGTATCAAAAGCCGCTGAGAGATCCAGGAGGACGAGGAATGCATGTTCTCCTCTATCCAACGCCCTCCTCAAATCATCCACCAGAGCGACCAAGGCTGTTTCAGTTCCATGTCCAGTCCTGAAGCCCGATTGGAATGGATCTAAATAATCTGCTTCATCCAAGTGTGTCTGTAGCTGTTTGGCCACCACTCGCTCAATCACCTTGCCCAAGAATGGTAAATTGGAAACTGGGCGAAAGTTGTTCAACTCTTGGGGATCCAAGGAGGGCTTTTTCAGGATGGGTTTTATTACCGCCTCCTTGAGGGCTGATGGCATTGCTCCCTCTTCCAAGGAAGCATTCACCACTGCCATGATCCTAGCATACTATATACTAGCATACTAAAATGCTAAAAATAAATTGAGATGTTAAAATATTGTTAAAAATTAAGATTAAAATTATTAAAATGCCTGGGAGAAAAGGAATGTTTTTACCTGGCGTCAAAAAGATAATGTTGGTGCCAGGTGTACCTCCACAGGGAGATCGTTCCATAATTCAGGGGCCACCACTGAGAAAGCCCGTTTTCTTGTTACCATCCTCCGGGCTTCCCCCTGAGTAGGCACCCGGAGGACGGCCTTTGATGTTGAGCGAAGTGTATGGGTAGGTTCGTATCGGGAGAGATGTTCCATCAGGTATCGTGGTCCCAGGCCATGTAAGGCTTTATAGGTTAAAACCAGCACCTTGAATCGGGCCCGGAAACATATAGGTAGCCAGTGCAAGCAGGCCAGAATCGGTGTTATATGTTCAGACCGCCTGGTCCCAGTGAACAATCTGGCCACCGCATTTTGCACGAGCTGCAGTTTCCGAACTGTCTTCAAAGGCAGCCCCACATAGAGCGCATTACAGTAATCTAATTTAGAGGTTACCAGAGCATGAACAACTGAAGCGAGATTGTCTCTATCCAGATAGGGACATAGCTGGGCCACCAACCGAAGTTGGTAGAAAGCGTTCCTTGCCACCGAGGCTACCTGAGCCTCAAGTGACAAGGACGGTTCTAAAAGAACGCCCAAACTACGAATCTGCTCCTTCAGGGGGAGTGCAACCCCATCCAGAACAGGATGAACATCCACCATCTGGTCAGAAGAACTACCCACTAACAGCATTTCAGTCTTGTCTGGATTAAGCCTCAGTTTGTTAGCTCTCATCCAGTCCATTGTCGCGATCAGGCACCGGTTCAGCACATTGACAGCCTCACCTGAAAAGGACAAAAAGAAGAAGTAGAGCTGCGTGTCATCAGCATACTGATGACAGCGCACTCCAAAACTCCTGATGACTGCACCCAGTGGCTTCATGTAGATGTTAAAAAGCATGGGGGATAGAACTGACCCCTGCGGAACTCCATACTGGAGAGCCCAGGGTGCCGAGCAATACTCCCCATGCACTACCTTCTGGAGCCGACCCACCAAGTAGGAGCAAAACCACTGCCAAGCAGTAACTCCAACTCCCAGATCAGCGAGTCTCTCCAGAAGGATACCATGGTCAATGGTATCAAAGGCCGCAGATAAATCAAGGAGAATCAACAGAGTTACACTCCCCCTGTCTTTCTCCCGACAAAGGTCATTGTACAGGGCGACCAAGGCTGTCTCTGTAACGAAACTGGGCCTGAAACCCGATTGAAATGGATCCAGATAATTGGTCTCATCCAAGAGTGTCTGGAGCTGGTCCGCAACCACTCGTTCCAGGACCTTGCCCAAGAATGGGACATTTGCTACTGGCCTATAATTGTTAAAGTTTTCTGGGTCCAGGGAAGATTTCTTCAGAAGCGGTCTCACTACCGCCTCTTTTAGGCAGTCAGGGACCATTTCCTCTCTCAATGAGGCATTAATCACTTCCCTGGCCCAGCCGGCTGTCCCATCCCTGCTAGCTTTTATTAGCCAAGAGGGGCAAGGATCCAATACAGAAGTGGTTGGACGCACCTATCCAAGCACCTTGTCAACGTCCTCAAGCTGCACCAACTGAAATTCATCCAATAAACCAGGACAAGGCTGTGTTCCGGATACCTCCTTTGATTCAACTGTTATAACATTGGAGTCCAAGTCCCGGCGGATGCAAAAGATTTTTTCCTGGAAGTGTCTAGCAAATGCATTACAGCGGGCTTCAGATGGTTCTACCATGTCCCTAGGGCCAGAATGTAATAGTCCTCGGACAATTTTAAAAAGCTCCGCTGGACGGCAGATGGATGATTTAATAGTGGCAGCAAAATATTGCTTTTTTGCCGCTCTCACTGCCCCTAAATACAACTTGGTATAAGCACTTACCAGTGCATAATTGCATCCATCAGGAGTTTGCCTCCATCTGCACTCAAGCCGCCTCCTATATTGCTTCATCGCTCTCAGCTCCAATGAGAGCGATGGAGCTGTATGAGCTCGACACAGCAGAGGGCGCACAGGAGCGATCGTATCAACTGCCCGGGTCATTTCTGTATTCCACAGTTCAACCAGGGTTTCGATAGGAGCGCCAACCCTATCAGCCGGAAAACTCCCCAGAGCCCTTTGAAAACCATCCGGATTCATTAGTCTCTGGGGGCGAACCATCTTAATAGGTCCTCCACCCTTGCAGAGGGGAGAAGCCGCTGTAAGTCTAAACTTCAACAAGCGGTGATCTGTCCATGACAAAGGGACTGATGTAAGGCTCCCCACATTCAGATCACCATCTCCATGTCCAGTTGCAAAAACCAAATCTAGAGTATGCCCTGCTACATGTGTTGGGCCAGTAATATATTGGGACAGCCCCATGGTTGTCATGGAGGCCATGAAGTCCTGAGCCGCCCCAGACAAGGTGGTCTCGGCATGGATGTTGACATCCCCCAGTACCAACAGTCTGGGGGATCTCAACAATACATCCGAGACCACCTCCGACAGCTCAGTTAGGGAGTCTGTTGAGCAGTGGGGTGGACGGTACACCAACAGAATCCCCAATCTGTCCCCTTGACCCAACATAAGGTGCAAACACTCCAGACCAGTAGTCACATGGACAGGGTGCTTGGAGAGGAAAATGGAACTCCTATAGACTACAGCAAACCCCCCTCCCCGACCCTCAGGTCTCCCCTGATGCTGAACCAGGTACCCCGGTGGGCACAGCTGGGAGAGACTAACTCCTCCCTGCTCACCCACCCAGGTCGCAGTTATACATACCAGATCAGCTGCCTCTTCCAGAATTAAGTCATGGATGAGGGAGATCTTATTATATACCAATGTGGCATTTAAGAGCAGCATCCGGAGACCCAAGAGCTGGCTGACAGGGCAACCAACAAACCTGTGGATGTGGGAAGGACCGGAACAAGGCACAGCTGTTAATTGCCTGGGCCGAGTTCCCTTCACCTGGCAAGTCCTCCGCACAACGTCATATCTCCCTCTACCCGTCACTATACTAATTGGGGCCCCCTCAGATCTTCCCACTCGGCTCTGTATCCTCTCTCCCAGGCACATGGCGCAAGCCTACACTTACACGTACCACACACACACACACACACACTTGCACCCCACACCCCCCAACCCCCTGCGCAAAGCAAAAGCCAAATATGGTTGATATTTAATGAATTTCAACAGATTTTGAGAACTCTGATAGAAAAAAGTCCCAAAGGGCTCTGGGTTTTTTCTCTCTCTTTTTAGACTTTAAACTCTCTATTCTCTCTGACTGTTTTGTGTATCGCCATGAAAATTTGCAGGGTTATTAAGCCAGCGTTTCTGAGTTCAGGACTATATGTTTTGTAAGGTTTTGTTTTGAAATGAGCTTATGGAAAGCATCAGAATGGCATGGGGGTATTCTCAATTTAACATTGCAGAATGTGAAAAATCCACGCTGGCTATAGTATACAGCCACTCTCATGGCTGTGTAATATAGGTACCGTCTGTTTTCTTTTCGATGCCTATTGAAGAGTTTCGTCATTCAACAAGCCTTTTAATTAGAGACTTTATCTAAGTGTGTTATCTGTGTTGGAATTATTTTTAAGGTTTTGTTTTTAAGATTTTTTAAAGGTTTTTTCAAAGATAGTTTTAATGTTTTGTCATTTGTTTGCCACCCTGGGCTCCTTCTGAGAGGAAGGGATATAAATTTAATAAATAAAAATAAATAAAATAATATTAGAAATACATATACTACAGCCAAGTAGTTGGTTCATAATATGCTATTAGACTATTGCTTTTTTACTCTGATTTGTTCTCCAAGGCCTGCTCTCTGAAAGCTTCAGCTTGATTCATCAGATCTGACACAATTAAATATCCCCTTGAAAGGAAAGCTTTTTAGTTATCCTAGTACTAAAAATAAATATAAATACTCCCTAAAACTGTATTTTTTATTAGTAACTTACATTCTGGTTGACCATGGACATCTTTTAATTAGCATTCAATGACTCCTTAATCCCTCCCTGAAGTCACAGTCCAATGCTTTGGGTGCTAGTTTGTTGCCATGGAAATATCACAAACAGGGCATTATGATTTTTCTCCATAAGTGCAGAAGAAGGACAGGTTGTTGGGTATCAGGTTTTTAACAAAAATAGCCTTTTGTTTCTAACAAAGAAAGAATTATCCAGGGGGAAATGTGCAAATCACATGAATTGGCTTTGTGCTGGTAATATATAAGTAGGAGTGTTTTCCCCATTTACAAGAGAGTTCACACTGGAGTCAGGGGTAACTCAGAGCACATATTAATTATTGATCCACATATAAAATAGCCCATCAGACCCTTCAAACCATTTTCCTTAACAGAATCTCTGTCTTCAGATTCTGCCCTCTGTTGTGATAAGAACGTAAGAAGTGCCCTGAAGGTTGATCACACCAAAGGTCCATCTAATCCAGCATCCTGTTTTCACAGCACTCAATGATATGCCTTTGAATAACCCACAAGCAAGACACGAGCGCAACAGCATCTCCCCACTTGTGATTCTCAGCAACCGGTACTTAGAGGCAAACTACCTCCAACAACAGCAGTAGAGCACAGCCATAATTTTTCTACAGAACTTTTCTGCATCAGAGTGTGTAGTCCTCCTCTCCTCATTTATGGCATTCATTGACCATAATGAATATTTCAGAGAACCATTTATTTCAACAACTTAATTTTTTAATGTTTTGTGCCAGGAAGGGTGTCCTTTTATGGAGGTGGGGAAGCCTCTCACACACCACCCTTCCTTCAAGTCTTTCCAATCACAGGAGAAGCTATATTTCTGTCAAACTCACTGGTTCTACAAATGAAAGCCAAACTAGATACAATAACAGTACACCCATTCATAAGCAGGTCTGGCCCATTTGCATACAAAAGGGTGCATGGGTGAGAACTGCAGAACCCTCTCTTCTGCCCACAGCTTACCTGTCCAGAGTGTCTGTGTCCCTTCTCCCTGGCTTGCAGAACTGTGATTGGCTCAGAAAAAGATGCTTAGAGAAAGAGGCTACAGGGAGGTAAGTATCAGGCAAGGGGAAGGGGAAAAGCAAGGGGAAAGATTCTGCACTTCCCACCCTCTGCTCCTTTTGCCGTTGAACTGGACCCTCATCCTCTTTTCTGTATGTCACTTGTTCATGTAATCAACTGGAACGTGGAACAGTGTCCTCTGTGTGTGTGTGTTTACTATAAATATTATCAAGGGACCAAAGAAGGTATAATTTACCCCCTTATGAGGCAGTTTCCCAGTCCATCCTTAGAGTCCTTTCTGAGTGTTTTTGTGGTGGGAGGTGTCCAACAAATCCATTACTGAAAAAGTAGCAATATTCTTGAATGTAGTCTTGTCTCACAGACATTCAATGATTGTTAGCTCTTAAACCCTCACTTTGGCTCTTTTGATTTTGTGACTATGGGGTTGCTGTGGTCTACAGAACTTCCATCTCTATCACCAGGAAACCACTCTGGGTCTTGGTGCTAGCTGTGAGGGCCTGCACCTGGTGTCAGGCCAAGGAGACAATAAACTAGGGTTGCTGCTGGTGTATCATCCGCACTGCTGCCCAGCAACTTCTCTTACCAGGCTAGCAGAGGCCATCTCAGCTGTGATATTGGAGGAGCCCAGAATGATAGTCTGGGTGATTTCAATATCCATGCTGAGGCTGCCTGTAATGTTCCGGCTCAGGACTTCATGGCCTCCATGACAATTATGGGGCTGTCTCAAGTTGTCACCAGTCCGATACATAGGGCAGGGCACACCCTCGACTTTTTTTTGCTCCAAACGGAGCAAGGGGTGGACTGGAGATGGGGGGGATGTCACCCCATTGTTGTGGTCAGACCGCTTCCTAGTGAAGTTTAGACTTATGGCTCCAATCTTCCTCTGCAGGGGTGGTAGATAAATTAAGGTGGCCCGCCTGCAGAGACTAATGGAAACCACTGGATTCCTGAATGCCTTGGGGGAGTTTCCAGGTGACTGCTGAAGCCCTTGTCACACTGTGGAACAACAAGACACGTCAGGCTCTTAACACAGTTGCCCCCAAGCACCCTCTCCAGCAATGTGGATCCCTTGGTACACCAGTGAACTAAGGGCAATGAAACAGGCTGGATGATGCCTAGAGCAAAAGTGTGAAAAGACACGCTGTGAGGCTGATCAGATACAAGGAAAACATCATAATCATGACTACTGTGTGGCAGTGAGGGCACACTCTCTGCCTTCGACGGGCCCACTGTGAATTGTTTGCAAGGCACTTTGAAGGTAAAGCTCCTTCCCTCTGTAGCAATCTTGATGCCCCATCCACATCTACTGTAGTCCCTAGTGAAGCGTCCATTGCAATGTCTGCTGCAACTTCTTGGGAACAGTTTCAATTGATACAGCCAAATGACATGGACAAGGTGCTTGTGATGATGCAGCCAGCAACGTGTCATCTCGACCCTTGCCCTTCTTGGCTTACTAAAGCTTCCCGAAGGGGTATGACAGAGTAGATTCAGGATTTGGTCAATGCGTCTTTGCGGGAGGGAGTGGCCCCAGCCACTCAGAAACAGGCAGTTATACAACTGCTGCTGAAAAAGCTCACCCTGGAAACACTGGTTTGTGACAACTACCACCCGGTTGCAAACACCTCCTTGTTAGGGAAGGTGATTCAGAGGGTTGTGGCACACTAATTGCAAGTACTCTTGGATGAAACAGATTACCTTGACCCATTCCAATCTGGGTTCAGGCCTGGTTTGGGGGCTGAATCAGCCTTGGTCACCCTGATGAATGACCTTTATTGGGAGAAGGACAGGGGGAGCATGACCCTGTTAGTCTTACTTGATCTCTTGGTGACTTTTACTACCATTGACCAGGGTATTCTTCTGAGTCGACTTGGTGAGATGGGAATCGGGGGCACTGTTTTACAGTGGTTCCGAACCTTCCTCCAGGGTTGTTTTCAGAGAACAGCATTGAGTGATTGTCTTTTGGCCTTGTGGCAGTTGTGCTGTGGGGTGCTGCAGATACCATCTTGTCCCTAATGCTCTTTAACATCTATATGAAGCCTTTGGGAGCAGTCATCAGGAGATTTGGGGCAAGATGTCAGCAGTATGCTGATGATACCCAGCTCTGTTTCTCTGGAACATCAGAATCAGGAGAGGCAATCAAGCTCTGGACCAGTGCCTGGACTCAGTGGTGGGCTGGATGAGGGCCAATAAACTGAGTCTGAATCCTAGCAAGACGGAGGCGCTGTGGGTTGGTGGTTCCCGAGTTTGGATAATTGGTCAATTGCCTGCTTTGGATGGGGTTGTACTCCCTCTGAAAGAGCAGGTCCATAGTCTGGGGTGCTCCTGGATTCATCTTTGTCACTAGAAGCCCAGGTAACCTCAGTGGCTTGGAGTGCCTTTTACCAGCTTCAGCTGGTCAGACAGCGGCAGCCACTTCTGGACCAGGAGAGCCTGACCACTGTTGTCCATACACTGATAACCTCCAGGGTGGATTACTGTAATGCACTCTATGTGGGGCTGCCCGTGAGGTTGGTCCAGAAGCTGCACTGACTGTGCATTAGCTACCAGGCCAAGTTCAAGGTTCTGGTTTTGGTGTTCAAAGCCCTATGCAGCTTGGGACCAGGATACCTGAAAGTTCGTCTCACCCCTTATATATCCTGCTCTGCAGGTGAGGGCCTCCTGCAGATACTATCTTATAAGGAGTCCGTTTCGCACAACATAGGAAGTGGACCTTTAGTGTTGTGGCCCCTACACTTTGGAATTCCCTCTTAAAAATTAGACAGGCACCTTCTCCGTTATCTTTTTGGTGCCTACTGAAGACCTTCCTCTTTCAACAAGCCTTTTAAGTAGAGACATTATCCCTGTCTGTGTCTGTGTTGGAATTACTTTTTAAGATGATTTTACAGCTTTTTTTAAAAAAGGTTTTAAAGATGCTGTGTTTTAATATGTTTCTAAAGATGTTTTGTTTTAATATGTTTTAAAGTCTTTTGTTTTAAAGATATTTTAGAGTGTTTTTAGTATTTTTGTTTGCCGCCCTGGGCTGCTTTTAGGAGGAAGGGCAGGATATAAATTTAATAATTTATAAATAAAGAAATACCATTTGTATTTTTGTTAATGGTTGGTTGACCGCAATAAAATTGTGTTAATGGTATATAAAGCCTTAAATGGACTGGAACCAGGGCTGATCCTCCCATTAGACAGAGTGAGGCAACCACCTCAGGAGGCAGATGCGGGTGGTGGTGGTAGCAAGAGCCATCCCCAGCTTTTTCTCCTTACTCTCATCCACAGCCATTCACCTCTTGCCACATGGCCTCTCGTGGGCCCCCTAAAATGGATTGCTTGCTCTGGTGCAATGCAAGAGACAATATTCCATCATTAGTATCAAAGTAAGATTCAACAGTCAGTCCAATTGGTTTCTGTTAGTGGAACTGGGTGCCATCCTGTCCTTTATCTCAGGCAGCAAAATGTCTTGGGCCTGCCCTGCCTTGGAATCAAGCACTTGAAGGAGCATCTCTCCCATTATCTGCTGACTCATGCCTTAAGATCTGCAGAGGAGATTCTGCTTGCACTTCCACCAGCAACTGCAATTCACTGTCCCACAATGTGGCACAGAGCCTTCTCTGTGATGGCACCTCAGTTGTGGAACTCCTTCCCATCAGAGATATGGCCATTGCCTGCACTGACATCAACTTCAGATGTATCTTTTTTTATTGGGCATGTGGTAATGTTTGACTTAAAGAGCTATGGTCCTTGTTGCTGAATTGCTATTTTTATGTCTGGACATGTATTTTACTGAAATGTTATGGTTTTATCCTGTACATGTCATATTTTAATGAAATGCTAAGCACAACCCTGGGAACCTCTAGACTGATGGGTGTGAGGAATAAAATAAAATACATATTAAAAAGGAATGGACACACCTCACGGGAAAATCAAACAAAAGAGTGTAATTGTTTCTAGCATTACAAACACATTTCAACAAGAAGGCCTAAAGAAACTTAGTAAAGTCTGTCTTAGTAAAAGGCTGCTTAGTAAAGTATTTTCCCATTTAAAATTTTCAATATTTGCCTCTAGATATTTTAATCTTAAATGTCATTCTGAAGTGCACTTCTCCACCAAAAGGTCCATTCACATGGCAGATATTTAATTATCTAAATCAAGTACCCTCCAAAAAGTGAATGTTGGGGGTTATTATTTGAAGACTCTTACTCCGTTTGTATTTTCTCCTGTTTAATTGAAACTAATTTTCCTGTTGTTACAGAAAACACCTGGAATGGGAACGATATTTCCAAAAGGTAATTATGAAATCAAAATGATACTTATTTTCTTAATTACTCAATCTACATAAACTGAGGAATGTAAGTAATGCTCACAGATTCTCCTGCAAGAAAAATGCAGAATTTCCTAATTGTCCTACTTACCGTGTTCCAAGCAAAAATCTTTTTTGTGATGTCATTGGGCAAAACTGCTTTGGATGAACTTAACTATCTCTAAACCATCATTCATTCATGTAATTCAGGGATGGTTTAATCCATATATTTAAGCAGTCTTTGAAAAACCAATATAGTGTTGTAAATTTGAAGATTAGTCTGCTTTTCATTTGAGGAGTACCTTACATCCCTCTTAGATTCTTAGCTGTAAGACTGGGTTTTGGTTGGGAGAGGGTTAATGCAGGAGTGGAGAATAGGATCTAGCTACCAGGTCAGAACCTGAGCTTCCCCCCCACTGCCCACCTGTCAATCACCTGACATCACCATATCAGGTGACCCAACATCAACAGTTTTCCTTTTCAGCCTGGCTTGATTGACACTGACAGCAAGCACCACTTTCAGCAGGGCCAGCTGTACTAAGGAGTTTCCAATCTTACCAAGGAGCAATTGGGAGCACACTTTAAGCTCCCCGTTGTTCCTTTTGCAGCCACATCTTTACTTGCCCCACACCTGATGTCAAATGGCATAAAGTGTGGGGCAGGTGGCCATGGCTTGGGGAAAATGGCTTTGTGGACTCAATTGGCTCCTCTGTCAGCTTGATTTGGCCAGTGGGCCAGACGTTCTCTGTGGCTGGGTTAATGGTACCAGCCTGACTGGGGAGATGACTTTGATGGCTATGGCAGAGTGGTCCACTACCTTAGTTTTGTTAAGACGTCTGTCAATGCACAGACTCTTCTAAAAGGAAAGCCATTTGGGTATCAGAGCTTAGCTTTCCCCCGTCTTCCTGTGGAAGATAAAGTGGTCAAGTAACCCTGATTTCTTGGTTCAAGAAAATGGTTCTCATGCTCAGGCCTCTGGAAAAAAAGCCAACCTGTGTGGGGGGGAAAGGTTCTTCTCCAGGTTTCTGTAACTAATTGGTTATGTGAGATCATTCCTTGTACCTGTGCTGTCACTGATATAAGATGCCCTTCAAGGCCGTTAATGGCATTCTAATAAGTGGATTCAGATGTATTTGTGGTGAGACTTTCACGTACACCCCAGGTCTGGAAGGTTCCAGTCAATTTCCCCCTCTGATTGGTCACGGTATATCCTAAGTCTAGAAGGTTCCAGTCAACTGGCCCTATGATTGGTTAAGGAATCTGTCTTGCTGTTGCTAGGCTTTTTCTATAAAAGCGTTTTGGGAACTTTGTTCCCTGCCCCACATCTGGATGCTGAGATCTGTGGCTACTTGCTGATTTAGTGGGGTCAGATGCAAGTTAGCATTCTTATTTTCCTGTCTTATGTTGTAATTTCCCTTGTATGCATTGTAGTATTTCTTAACATCTTTTTATCTATATCTTTTCATGGGAATGCAGGTTCCTATTTTATGCTACCATATTTTTAAGTATTATTTAATAAAATCTACCTCTTACAATTTGATGAAACTTCTGGTTCTAGATCTAGTCCTAGCTGTTTGGCTATTTGCCACTGAGTAGCCTTTGAGACTCAAGGGGCAGAGAGTCTGGTTTTAGCTCTTGTTCCAGTGAATCTCAAAGGATGTCCAGGTTAACCGCATGGGAGTCTTCTGGCTCAAGACAAGGAGGACATACGGAGTGGTGTCAGCAGTACTACCTAGCAGGGTGGGTTTTTCCTAGTTGTTTGTCATCAGCTACCCCAACAAGGACATTGGCCCTAGGTCTGGGAGCCATGCTTCCTTGACAGTAGTGCCATCAAATCTTTTAATAGGAAGCTGCAACTTTAGTTTGTGGGCATACAGCTTGAGGAAAAGGTCGGAGCGGCAGGATTCCTTGGCAGCTCTGATGTATGTAGGTGTCCCCTAGAAAGCTAATGGGAGTGCTAACCTGTTGGAGTGCTAATGCTGCTAGCTTCCACGTAGGCCCAGTCTGTGCATTTGTGTAAATAAACTATATATTGCAAAGTAAACAGAACCTGAGTACATGCTGTACCCCTGGAATTCACAATGCTCGCAGAGCTTGGAAAAGTTACTTTTTTGAACTACAACTCCCATCAGCCCCAGCCAGCATGGCCACTGGATTGGGCTGATGGGAGTTGTAGTTCAAAAAAGTAACTTTTCCAAGCTCTGGCTCAGATAATATTGTGTATAACCTGTTTTTGCTATGCAGTATCAGAAGGTGCTTATCAGAAGCTGCTTACACAAGTTATATCATGATTAGGGTACATCAGCAGACTGATGTGATTCACCAGACTATCCAGTGAGCTGCATGCTTAAGGGCCATCATATTCTATGTTGGGTTCCCGTGCCACCATCCTACGCAGTCAGGTGGCAGCTGAGGGGAGGAAGATTAGCCAAACTGGAACAGCACTTAACTCTGATTGGCTGAGCTATGCCCTTTTTTCTTGCTTGGCCAATAAGCTAGGTCTTCAGTGCCTCATTTAAGTCCCTCATAAACAGGGCCGGGTCCAGGAATTCCGGGGCCCTTGGGCATCAGCTTGCCCTGGGCCCCTGGAATGTGTGTGTGTGCGTGTGCATGCAGGCACGCGTGCACACACTCCCACAACCCCCCCAAACACACACACCCTTTCTGCTGTCTTTTACCATTGCCCTTAATGAAGATGGCGGCCGTGGTTTCCCTAAAGGGAAGACACCTCCACCACCATCTTTGTTGATGGCACACGTGCATGCTACGCGCGCGCATCTCTGCCATCAACTAAGATGGCAGCAGGGGCTTCAGTACTTTAGGGAAACCGCGGCTGCCATCTTTGTTAAGGGTAATGTTAAAAGACAGCAGACAGGTAGGTGGGGTGGGGGCGGGGGGGCGCAGATTGTGGGAGGGGAATGAAGGGGCAGCTGAGGGGCCCCCTGTAGCTCCAGGGGCCATCAGGCCAGTGCCCCACCTGGCTGCACTTTAGAACTGGCCTTGTTCATGAACTCTTCTTCTGCCTTTATCAGCGTGATTCTCAACTGTCCACCTCTCCTGCACTGATTGCTTATTGCTAGCTTGAACAGGATTTTCCTCTTGATATTTATTGGCCTTTGGGTGCATAGGAGTTCCCACTTCCCTTTTTAGGTCTCCACTTCCCTCTCTGACCATTGTTAGGCATAAAGGAGTTTAGGAGTGAGGAACTGTTTCCTTCATGTGGTGTGTGATTACCTTTTTGTTGCAATGTTGGTTCTAGATCAAGGCTGACACTAGAGGTCAGCATCATTGGGCACCTGTCAAGGTTAGGAATGGGTGAGAAGTTCGATTCAGTTTCCATTTCAAGCAGAATTTATTGAATTCACAATTTCTGAAACAATATGAGAACTGAAACACAGCCATCCTTCAAAATTCGCATATATTAGAATTTTGGGATGCAGTTTGCCAACTAAACAACATTTACAAAATTGCATATGTTAGGGGAAAGTGTGCATAAACATGAGTGAAAATAACATGCAAAAAGGCAAAACTGCTTACAAAAATGTGCTTATTTGGAGAACTTTGCACTAAAATGGTGGAGAATGTTCGTGAGGATTTTTTTTTTAATTGCAGATCGCTGTAGAAACATAGAGAACTGAATTTAACACTGGAAAAATGAGAAACTGAGAGAACCAAAACAGACAGATCTTTCCATGCCCACAGCCCCTAGCTCTGCTGCTCTTCCTCCTTGCCGCCATTGGTTTCTCACCTTTCCTCTATAAGCAAGAAGACACCAAAGAGAGGAGCAAGGGGAAAGAGCAGCAGTATCTGCTCCCCTTGCGCTCCTCCTCTTGGCAATTATTGGGCCTAAAGGGAAAGAGGACAAGCAAATGGGCAATGCTGACAGCAGTGAGGAAGATGTGGGCCTAGTGAGGGAGGGCTCTCACTCAGGGCATGTTGCCCAAGGTCTCACCAAAATCTGGAGCCATCATTGGCAATAAGACTAAAATTGAGGTTGGACTTCAGTACGAGATTTAACAATTGGGTGGAAGTACATTTGGAATATGTGGGGTGGTTCAGGATCCTGGTAGAGGTTTAAATAAGTCTAATATTGTCACACACACACCCCGATACCAATACTCAGCTGAGGAGTTAACTGGAAATATTTAAGCTGGCAACATTCCAGATGCTCTTACTCCAACTGAGGAGCAGCCAGTTTGATTAAGTATTCAGCTTGGCTTCTGGCTATCTTATGATGACTGTGCTGATGATGTCTACATTTTACAAGGAGCATGACAACGGTATGGCCTGATGGCAACATGTTATGCATTGATCCCACTGACCCGGTTATGTCTCTTCCCTTTCAATAAAGTTGAATTTTGAATCCACTTGTACTGGTTTTCTTTCCATTCCCTCCCTCAGTAGCTGGAGGTACAAAGACCACCAGTGTTGAAACAATGGTCCTCCAACATCAACTTCGCTGGACCGGCCATGTTGTTCGAATGCCTGATCACCATCTTCCAAAGCAGCTACTTTACTCCCAACTTAAGGATGGAAAACGGAATATCGGTGGACAGCAAAAGAGGTTTAAAGATGTTCTCAAAGCTAATCTAAAATATGTAACATAAGCATCGAGAACTGGGAAGCCTTGGCCCATGAGCATCCCACTTGGAGGTCGACCGTTATCAAAGGTGCTATGGACTTTGAAGAAGCACGAGTACAGGGCGAAAGGGACAAACGAGCAAAGTGGAAGGCACGTCAAGCAAATCCTCATCATGACCATCTTCCATCTGGAAACCTATGTCCTCACTGTGGGAGGCTGTGTGGATCCACAGTCATCTACGGACCCACCGTTAAAGACCTTATCTTGGAAGACAATCTTACTTGGCCACGAGTGATCGCCAATGATGATAACTAGGTCATTTGCCTGAAGGAAATCACACATGCACATGGTGGTGCACTTAAGTAATTTTAGACTCTGGACTCAAACAGTCTTTAGAGGGAAGCATTACTTCACTTACTTCCAAACACAGTAAGCCAGCCCTTCTGTGGTTGGGGACTCTCCTGCTCTTTCTGCTGAGCAGTATCCTGGATGTCTGTCCCAAAGTCCTGCCTGCCGACACCATTGCATGCACACCACCAATGTGTGTGAGTGCCAGCTCCAAGATGTGGGGAGGGTGGTAGTGTCAAGAAATCATCATTGTGTTTTTGAAAACTGCAAATGGTACAGGAACATATGAGGCCGCCTTATATCAAGTCAAACAATTGGTCCTGTTAACCTGGCATTGCCTATGCCAGAAAAAGCCAAAGTGGTATTCTCCAGATGTTCTTAAACTCCAATTCCCATCAGCCACAGCAAGAATGTCCAATGGTCAGCAGTGATGGAAGGTGTAGTCCAGCCTCTGGAGGGCACCATGTTGGCTATCCCAGGTGTACGTTAACTGTCAACAGCTCTCTACGGTGGGGGATTAGGCCCAGCATGAGTCCCGATTTGGCCTGCAAGGCCATTTTTCCAAAGCACATACACCTGCCGTTGTAGATGCAGGGTTGGTAGAGATACAGCTGCAAAGGAACAATCAGGAGCCTTAAAGCGCACTCCCACTTTTTCCTTGGCAAGCAGCATTTCCTGGCAGCACCAAACACCAATGACAGCAACCCCTGGTGGGATCAGCTGCAGCAACCTGAAACTCTGTAGCCACTGGAAACCCCATGGGCAAGCCAAACCCTGCCTATAGTGGCTGTGCTGTAAGCATCACTGGAATCAGCTTGGCTACAGAGTTCCCAAGTGAATTCTCATCCCAAATAACACCCTGTATCCCTACTAACAATCCATAATGGAACTTGGAACCCACAAGTCATTCGTAAGTGTACACTGGATGTGTGTAAAAGATAAGGCTCCTTTTGTCCTCCTGACTGTGGGTACAAGATGATTAATAGAGTCTAATTAAGAATAAAAGAGAAGTGGCGCTTTTGCTTGAAGATTTTGTTCAGCTTTTTCACTGGGCTCCCTCTTGGTCTTAAGGGTGCACATCTGCCTCTCCTTGACGTTTAACCTGAGCTGTCCACATACCTACAATAAAGTACAATTATTCCAAATCATCACTTGAACTCTCACTTAGGGGAAGGCTGTAGCTCAGTGGTAGAGCACATGCTTTTCATGCAGAAGGTCCCAGGTTCAGTCCCCAGAATCACCAGGTGAGGCTGCAGAAGACTTCTGTTTGAGACCTTAAAGAGCCACTGCCAGTCAGTGTAGACAATACTGAGCTAGATGGATCAACGGTCTGGCTCAGCATAAGGCAGCTTCTCGTGAAAGAAATGGGGTTGTCTTCAATATTGATCTGATTGTATTACATGCACACATTCTGATATTCTTTTGGCAGTCCAAACGGGTGTTCCTCCTTTTCTCTGGAGATTGATGTCAAGGAGCAAGTGCTCACATGCTTTGCTTGCTGACCTCAGTGACACAGCTTTGAAACTATCTGGTATTGATCTAAACTGCTTCCCAAAGCACAGTTCCTGCATTGCCTGCCACTTAGTAACATCTGCACCTGCACTGAAATACCTGGCAAAGCTGGGAAAAGACAGTTTTGTTACAGAACTGGAAACCTGACAATGTCAGCTGGGAACAGTTAACATCAGTGGAGTATGGTGGCCCCAATGTCAGTAGGGCAGTGAAGTCACTCCAGAGTTTAGTCTGAACTTTCAAAGAGCTGTCCAAGGTGCTGAAAGTTATCTACTAGTATATGAAGAATTATCATCGCCTTCACATGTTTTGTTCTTGTGGCCTTTTGGGTTGTTGTTTTTTTTAAAGGAGTTTATGAACTTTTTCTAACAACCTTGAGGAGATTGGAGAAATATTTACTTTATAAGGCAAGTTCACATGGAGTGCAGTTACCATGGCTCTGAGAAGTGGCATACTGTGAGCAGGTGTGCTCTGCTTTATTGACAATGCACACCAGCCTTGTAAACATCATCAGAAAAAATAATTGGCAGGAAGTAATGGAAGCTTTTGACACTGCTGTTGAGTTGAGTTGTGAGATGTAGTCCAGGATCTGTTAAACTCACTCCTGGATGCATCTAAAATGATCAAAGGTTTTCCAGGTAATAATGCTTAAGTTGTATAATTATGAAGCTTCACTTCTGCTTACATGGCTCCACCTCTTTCTCCTGAATCCACACAGCTGTCCCTTTCATTGCCTTGCCGTCCCCCTCATCCATACCCCTCTGGTTCCATGGAATATGAAAGAATGCTTCTATTAAAGACAGAAAGTTGGAGGATATAGAACAGCTCTCTTTCTCTTCCCCCCCCCCACAAACACATTTCTTTCTGGAAATATCAGTGGATGAGTTCTGCTTGTGCTGGCTGTGTGCCATATTTGATGCAAAGGAGTAATTTTCACCCAGGTCGCATTGGCTAGGGATCCTGGGAGACGAGAGGTGGATTTAAAGGTATTCCCCTGTCACCATGCGTTTCTTTGGCTCCAGTCCCTGGCAACAGATGAGGTGTGCTCTAGTCTAGACTGTGTAGGCTGATTTGCGTTGAATGGCTTTGCCTTTGGAGCAGGCAGCTGGAGTTAGATAACCTTTCAATCCCTTGCAAGATTTTTGGATTCGATCACTTGTCAACACTACCGTTACAAGCATTTCGCCTAAGGAATTATCGGTTAGCAATGATGCAGTTAAACCTATTATTGTGTGTTTCAGTGGCTTAAGCTTCCTTTTCCTTCTCCACAAGCGGCTTTCACTCATAATAGGGCAAGTCACTCCTGGCCATTCGCTCCCCAGACTATAGAACCATTCCTCCCACCTCTTCACCCGAGGAATGCAATAACAGGCTAATTGTGGCTCTTGATTTTATTCACTAGCACCAGAGCAAAACAACAGACCTTTTGCCCTTCTGTTTCCCCAGAAACATTTTTAGGGACACAACTAAGATGTTTAAACGTATACAGCAAAAAGGGGAAGTGCAAATGAAACCTCTGTATCCTAAAGGCACATCTGTCAGGGAGCTATGCTTGGCAGCAGGTCTCTGTGCATGTACGCTTGACGGCAAGCCCAAGTTGGTCTCTGGGGACCGTGTGAACTGGTATTTGCTTGCTCATTTTCAGGATGCAGCAGAGAAACAGTTCATCTTCTGCTTGTACTTCAAGAAAATCATGAATGTGTTCATGACAGTTGTATGTAGGCCTGAAACAAAAGGAGATCAAAATGAATTCCTTGTATATTACATTGAAAGCAACTAATGATTGCCTTTCCATTTCACACAAAGCCGCTGTGTATGCAGAGCCAAGCCAACTGGACTGAGGGATTTTCTCTCTTTTTTTTTGGCCCTTTTCACAGTCAGGAAAGATAAAGGGTATTGGAGAGCTTTTTACAAACTTTGTAAAAACAAAAGTACATAAAGAAAATGGTGACACTTGACTGGAGTTTCTAAGAATTCAGTGCATGCCTTTGTTTCCTTGGGAAATAGCTTTGTGTGGTTGGATGTACACTGAGGGTGTGTGATGACGTGTGAGTCCATCTCCACTCACTAATGGAATGTGGCCTCCAACTATGTGGCCCTTGGCCCAAAAAAGGTTCCCCACCCCATCTTACTATTTTCTAAGGAAGAGTTTTCTTGGGATGTGGAGGGGGAAAGCCTGGGTACACGCATTACCCTCAGGCCAGTTGGCCCCCTGTTTCCCCACCAGTTATTACACAGCAGTGATCTGATACCTTCTTACTGAGACAAAGTAGTTTTTGCCTGCTCCTTTGGGTTTCTTGTATTCCTCCAAATTATTCTGATTGATATAGACCTCGATCCATGCTAATTATGCAGGGCTTCTCTTATAAAAGTGGGGTTTCCATGGTAACAGCATAGGAACAGGTGCGTGAAAAGCTGTGATATATTAAATGACAGTTACCCTCTGCCTCTGCTATGCAGATTGCCATTCTCAGAGTTTATTTATAGCAGGTAGTAATTAATCTGTGTGAATCTCATTTCATTGAAGGGGGGGGATGAAGAATGATTAACCAGAGTCCTAATTATCTCCATACCTTTGATTCTGAAAATTTTGTCACCATCAGATACTTCTAACATGGTTATCACTTATATAGAGATGTCATTACAGGAATCGTTGGGCTAATGTCTGTAACAAACGCTGCGTATTATGGCTTTTACCTTTATGATGCTATGTCTTGCACTGATGCTGAGAAATTATAAAGGGCCCAGTCTTGCAAAAAGAGGGTGAACGGTGAACTGTTTTAAGATGACATTACTCCAGATTAGATAACTTTCTGGACAATCATAAACACTGGCATAATTGGGGGGGGGGTTAATGGAGCAGCTGATATGATCCAGCAGGCTCTGCTTATGTTATTAATGTTCACAACATTAGCACTCCAATAAATATTGATTCTCCCATTAGGTTTCTAGGGGCCACCATAGCTATAGCTTTGGGATCTTACTAGGGATGGAAATATCTATTCGTTTTGGCTCTCTGTTTCTTATTTTTTTAATCTTAAATTTGGTTTCCCACATTTCTGCTGCAATTTTATTTTTAAAAATTCCTCATGAAAATCCTTCAGCATTTTAGTGCAAGTTTCTCACAATAAATACATGTTTGTATATCGGTTTGACTACATATTAAGGTACACATCTTGCAAGCAATTTATCCTCATATGATGCATTTTTGTATGTTATTTTCACCAATATATTCATTTTGTGCACACTGACACCTAATATACGCATTTTTGTAAACATTGCTTGGTTGGAGAACTGCAACACAAAATTCAGATAAGTGCGAATTTTGAAGGTTAGCTGTGTTTCAGTTCTCATATTGTTTAAGAAAGTGTGAATTTGATATATTTGGCTTGAAATGCAAACTGAATTGAATTTCACACCCATCCCTAATTGTTACAGAGAGCAAAATCAACCCTCTGCGTGTTTCCAGATTCCAGTTACACTGACTGCCAGCTCTATTATTTTCTAACATTTGCTGAAGACATCATCTTCAGCCAAGGGTAGGGGAAATGCCTGCCCCCCTTCAGTTAACCTAGAAGCTCTCCAGCTGTTTAGTTTCAATGAGCTAAGTTTACCAAAACAAAGCCAACACTTTGCAGACCTTGCTGTGGCCATCAACTTAACAAAGAGAGTGGTTTGACCCCTTTAGCAGTCCCTTTTTCTTCACAGAATCCCATCTTACAGATATTAAATCACATGCTTGGAGGGGACCCCACATATGACATCTAGACTAACCCACACAAAATACTTACAACATTATAGTTTTTAAAATAATCTTAATTGTGCAGTGAAATCTTACGCGTATTTTCACAGAAGTCCCACTAATTTCAATGGGATTTATCCTCCAGTGCAGGAGTTGGCAAGCTTTTTTCAGTTAGTGAACCACTGCCATTGGGTGAGGCCACAGTCAGCACTGAGCAGAGCCATAGGTGCCCCCCACCCACTCTTAGGAATCTCAATAGAGAAAGAAATGATGTGTGGTGGTAATGATCTTAAGAGAAGAAGGAAAAGAGAGGATGAGTATGGGGCGGTGATGATCTTTGCCTTCCTTGCCACCTGCATAAAAATAGGCCAAGGTACACACACAGCTATGGGATTACAGGCTGTCCAGCTCTGCTCTAGTTAGTAGGTTTAGGATTACAGCCTACTAATAGTTTCTTTTTGACTTTGAATAATTAGACAGGGGGCAAAAACCACCACATCAATGTGCAGCTTTGCATAATACAAGACATCAGCATGGCATTTAATAAGCCCCTTTTCCTCCACCACTCGTCTCAGAAAGTTCTTGGCCATGCACAAGCAGCAACACAATAGCATTACTTTTAGCAGGCAGTCCACATACCCATCCCATTTACCAGGGATGGGAAATCTGTGGCCTTCCACATGTTGTTGATCATCCCTGACATTTGGCCATGCTGGCTGGGGCTGATGGAGGTTGGAGTCCATCAACATCTGGAGGGCCACAAGTTCCCCATATACCCATCCAGCCACCCCTCTTTTCTCCAGGGCCAACCACCTTGGGGAGAACAGGGATGGTTGAATAAGAGAAGCAAATACTGGATGACTGGGGGGGGGTTCTTAGGAGTAAACTGTCTCCACGACTAGAATTTGGAGTCTACAACACTGTCACGAACTTGGGAAAATCAAACAAACCAAATTCCATTGAATAAATGATGAGGTACATTTACCCCGCTGTTACTAAGTTCCTTGGTTACTATCATAAGAGTTACTTCCATTTGATAAGGAAAGAAACTTGTCAGTTCTTCCTAATTAAAACCCTAATTAACATGTAGTCAGGAGGGGAGAGGGAGATGAACACAGGATGCATGTCTCCTTCCCCCCCCCCACTGGCTGCCAGACTGCCCCCGCTTCTGACATCCGAGATTACTCTGGGTGGACCCACTCTGACCTGGGGCAATCTGGGGCTGCTTCAACCCCCTCCAGCTGAATCTCGAGTTGGCCCAACTGGGTTCAGGATCTGGGACTCAGCTGGAGCCAGTGAACAGCCATACCAAACACTCCATACATTCTCACACTTGCAGTTAATATATGTCCAAAAGCTCAATCCTATGCATGGTTTCTCAAAAATGAGTTGCATTGTATCTAGAGAGGCTTAGTCCTTAGTGAGTAACTATTGTTACGTGCACCCCATTCTCTAAGCAGTTAGAGACTTCAGGGGTGCTTGGAAGAAAAGTCACTGGATATGGTAGTGTCTATGTCATATATGGTGTTTTCACACACAGAGGCCAAGCATAAGATGGAAAAGCACACAATATTAACAGTTCAACAAATATTGCTACCCCATTCATCTTTTTAGTGGGTAAAGCCACAGCTTTAGATCAGGATTGGAGAACCTCCAGTTTCCTGGCCAGTCATGGCCCTTCAGGGGGTCCCATTTGGCCCCTGGGGCCATTTTCCCCCAAACCATGTCCACCTGCCCATCAGCTGACATTACTAGTGACGTCTGCTGTTGGGCAAGAGGATGAGGTTTAATCCTGCATTGGCTGCCTGATTCTGTTCCAGCAGCAAACAAGATTGCACAGCCAAGGCAGCAGGATTTAATCTCCACTCTTCAATTGAACGGGAATTAAAGCCCTGTGCAAAAGAATCCTTTGAAGCAGCTCACATGCGAGAGCTACTTCAAGGAGGCTTTTGCAAAGGCTTCAAGGCAGCTCCTGCACTCCTGTTTGCTACAACCGGAGTGCGGGGGACTGAAAGCCTTTTCCAAGTCTCCCTGTGCTTTTCTTTAAAGTCCCCCAAGAAAAGAGACTTAAAGGGGGGGAGGAGAGACATTTGCAAAAGCCTTCTTGAAGTCTCCCTGTGTTTTCCTTTTAAGTCTCTGACCTGAAAGAGGCTTTTGCAATTCTCTCTCCCCTCCCCCTTTAAAAGCATAGCGAGACTTGGAAAAGGTTTTTGCAAGGCTCCCCCCTTTCCCTTTGAGTCCCTGATTTTGGAAACTTAAAAGCAAAACATAAGGGATTTTGACAGGTGGGCAACCCCACCCACCTGTCATATTTGGCCCACAAGGCAGATCCTGATCAGGATCTGGCCAGTGGAGCCCAAAAGGTTTCCCACTCCTGCTTTAGACCCAGGACAAACAGCAAGTTTGTCTTCCCAGCCCACAGCTGAGAGTGACTGGCCCAGGTCTACTTTCTTTAACACTCACCAACAGCATTACCTCCAGCCAGAGGAGGGAAAGGCTTGCTTTCTGGAGGCATCTCCAGCTAGTAGTTGCCTATATAAAACCACAGGCTTGGAGAGGACCCTAAGATGGCATCCAGACCACCCCCTCAATCCTATAACACTGTTTTAGGGTTGTAGAGAGAATCACCTCCTGCCCCCCCCAGCATGATTTTAAGTTGCTTCCAAAGCCATCCTTCTGTCAACACTGAATATACAAACATACCCACACCCACAGAGTTTCTTGTTGGGGCAATTATTTTTCAAGGTCTCTGCTGCTCCTGATGTCATAACATTATCCTCAGTCAGTGAGGATGTAACGTTCTTTAGCAAATTCACATTTGGCTTTTGAAAGTTCCTGTTGCTTAATCACACAATTCCACAGCTGTTCTCAAGCTTCAAGGTCTAGAGAAGAGGTAGCAAGGCCTCAGTCCTTTCCCTTGCTGCCGACTCAATGCTTTTAACTGCCATCTGGGAAGGTGTTACTGAAAAATGTTTCTTATTCAAAAACTTGGTGTGTGTTTTTTTAAAAAATTAAATTGCTGGCGATTGCCAGAGCAGTAGGCGGGAAGCTGCAAAACTGTGGGGGTGAAGGAAAGCTTTTACAGCTGCGCTACGTCTAACAATCCCACTACCTTTGATCCCAATCAGCCCTTGAACTAGCAGCACTCTTTAGGTTAGCGATTTGCCCTGCCCAAATAACTTTGTAAAACAGAGGAGATCAAGAAATCGTTTCGTACAGCAGAGGAGACAAAACGGAATAACAATGAGCCCTCTAGGCTGGCACCTTAAAGACTAACAAAAATGGATTGTGCCATCAGCTTTATTGTGGCATATGCAGTTGAGAGACAGAGCAGTGAATCAGAAAGTCCTGATTTGACACTTGCCTCTGCCGCGGGTTCACTAGGTTCCATACACACATGAATGTGCACACACACACACACATTTGCAATAGGATAATAACATTAATATGGATCCTACCTACCATACAGGTTGTTGTTAGGATTATAATAAGATAATGATTATGAAGTCTGAATGCTCTAAAGCTCTCCTTGAAACCCTAAATATTATCATGGAACAGACAGACAGATAGAACAAGAGCAGAAGTGGAGTCATATAAGTGTATGCCTGGCATGCATGTGCTACCTGAGCCTGCCATTGAGGAAGGTGGACAAAAACAAAATTAACATCAAAGAAAGGAGCCCCTGCTCTCCATTTGGGTCTTATGTTATGTGCAAATTGTACTTGTTTTTCTTGCTTGAGGGCGTCTCACAGGATTAGATAGGCCTTTAGTCTGATTCAGCAGGACTCCTTGTCCTTGTCCAAGCAGAAGCCACAGCCACTTGCATCTGTTTTGGAATTTGTGTTAGCAGGGCTATTTTTAAAAATATTTCACACTAAATAAAAACAGAGATAGAAAAAGGAAACACTCTACTCTTTGCCACCACCTTTTGGAATTGGGGTTGGGGGCAGGAGACACGCTGACACCCAGTCCCAGCTACATTAAAATCTTGGGGTTTTCCATTGATTGCTGTGAGTATCTCTCATTTCAGTGCCAGGGTCATTTTAAAATAACTTCTCAGCTGAACCAGGAAGCAGTCCATCCAGATAATGAGATCATTCTCTCCATCCTTTTCATATCTGTGTCTCTGTTCCTTTGTCCTCTTTCTACTGATTTCTCTCAGAGGAGGAAAGATAAAGAGAGAAATGGGCCAAAGAACAATGAAAAAAGAGTAAGAAAGATAGACCTGCCCACTTTCTAACTCTCCTCCTTACCCTCCTCCCCCCCCCCGTGTTCCTTGCCTTCTGCCTCAGCTAGCCTTCTCCTGCCAGCTGATGAGTGGCATTTTGAAGCCACACAAGTTGCCACAGCCATGGCCTTTTTTGCTGGCCACTTTCACCCAGGCAGCCAATGTGATTTCCCTTCCCCCCCAGGTTTTCTTTTCAAGCTCAGTACTCACTTTGGGCTATTTGTGGGTTTCCCTACCCCCTACGGCTGAATTTTCTTTTTTTTTAAAAAGGTACTTCTGCAAATCTTGGCATTTCCTCCAAACCTAATGAAACCTTGCCTCTTGTGTGTAAATGGTGCCCCTGAACTTCATAAACACAAAGAATTATACTAAGCCACATAGAAAAAGCCTTCCAGAAGCAAAACTGAGTTTTGTCTGTTATTCATTAAACAGATGTTGAAGTGATTGAAGAAATGCTATTGACCAGCTTCTTTGCCTCCCAATTATCAATCTCTCCTTTTCACAAGGCACATCTTCATTGTCCATTTCTTCGTTTCTTTTTCCCCCTTTCACACATGCATTAATTTGTGGGGATGGAAGCTCTTTACTAACCCACTCATATTTCATTACTAATCTATCATAACCTCTTACTTAAATCGTTCAATGTCACTTAAACCTGATGTTCACCCCTCTCATTTTGTAGAATTGGTTTCCATGTCATATGGACTGCAACACCTGGAATTGTATTTGAGGTGGATATCGTACACCGCCCTGAGAGCTGTTGCTATAGGGCGGTTTAAAAGTGTAATTAAATAAATAAATAAATAAAATCAGTTCCCCAGCCTAGATAACGGTGAGACCAGTACAAGGCAAGAGGGCCGCATTTTGTTCCAACATTAACAGTCTTCCCCCATAGGGGCTGCCATGTTTGTATCCTATAATAATAATAATAATAATAATAATAAATTTAATTTCTTTGTCGCCTATCTGGCCAATGGCCACTCTAGGTGACTTACAAAATCATTAAGATACAATTGATAAAATACAGTAATACAATATAAAAACAATACATCTGCAACAACAATATTAAAACTGGGCAGGAGGCATTACAGTTATAACAATTAACCCTCCCCGGATACCCCGAAGGCCTGTTGGAAGAGCCAGGTCTTTAAGGCTTTCCGAAGTACATTTAGGGAAGAGGCGTGCCGGAGATCTTGTGGGAGGGAGTTCCAAAGAGTGGGGGCCGCCACTGAGAATGCCCTCTCTCTTGTACCCGCCAATCTGGCTGTTTTTGTTGGCGGGATTGAGAGAAGGCCCTGTGTGGCCGATCTTGTCGGGCGGCATAATTGGTGGCGTTGAAGGCGCTCCGTGAGATAAACTGTATCCTAGCCAGATTGCTTCCTGTGTGGGACAATGCTAGGGCAGATGAGAGGCAATGGCTTTCTGCATGGTGAGCACACAGAGGTCCTTGCCTTTCCTTCCTCCGACCTTTGCAGGATCCCGCTGCTAGTCAGCATAAACAATATACTGTCTGGACAATAGACTAAATTTAGACTTAGGGTTTGGACACTACATCAGATGAACCAATGGCCTGACTCAGTCTGCATACCTGTACTGGATAAATGTATTTTTTGACAATCCAGAATTGTTCATACTCATACTCAACATGCTGCTTTCAATCTATTATTATTGTTGTTGTTGTTGTTTGCTTGTTTACCCAAAGATCTCCAAGCGACTTACAACACTGTTAAAAACAAAAACAAATATATCATACTATAAAAACGGAACATTAAACAACTACTCCCCCATACAGCCACAGGAAGCTTTGGTAGCATACTAATAACATACAACATTGTCTCAGTCTATCAAATGCTTGAGGGGGAAAGTCTTGCCATTGAAAATATGTCAATGAAGGCACCAGTCAGTCTTGACTGAGGAGTATACTCCACAGATGAGGAGCCACAACTGAAAAGGCCCTCTCCCTTGTCACCATCCTCTGTGCCTCCATCAGAGGGGGGACCTGGAGAAGGGCCTCAGAAGAAGATCTAAGGGTCTGGGTAGGTTCATATCAGGAGAGGTGTTCCAGACATTATTGGGGTCCTCAGCCGTAAAGAGCTTGGTAGGTCAAAACCAGCACTTTGAATTGGGCTTGGAAGCATACAGGCAGCCAGTATCACTGGAAAAGGATGGGTGTTATATGATCTGTTCACCTTGAACCCATCAACAATGAGGAAGCCACATTCTGCACTTCCAAACCATTTTCAAAGGTAGCCACACATAAAGTACATTGTAACAATCCAACCTTGAGGTTACCAGAGCATAGATTACTGTAGCTAGGTTATCCCTGTCCAGATAGGGTTGCAGTTGGGCCACCAGCCTAAGCTGATGGAAGGCACTCCATGCCACTGAGGCCACCTGTGCCTCGAACAACAGCAATGGATCCAGGAGAACCCCCAAAGTGCAAACCCCTTCCTTCAGAAGGAGTGTGACCCCAATTAGAGCAGGCCATACACCACACAGCCATTCAGCGGAAGCACCAACAACAACTTCTCAGTCTTGTCTGGATTAAGCTTCAGTTCATTGGCCCTCATCCTGTCCATTATTACAACCAAGCACTGATTCAGCACATCCACTGCTTTACCTGCAGAAGGTGAAAAGGAGAAACAGAGCTGCATGTCATCTGCATACTGATGACAACACACTCCAAAACTCCGTATGACCCCACTCAGCGCTTTCATGTAGATGTTAAACTTGATTGATTCTACATCCTGCTGTCCACAAGGATGGGTGTGGTTACTTGATACACGATTTAAAGTCCTCCCCTCGATTGGGTTATCCACATTTTTCTCCTTGCACATGCCCCAAGTGAATAGTAATTGTGATCTATCGTATATGCCCAACCACATCATTGGGCAGGTTTAGACAGACACCCCATTTCTGGGCCCACCAACATCTGTTTTCACACTGGACACACTGCAGGGTGATCCAGTATCAACCTGAAATGAGTTTTTATTTTTGGAATAAAACCAGTTTCCCAAGAAGCACTTCTACGGGGCAAAAAATATGCCATAGCACTAGATAGTGTGTAGAATCTGTAGAAAAAATGAGTACTTAGCCGCCACTGATTCTAGAAAAAAATGTCGTGTACGCAGCCATAGTTTAAAGCAGCTTCCAAGGTTCCTAAAATTCCATATTTTTCCAAGGGTGTGAAAAAATGCCTTAACCATGGCCAAAAGAAAGACCATCAGTTTAAAATTAATCAGTTTGCAAAGATCTAAATACTTTACTTAGCATCATTTCCAGAGCTAAGTAAAGTATTTAAATCTTTTAAAACTGATTAATTTCTATGTATATGTCTGAATTCTTTAATCATGAGATTATCTCAGCCACTGTATGTGCCATATACATGTATAAGCAATCCATCTAAGGGCTCGTCCAAACTGACCCGGATAATCCACGTTTTCCATATTCGCTTTGTCATCTGACAGTCCCCACTTTGCCTGAAATTTGCTCTTTTCCGATCTGAAAAATACGCTTTGTTTGCGCCCGCACACGCAGTGGGAAGACCCATACATTCTTTTCGCTTTTTCCCAGCTCCGCCTGCAACACCACCCCCTATCAGCCAATTGGTCCACAAAATATGACGTATACTCCTCTCCCCCTTTGCATTGAAGCACAATAACGCACATGCACTTGAATGTAAGAGTGCGAAAGTTTGAATTTCCTGTTGGTTTGGTAGTGGCTGTAATGGAGTTCACCGAGTTTTTGGCTCTTGTACAGCTCCACTTACAGCTATTAAATTTCTGCCTTGTGCAGTTGAGGGCAGCCAGAGCCCAACGGGTGCCTGGATAGGGTCATGTGCCACCCCAGAGCCCAGGAACAGCAGGAGCCCCAGCAGCGCTGGAGCCATGCTGAGCTTCCTCGGCTCATGCGGAGGGGTTGAGGAGGCTACTTCACAGCAGCTGCACCGGCGAAGCTTCGGGATAGGAAGCGCCGCGATGTAGTGAGCTCAGCTTGGCGGGAGATGGCAGCGGCGGCTACATTTTCCTCCCTTCTGGCAACATTGTTCACAAGCCAGGGGTTGGGAGAGGGGGATCTCCATCTCCCCCCCTCGCACCCCCTCACACCCAGCGCCCAGCAGCCTTTCCTAGCTAGGGAACCCCATGTGGCTGCCAGATCCCTCGATTCTTGGGGGCTGGTGGTGGTGGTGCTGAGTCCAGGGCCTCCCTTCCCCCCTTTTGCACACACACACATGCGCTGGACATATTCTCCAGGAACAATTTGTAATAGGAAGGCATGCAGGCGGAATGAGGTTAGAGCTGCTAAACATCCTTTCCTCTTTCTCCACTTTGAAGTGTTCTCTCTGATAAAAGAGAACTGCAAACCACTTATCTGACAATAATTGCTGTATTGTTGTTTGCTTGCATTTGCGATATTTCGCTAAACCAAATGTATGTATTTTTGCCTTTTTGCATATCAAATTTTCTGGAGGTAAACACGTCTGGCAATTCCACTTCTCATGGAACTGCAAGCAAGTAATGACGTGTCATGTCTAGGAAGGTAGACCACCAGTCTCTGTGGTTGCAGGCGTCCAAGACACTCTAGCAAACCACTTATATGCCAATAATTCCTGTTTTTGTTTGTATGTGTTTGCGATATTTCACAAAACCAACGGTATGCTTTTCTGCCTTTATGCATATTACAGTTTCTGGAGATACACACAGCTGGCAGTTCCACTTATTTCTCCAGAACTGCAAGTAACGACATGTCATGTCTAGGAAGCTAGACCACCAGTCTCTATGGTTGCAGGTGTCCAAGACGCTCTAGCAAACCACTTATATGCCAATAATTCTGGAGATACACAGGGCTGGCAATTCCACTTATTTCTCCAGAACGGAAAAGGGACATATTGGCGCACTGAGGAGCTACTACTACTTGCTTCTTTTGTAAAGAATGGCACAAAAGCTGAGCATTTAATGGGGAGCACCCCCTTCTTGCAGAACCAACTTTTCCTGGGGTGGCTCGGGAGCTTTGTGACTCTGCGTATTTGCGCACATCCACCAAGGCGCATTCTCAATTCAAGTTGTCCTTGTACCTTTCATTCCCCCCCCAAAATGTCCAATAAATCAAATACCACACAGGAATGCCAGCTGGGACCTCTGGCTCCACTGCAAGGTTCCTGACCCCCAAGCTTTTCTAGAGTAATACCCATCCCCTGTTCTGGGTCTGCCCAAAACCAGAAGTTAACTGGGGGACGCAGGATTCCTACCGACCTTCGATTGCTGCTATGTAACGCCAGGTCTGTGACACAAAAAACATCTGTCATCCATGATATGATACTGGATGAGTGCGCAGACCTGGTATGTATTACAGAGACCTGGCTGGACGAGGCCTCAGCTCCCACTCTTGAGGCCATGTGTCCACCAGGTTTCCGCTATGCGCAGCAACCGAGGGTGGGAAGGCGGGGAGGGGGAGTGGCAGTCATCTATCGGGAGTCCTTGATGTTCACCAGGCCTCCGCTCCCAAGGACCAAGTTTGTTGATTGCATGTACTGGAGGTTGGGCCCGAAGGGCAGTCTGGGGATCCTGCTTGTGTACCGCCCGCCCCGCTGCACGGCAGACTCCCTGACCGAGGTGCTGGAAGTGGTCTCGGATGTGCGAACATTGACCCCAGAACTTTTAGTACTGGGGGATTTTAATGTACATGCTGAGACCACTCTCATTGGAGCCCCTCGGGATTTCCTGGAAACCATGGCTTCCTGGGAACTGCACCTTAGTAACACTGAGCCCACCCATGTAGCCGGTCATGCTCTCGACCTTGTATTTGTCCTGGGAGTGGTGGGGAGTGTTCTGAAGTTGGGGGCCTTTTCTTTTACCCCCGTGTCATGGTCAGATCACTATCTGGTGAATTTTGACTTCTCGATGCCACACACCCTCCGCAGGGGTAAAGGACCTATTAGAATGGTCCGCCCCAGACGCCTGATGGATCTGGATGGATTCCTGACTGCGCTTGGGGATTTGGAACCTGCTGAAGGTCGTCCGGTCGAAACCCTGGTGACGGAGTGGAACGAGGGAATCACCAGGGCACTAGACCGGGTGGCTCCGAAACGTCCTCTCCCCCTGAACAGAACTCAGACAGCACCGTGGTATACACCTCGGTTGCGTAGTCTGAGACAGGAGGTGAGACGACTAGAACGCCGGTGGCGGAAATCCTGCTCTGAAGATGCTCGAACACAGGTTAGAGCAGCAATAGCTGCCTACCAGGTGGCAATAAAGGCAACCAAGAAAGATTTCTTTGCTGCCTCTATTGCATCCGCAGAGTGCTGTCCCAGGAAGCTGTTCCAAGTGGTCCGAAGCCTGGTCGGTCCAGTCACTCAGAAACCCTTGGAGCATTCAAAGGCTTCCTGTGACAAATTGGCTAGGCACTTTGCCGATAAAGTCAAACATCTGAAGAACTCGATTCCGTACGCTGTGGATGCAGTAGAGGATCCAGAGTTGACCAGTTGTAATCCGGTTCAGTGGGATTGGTTTCGGCCTCTTCCTTCTGAGGATGTGGACAAGGTACTTTCAACGGTGAAGCCTACCACCTGTCTGACTGATCCTTGCCCATCATGGTTCCTTATGAATTGCAAGGAGAAATTGGGCGAAGGGATTAGGGCGGTGGTAAATGCATCCTTGAAGGAGGGTGTAATGCCACCGGCCCTCAAGGAGGCAATTATAAAACCCATTCTAAAAAAGTCCTCCTTGGATCCCCAAGTTTTGAACAACTTTCGCCCCATTTCGAATTTGCCATTTTTGGGCAAGGTCATTGAGCGAGTGGTGGCTAACCAGTTGTCAGCACACTTGGATGAAACGGATTATTTAGATCCATACCAATCGGGTTTCAGGACTGGACATGGTACTGAAACAGCCTTGGTTGCTCTGGTAGATGATATGAGGAGGGCACTAGACAGGGGAGAATTCACCTTTCTTGTCCTCCTGGATCTCTCAGCGACTTTTGATACCGTCGACCACGGTATCCTGTTAGATCGCCTGGAGGGATTGGGAATAGGAGGCACTGTTTTACAGTGGTTCCGTTCCTTTCTCTCTGACAGGCATCAACAGGTAGCATTGGGAGATGAGGTTTCAGACCCTTGGCCCCTCAC
The DNA here is from genome assembly GCF_030035675.1 of Rhineura floridana. NCBI lineage: Eukaryota > Metazoa > Chordata > Lepidosauria > Squamata > Rhineuridae > Rhineura > Rhineura floridana. The sequence continues at coordinate 17,620,433 of NC_084489.1, forward strand.
TTGTGGAGTGCCACAGGGTTCTATCCTCTCTCCCATGCTATTTAACATCTATGTAAAACCGCTGGGAGCTATCATCAGGAGTTTTGGGCTGCGATGTCACCAATATGCTGATGACACGCAGCTCTATCTCTCCTTTAAATCTTCACCGGAGTTGGCTGCAGAGACCTTGTCCAAATGCCTGGAATCTGTGAGTGGGTGGATGGGAAGAAACAGGCTGAAGCTCAATCCTGATAAGACCGAGGTGCTACTTGTGGGTGACAGGGGAAAGTTGGGTGTTGCTGACCTGAATCTTAATGGGGTAAGATTACCCCTGAGGGATCAGGTCCGCAGCCTCGGGTTGTTCTTGATTCCAAGCTGTCCATGGAGGCTCAGATTTCGGCAGTGAGCCGGGCAGCTTGGTATCAACTACACCTCATACGGAGGTTGCAACCCTACCTCCCTATTCATCAGCTCCCACTGGTGGTACATGCCCTGGTCACCTCTCGATTAGACTACTGCAATGCGCTCTACGTGGGGTTACCCTTGAAAATGGTCTGGAAACTACAACTGGTGCAGAATGCAGCGGCACGCCTGCTTACAAACAGCCGCCGCCGTGATCACATCACGCCGGTGTTAATTAATCTACATTGGCTTCCAGTTGTTTTCTGGGCCCAATTCAAGGTGTTGGTCTTAACCTTTAAATCCCTATACGGTCTCGGCCCAGTTTACCTGAAGGAGCACCTCCAGTACCACCAACTAAGCCGCCCGACCAGATCAGCCACACAAGGCCTTCTCTCCGTCCCACCAACGAAAACAGCTAGGTTGGTGGGGACTAGAGAGAAGGCATTCTCAGTGGCAGCCCCCACTCTCTGGAACTCCCTCCCGTTCCATCTTCGCCATGCCCCTTCCCTAGATACATTTTGCCGAGCCTTGAAAACATGGCTCTTTGGACAGGCCTTTGGGATCCCCGGGGTGGGCTAATTTCTTTATATTGTTTTAAAACTGTCTATTGATGGCCCTAAACTGTTCTGTACTGCTGCTTTTAAAATGATTATTGTTGACTGCACTGTATTTTATTATGTATTTATATTGTATTTGAATTTTAATGTTGTACGTCGCCTAGAGTGGTTTCGGGCAGATAGGCGACACAAAAAATTAAATTTATTATTATTATTATTATAGAGTGCAGCTCGGTGGCGGCTCCCAGCTCCTCCCCATTCTCTCTCTCGCTCTTGCTCTGCTCTCACTCTGCCTGCCTCTCGCTCTCCGCGTAGGCGGCGGCAGCAGCATCAGGGAAGATCCACCAAGAGAGGCTTCCCAACAGCTTCCCAACCACTTTGGGCAAAACTTGATGCTCCGTTGCCTTCACCCCCTCCTTCTCCCTTTCCTTCCCATAGCTGTTTACAAAGCGCCAGGCTCTCGCTTTTCTCTGCTGTGTGTGCCTGTGCGTGTCTGTCTGTCTCCGAGCGAGGAGGAAAGAGCAAAGCGAGCTCCCGGCACCAACCAGCCACACCTAAGCAAGACCAGCCAGGAAAACAAACAACCACAATTGCAGATCTCACCCGGAGCAGCCACCCAGTTTGCAGGCTGGCTAAAAATAAACAGCTGTAGCTGCACAGTAGAAGTTGCAGAGCCCCCCCAACACCACACCATTGCTCCAGTTTTCCCAGGCTTTCCCCAGACATTCATGCACATGCGCAAAAGTGGAAATACATGACTGGCTGGGAACAAGGGAAGGGGTATGGGGAAACGCCCATGGACCGCCCACAGCTCTAGAGTCTGCGGTATTGCATCCGAGCACCTTAAGGTACAGCGGATGATTCCCAATTTAAAAAAGCATATTGCATTTTTTGCAGTACTGCAAAAGCAGATTTAACCGTGTGAAAATGCACAAAAACAGATGATGTCATATGGACCACCGAAAATTAATGAATACACAAAGCGATCATATCGCACATTATACAGTCGTCTGGATGAGCCCTAAAATAAGCATGGGAAACCTATGACCCTTCAGATGTTGCTGGACTCCAACTCCCATCATCCCTGACCACTGAACACTAGCTGGGGCTGATGGGAGTTGGATGGAGTCCAACAGCATCTGAAAGGCCACATTCTCCATGCCTAAACCCCACAGGTAAGCAGGCTCAGACAATAATTCCTTTATTACAAAACAAATGTGGCACCTGGTTGGCCACTGTGAGAACAGGATGCTGGACTAGATGGGCCACTGGCCTGATCCAGCAGGCTCTTCTTATGTTCTTAAATGCCAAAAATTTGGGTCTTTGGGCCCAGCCAAATCCAAGTATAAGTGCAACATGAAGGCATGTGCTCAAAAGCAAATAACTACTAAAACTTCTGAGATTACACTTGTGACTTTCAATATAAACATACTGATCTTTTTAAAAAAAAAAAATAGTAACCACAGCACATTCTGCTTATTGTTCAACTAATTAGAACTTGCCTGTCAAAGAGATAATATTGTATAAATAGCACTTTCCGAAAGAGCCCAAGTCTGCAAACCTAAACACACTTATTCCAAAGTTCAGCTGAAATCCAAAGTAAATATGTTTTGGGTCGAGATGGAACCTTAAAATAAATCCCAGGAAAATACAGGAAAAATTAGAACAAAAGAACATTGCCACTGACATTGCCTTGCGCTCCTTGGAGGAAAGATGGGCTATAAAGGTAGTCTTTTAAAAAATGAAGGTATACCACAGATTTGCATATTACCTTCTCCTTCCACATCTCCCCTCCTCTGTGGGATACACATGCCTTTTCTGGAGCTAACTATGATGCAGTGTTACTGCTGCCCTGGTGTTAACACTAACAATTATTAGTTTTTGTAAGTAGAGCTTGCAAAACAATTCAGCTGGGAGTGAACATGAGTGCATGTTCCCATAGCACATTATTGATCTCCTCGGCATAATTAGGGGACTCGGAATGTTACCGCTGCACCATGTCTTATTATCCATCCCAGGGAGTAATTTCATAACCTAATTTCATATCTGGCCTTACCACTGAGTGCTGATTCACATATGCATACATGTAGCTCAGTATCTTCTCAGGTGACTGTATGATTGACTTCCATTAAAAGGTATTGGATTGGATCCAGACTCAGGCTGTAATCCTATACGCACTTACCTAAGAATAAGCCCGACTGAACTCAATGGGAGATATGCATAGAATTGCACTGTACATGAGTTAACCTTACGTCGCATTGAAATCATTGGGACAAGTTAACTCAAGTCACATTGATTTCAGTGAGTAGGTTCAATTAATTTAGTGTGGCTCTAACCCTACGTGCTTCTCATAGTGTCAGGGGGTAAGAAAATGGCAGTGAACATAAGAACATAAGGAGAGCCTTGCTAGATGACATCAAAGGCTTACCTTGTCAGGCATCCTGTTTTCCACGGTGGCCAACCAGATGCCTTTGGGAAGCCCACAAGTAGGATGTGCTGTGCAATGCCTGTGGCACATATGCAAATCATTGCTTAATATTAACATCATCTAGTGAGAAATATGCATAAGCAAATGCACATGTAGTCACCCTGAGTATCTAAGTTTACTGTAGAATGGAGATTCTCCAAACAAACAAAACAGAAGTTGTTCAGAAATGTCACACACTATCATCAATGGGATTTTGGTTGGGGTTTTACAAAGGATTCTGTTCTGTAAGATTAGAAACAGCTCCAGTCCAGTGGTCAATTATGGCAAACGGTATTCCCTTGAATCAACATGATGCTTTTTTCTACCCTGTCTAACAGTGGGAGATACCATTTTACATACACTGGATTAGATCCTGGCTAAGTTTGTTGCATTTAGATTGCATTACAATCACTGGGAAAAGTTAGTCATGACTCATTTAAATCTCACTGATTTCAATGGGACCTAAGTGTGACTAACTTAATCTCAGTCTATACCCAATGAGTATGTTATAGATGAAATGAAATTAGGGTGGCCATATGTCTTACTTTACAGAAGACAGTCCTCTATTTGAAAGGCTGTTAGAGGCATCCTCAATTAAAAGTGCTGTGCAGTCCAAGTTAAGTGTAAATATAAAGGGGGATAGCCAACGAAATCATAGAGTAGCCCCATTGAAATTGATGGACAAGTTATTTGATTGATCTATTCCAAGCATGACTAATATTGCATATTAAGAAGAGACAGCAGGGGAAGAAGAGACAGCAGGGGCCTTGAAGCTTCTCATCTATCAACAGCCAGCTCCTGGACATCAGACTGAGCAGGTACATAGGTCACTTACTACAGTTTCCCCTACTATGGTGAAATATATCATGCTTCCATTTGAATTAGACCTACTCTTTCAAAATATTATTCTAGACATATAAATGAACATATGCAAATTTTATGCAAACATGTGCCTTTTTTTTAAGCGATGTGTAAGTAAACAAACACCCTAAATTAACCATCCACTATTGGTGCTAAACTTCCAAAGGTGCATGCCTCAGCTATATATGACTCAGAGAGGAATTGTTGTGGAAGAGAGTCACAAAGACAGCTTATTTGGATGCTATCCCCTAAATTCAGGCTATCTCTGCTGCTTCCCATCCCATCTATAGTCAAAGTTCAGGCATTACTCATGTTCATTTTGGCATTCAATATAACTCTAGGGCAGATTGTACTCATAAACAGGATGGTTAAATAATGAGATCATAGCCACCAATTTAGGTGGATTTAAAAGCAGATTGGACAAATTAATGGACAATTAAGGCTCTATCAATGCTTACTGGTCATGACTGCCAAATACAAAATCCAGAATCAGAATGGCACTTGGCTATGGTCCTCACAACCTACTTGAGGGCTTCTCACAGGGTTAGATAGGCCTTTAGTCTGATTCAGCAGGACTCCTTGTTCTCTTTAGAGTTATCCACATTGTTTTATGGTGAGATGTGGCTTCTAATCTATTAAGGGGCCATCGCTGAGTGGAAGAGTACCTGCTCTGCATGCAAAATGTCCCATATTCAATTCCCAGCATCTCTCCAGGTAGGACTGGGAGAGACTCCCTGACTGGAACCCTGGGGAGCCACTGCCAATCAGTGTAGATAGTTTTGTGCTAGATGGACCAATAGTCTGACTCGATATAAGGCAGTTTTATTTCCTATGTTCCTGTGATGGTGGCAAGGAATTTAGCTAATATTACAGAATGTGCAGCACAGTATTGTAATAGTTATCTTACTGAAGTAAGAAAAAAATAGTATTGAATCAATACATGGACTTGTAGGTGGCAATCCTATACCCCCTTACAGAGGAGTAATCCCCATTGATCTCAGTGGGATTTACCTCTGAGTGGGCATGTACAGGATTGTACTGTTAATATGCTGCTGTTAAGCTGCTCAGCATACCCTAAGGGAAGGAGAAGATTCTTGGGCAACAAACAACCTGAGCCCAGCCCTGACTCACAGCATTGGTATTCTCTATTGGAGATGGAGTAACATAGCAAGCATTTGGTCTGAATTCTTCTTCTTCACTATTTAACACATAACTCCAGGTTTTTTACCACTCAAGTTTTCTGTCCCAAAATGATGTTGCTTTAGTTGTTGCTCCTGTCAGAGATATGTCCTACATTGTAGCCGAAGTGAGCTGAACAAACATTCATTACATTCCAAGAGCCAAATTACACATTCTGTTATTCCCACTTTTTAAAAAGTGGGCTGAAAATGGCCACACTCATTTTGAAAGATAGCATCTGCCTAGTTTCCTGCTGAAAATCCTGTCTCCCCTTCCTGGTTACTATTTGCCCTCAAAGGAGTTTTTGCAATTTTCAGAAAACCAAACTGACCATTTTAAGCACTTTTTTTTTAAGTGTAGTTTGTAGTGAGATGTAGTTTGGCCTTGAGGCATTTGAAGATAGACAATATGTGCACCACATTTAAAATGTCTGTCTGTCTTCTCCTTAAATTCTTTAATCTCTTCCACATTTCCAGGGGCTGGGGGAGCACCTATGGTGAGCTGATACTAAGATGAGTAGGATGGAGATTGGGTCCTCTACTCCACCTGCAATCTATTGGCAAGAATGCATTTCACTGAAGGCAAAAGTTATCCAAGGAATAGTACAAGGCAGAGGTGGGATCTGAGCCACAAAATACAAATTCACTCCTTTAATCTCACAGTTTTCTGTTGCATACTCAATGTCCACTGCAAAAGAAGCTCAGGTCCTGCTTGTGGATTTCCCACAGTCATCTGATTGGCCACTGTGAGAATAGGATGCTGGACTAGATGGGTCATTGGCCTGATCCAGCAGGCTCTTCTTAGAAACACAGGAAAGTCCCTTATGAGTCAGACCATTGGTCTGTTTAGCTCAGTAATGTCTATACTGACTGGCAACAGCTCTCCAGGCTTTCATATAGGTGATGGTTCCATATAGCATATAGGAGATGCCAGGGGTTGAACTTGGGACATTCTGAATGCAAAGCAGATGTTCTGCCACTCCACTACAATATTTCTCAGAAGGCAAATCAATAAATTTATCCAAATGACATACACACATCATTTATCCAAATGATACACACGCATGCATACCCTTCATCCCCAAAGATTATCACCCAAAACACAATTGTAACTTAAATTAAAACAACAACAACAACAGAACTGTTTGGTAAACCAGAAAATAGATATCTTAAAACAGGGGTGGCTAAATTTTTTCAACCCGAGGGACACATTAAGAGTGCCCAAGTCTTCAAGGACTGCATGCCAGAGGTGAACATGGCTAAAATGGCCAATACAGACTTCCTCACATGTGCATACACACACACACACACACACAGTGTGAAGTGACTGCAAGATTCATCACATTTCTATAGCATTTGGAAGCAGCCCAATTTGTTTTGGATCCACTCTGTGTGATTCCAATTCTATTCGTTGTTTGGGTACCAGCATGATCTGTTCAATCCAAAGCTCTGTTTTGCCTCCATTGACTATAATGCGGAATCGAAAATGGCTATAACGTTTTTCCTTCTCACATAAGTAGATGAAATTTGCAGACAAAGCTGCCCCTTCAGAGTGGATTAAGCTGGCCAAATTTCAGGCAGATCCATCTACGGATATTTGTTTAGGGAATCTTTAAAGTATATTTTATCTTTTAACAGTATTTTATTTTCTGTTGGAATTGAATGCAAACTGCAGACATGGCCATTCCTTCTGAGGTGAGGAAGCCTGCCAGATTTCAGAAAAGATAATGGCAGCAGTTCTACTGCAGGCACAGACTTTATGTTCCCTCCTCTGATGTTTTTTTGGGGGGGGGCAATCAGTTTGAAAACTGGGACATGAGGGAGGTGCCCCTTAGTAAGAAACCTGTCAAAGTTCAGACAACTAGATCCAGGGGCTAGTATGTGATTTTACCTTCATTATAAAAGAACTGGGAAAAATCCATTTTTTCTTGCTGCCACCCCTTCCAGGAAATGCTCTCCATGAGGAAAAGTGTGTGCTATGATTTTTCATTGTTTGATAGGAAAAAGAACAATTGGGAAATAAGTAGGCCACCACAGTAATAAAATTCTGCAGCTTATACCCTGTTCTCCAGCCAAAACTCATAAGAGAAGGACAACCCACATGTTCATATTTATGTCAACATCCCTCCCCCAAATCACTGTGGTTGGAGTGAAATAGGAAGAGAATTCACTGTGATTAAGAGCCAGACCTGTTAGTCAAAAAGATAGATTTTCCCCACACACCCCATGTGACGTCCTTCCCCAGCACCACCTGTGAAGCTCTCACTTTGTGGCTACCAGCAGACAGGAACATCAGGTTTACTCTTACCCTTTACAGCACTAGCACCGATCTCAAAAGATCCCACTGCTAGGCAGCACCACCCGACACTCTGTAACCCTTTTAGCCAATAGACTGTGCCTAGTCTCTGCCTGGCTATTCCGATACCTTGTGTCAATGGGTATAGGTAATTTGTAAACCCCCCTGCAGCCCCTTGACTCTGAAGCATACAGCCCTGGGTTTCTCTGTGGGACTGGATACACTTTCCTCCGATCCGCCGCTGCCACAGTTTGATACAACTGTTCAGCCTTGGTTACTTTGCTATTCCCCCTGGTATGTGTATCCCAGCTGAAGGAATCAGGCTTTTATTTAACCAATAAATATTTATTAAGAATTAGAAATAACAAGATTACTTAATTACTTTGTTGACAAGCTTATGGTACAGAGCTTGGAAAAGTTACTTTTTTGAACTACAACTCCCATCAGCCCCAGCCAGCATGGCCACTGGATTGGGCTGGTGGGAGTTGTAGTTCAAAAAAGTAACTTTTCCAAGCTCTGGTTTCATATATGTTCTGACATGTACTTTACTTCTCATTAATTGTCTCAGAACTCCGACTCACTCTCAACAACAACCACCACCTCCAAACACCACCAAAACCTCTCTTTCACCTCTCTCAACCTCTAACATCCACCTCCCTGATTGAACTGTCATTCTTCCATTTATACTCCCAGCCATTCAAACGCTCAGCCAATCACCCAGCATTCTACTGCTCATGTACTCCCCCTCCTCTTTCACTCCACTTACCATATGTCTTCTATATAACCAGCACTTACCATATTTACAATATAAGCAGGAACATCACACCCCTCTCCACCCCCTCTCCTCTAGACTCCCCTCTTGAGCTTAACGCAGGAGCAAAAAGCAAGCTAGCAGCTGAACTGCAGCTGCTTGCTACTGTGCTGCAAGCAAATTGAAAGGGGCAGCAATTTCTTTTTCCAAACTATGTACCCACTAGAAAGGAAACAATATTGTTTCCTTTCCCTAGGGCCAGGATATTTGAGCTTTCAGTTCATGCACAACACACCAGCAGTGGGCAGCCCAGCATAGCTGTGGGCTTTGGGCCCAGGCGGGCTCTTGGGCAGCAGCAGAGGGCCAGGAAGTGGCAGAGAGGGATGCAGAGACCTGTGTGCAGCAGCAGCAGCAGCATTACTGAAGATCGGTTGAGCAGCAACTCAGTGCCCAGAGTCAGGCTTTTTCAGAACATGGGCCTGGGACACTTGGGATAGTTGCCTCCCCCTGTTGGCAGCCCAGTACAGTACATATTAAGACCCTGAAGGTAAAAATCATTATCAGGATGTTTTAATTTCCTCCAACATAAGCTGTGCACAACAAGAACACTGGGAGTCATCATTACGATTTCCCAAAAGCTTAATGTCTTGAAGTACACAAAAGCGTAGTTAACTGTATTAACTCTCACCTCCAGTGACCCCATAGATTATCTGTACATTTATAATTAGCGCCTGTTAGTGTTTGTAGTCCATTTGAATAGGCTTTGTAAAGACGTTTATTATGGTTATAGTATAGCAGGGCATAGGGGAAATGGGAATGCAGAAAACAGTGGCTAAATACAGATGATTTTTAAGGAAGCAAATCATAGAAGGCAAGCAAGGTTTTAAAAAGAGAATCTCAGATACTAAGAAACATAAAAACTGAAAGATCATGATCTGGTCCTGAAGCAAACTAAACATTGGGATGAGGTAAGACAGATGATGATCATAGAGACAAGAGCGCCTTTTCAGTGGTGAGCTACCATCTATGGATTTACCTTGCCATCGAGACCTGCCTGAAGCCACTGCTATTATCCTTTTGACACCAAGCAGAGACATTTTTATTCTCAAGATCTTAACATGTTTAATGTTGCATTTTATTATACGTATTATTTATTAAAATATGTTATTTACCGGCTATTGTTATGTATTTTATTGGTATTTTATTTTGTAAACTACCCTGGAAGCGTTGCTGAAGAATGGCATATAAATCATTTAAATAAAAATCAGTCACTCAATCATTTGCCATGTTGTGACTGCTTTTTTCATCATAACGAAAAGCTGGGGGAGAGAGAAAATCATGAGCATAGTGCATGGGGAAGGGATTTAACTCCTTCCCCAAAACCGGTCTTTGGCACAGAAGGGAAGATGCCACTGGTACTGATAGAAGCTAACATGTGTAATTTGGCTGTGAATACTACAGCACCGTTGTGCTTTTCTTCTGGCAGCTCTAGAATAGCTTGTAGTTGCAGAACCATGTGCTGCTTTATACATGCATGTTCCTCACTTGATGACTTACATGTGTATGGGCAGTAACAGATACTATATAACATCACAGACAGAATTTCAGCAGCAACACACATGTCCTCAAACAAAATGCTTACCAACAGAGTCAGTTCCCACTTTCAAAGGCCAGTCATAAAGTATACAGTAATAAAGTACAGAGAAATCAAGTGGTATCCATCCACATATGAAGCAGACCTAATAAATCCTCCCTAGAACTGGGTCAAGTACAAATAACTAGCTAAGAAAAAGCCAAGACCCAAGGTAAAAGATTGTGCAAGCTGTACAGTACAGTACAGTTTTCAATCTATGTTCTGAGAAGGTTGTTTACGAAGGGTTGTTCACTGAGAAGACCAGCAACTGTAGACAGCTTGCCCGCTACTACTGATATTCCCATGCAATACACAGCTGTGAGGGCAATATTTGAGTGTACTCTGGGGGAAATCTTACTTCACATCTGGCAAGTGGGAGGCTAAGCAAGCCTGCCCTATCCTAGCAGAGTGTGCATCCTACAACAGTCCCCCATCCCACTAATGCAATGTGCAGGCCTAGTTCCTTAGCAGAGCTGTCAAGGTAGAAAGAGTTCCATGTGTTGGGAGTAAAGCACCAATGTATGTTACAAGTAGGGATGGGTGAGAATTTTGATTCAGTTTTCATTTCAAGCAGAATCTAGCAAACTTGCACTTTCTGAAACAATACGAGATCTGATACACAGACATCCTTTGAAATTCTAATTTTGCAATGCAGTTCACACCCAAATAATGTTTACAAAAATGCAAATGTTAGGGGAAAGTGTGCATTAAAATTAATATATGAGTGGAAATAACATACAAAAATGCATTATATGGTGAGAAATGGCTTGCAAAAATATGTACATGAGTCAAAACTGCCTACAAAAAAGTGTTTATTAGGAGAAGTTTGTACTGAAATGCTGGACAATTTTCATGAGGATTTTTAAAAATTAATTGCTGCAGAAATGTGAAGAACTAAATTTAAGATTGGAAAAAGGAGAAACTGAGAGAACCGAAATGAACAGATCTTTCCATCCCTAGTTACAAGTAACCTGAACCAGTGGGAGAGGGGCGATAGAAGAAAGGCAATCTATTCTTCTGCTGCTGATTCCTCCTTTAAAAGGGACTACTTGTTTCTTTGTTTACATAAGCTTTGCTCCCCCCCCTTTCGTCTTTCTGAGAACAAAGAGAGTCAGAGATAGTGCCTGTGAGTGCAAGCCTCATGGTTCCGCAATGGCTGCAACAACATGTATGGTTTTTATTTTTGTAGTAATAAACCTTACGTTTCTTTAATCTTTCAACTATCAGTCTTAACAGACTAGTTATTTCTGTACTTCATTGCAATATATATAAAAAAATCCAACACCATCAAGGTTCAAAGTTTGAAAAACATTGCTGTATTTATTTAATAGAAAGGTAGCTAAATAAAAGCTCTATGAAGGAAGTGATTTTATTAATGCTATTACCTTCAGAACCTTTTTGATTCTCAGCAATAACTTATGCCACAACATGCTACCTTTGAAATCAACCTTTCTTCCAGAAGGTAATTCATATTTTAGCAGTTGAAAGTAAGACTTAGTTTATACCCTTCCCAGGCAACAGTAAGTGCAGAGTATGTTCCCTTTCATAGCTGTCATAAATCAGCTCCAGAAAGTTCTAGAAGTGTGAGCTGTCAGACCGCTGAAGGTTGATGGCTTCTTGCTGACTCATAGCTAAACAAGGAAATGCCTTCCTTGGAGTGGGGTTTTAATAATGATATGTCAACATCTGCCTCCGTGGATGTTGATTTGATTTGGACCCTGACCTTGTAGTTTTGGTACTTACTGGATAATATTAGTGAGCCAACTGAGTTGACACCCTGGATATTACAGTTATTTCTCAACAAGAACTTCTTCAATAAAAAAATATGTTCAGAACAGCAGTATAAACTTGTATTGAAGGTGGCTTTGGCTAGATATGAAAGCATCTAAGCTTGGTTTAATTACATTTGGCATGTCTTCAAAACAGTGGATTGTCATGACTTTGTGAGTTTAAACATTTTCAGCTAATTTAACATTTTCCCATCACACAAGCCTTGAAAAGGGAGAACTGAAGACCAAAATAACACCCTTCAAGTATTTCTTACTATCCAGTGGTGCTTGAAGAGGGTCATTTCTCATGGTCCCAGGCTGTGGTATGAAGCACATGAGGCCAGCACCCTGCTGAAGCTAATCAGGGTCAGGTCTGGTCAGTGTCTGGATGGGAGACCCCCCGGAAACCATATGTAAGCCACCTTGGGTTTCTATCATAAAAAAAAGGCAGGGTATAAATGTAATAAATAAATAAATAAATAAGTGCAGTCTGAAGTATCTGCTGAGATTTCCCTGATGGGGAGATCATCCTTGGCTAATGATAATGCAGATATATAGATGAGAACATAAGAATACAATTCTTGTTTCTCACAGTGGCCAAACAGATGCCTATGAGAAGCCCACAAGCAGAACATGAGGACAATAGTCCACTTCCACTGCTGTTCCCCAGCGACTGGTATTCAGAGGCATGCTGTCTCTGAACCTGGAGGTAGCGTATAGTCATCATAATTTGTAGCCATTTATACTCTTATCTTCTATGAATCTGTCCAACCCCCTTTTAAAGCTGTTGGTGGCCATCACCACATCATGTGGAAGTGAATTCTATAGTGTAAATATGTGCTGATTCAGGGTGGGGAATCTTTTTCAGCCCATAGTTCCCTTGTGGGGCACCTTCAGGATATGGGGCATGTGCCAGTGATGGATGTTGCCAAAGGCAAAAGTGGGCAAGGCAACAGATGTGACTCTTCCCTTTGTACAACAGGCTGCATTCCAGCCATGCAAAAATCTGAACACACACACATCCATCAAGGACATTAAGAGGCATTATCGCAGTTCAAGAACATATTCCAAGCAAAAGCATTCAAGAAGGGTGGGAGAAGGGCTACTGAGGGATGTGGCCTGGAGAGCTGGCAGGACCTGAGGAAAATCCCAAGGGCCACATAGAGAGGCCTGGTGGTCTGTAATTGGCCACCAGACCTGAGGTGCTCCTATCCACCCACCTGTGCTGTGTGAAGAAAACTTCTATGTAAAACTTAATTTCATTGATGAACAGCTCAGATAAACCAAATATATAAAATCTATTACAAAGCAGTTTTATTTTCTTAGATGCTTACTTGCCAAGCATGAAACCAAACAAATGAAATAGAAAGTGAGATATTTAAATGAGCTGATGCTTCATTATATAAGATGCAGGCTTGCAGTTGTAAGCATTGCACTTGGTGGAACTAACTTCTGAATAAGCACGTTTGGGATTGTGCTACTGATCCTATTTGCAAAATTTGTTAACCAAAACAAAATCACATCGTCAGAAATCGGACCAAGGGGATTTTATAGAGAACAGTCTCTGTCATCATCAAAGCACACAACTCTTCACGCACATTTTGACTGAGGAGATAGATATATCAGATAGCCAAATGTAGCTCACTCTTCAGTGCAGCTTCGCCTGATTTTGTCTTATATAAAAAAAACCGTCATGATGCACTGCAAAATAAGTTGTAAGCTGCTCCATCATATTCTGATAAATCACTAACATAACAGAGCCCTTTGGATCCCTTGCCTTCCTCACGGGAGAGTGGTGAGATTTAGTTTTATCCATCATAAATCTAAAACTATGCTCCTTTTCTATACAAGATGGAGAGACAGTATCAGTACCATACCCACGAGCTTGGCCATCATCTGATTTTAATGAAAGTGAGAGATTAAAGATGAATGTTGAAGATTAACTATAATAAGCTGCTTTCTTTGGAGTGATCTAATATAATTCTGAGTGAATTAGGAAGCAGATTATTGACCTGTCTGCTTCAGCACTGACAAGTCACAAGCTTATTATAGTTGTTCCATCAAATAAAATAAGAGTTTATTAAGACAATTTATCCTGACTCTTTGTATGTCTGCACACTGCAGCATTCAGGCCACTGCACACAAACCACAAGTGCAACCAATTGCATGCAAAACATTGTGCTCTCAATGTAGCCACCAATTCAAATGCTATAATTGTCCTGTGTTTTCTAGGTGGTGGTGGTGGTGGGAGATGTACCCATGTAACAAAAAGCACAGAAATAACACAACCTCTAGCTTGGGGGACCATTTTAGCCAATTTACCATTTAGTTAACGTCATCTGACACATGTCTTCTCAGATGCAACTGGGTTTAGGATTGCAGACAGGTACGTAGGTGTAGGATCTCAACCTAAAGGTTTTGGGGCAACCTAACAGATTAAGCATTTCAGCATTTCAGCCCTAATAAGCAGATAGGATGGAAGTGAGGAAATGTTGCAAGCCCCACTGTATAACTGCACTTCAGTTTCAAGGTATATAATTGTGTGTGAAGAAGAGTTCTGTCAGGGCAACTAGGGCCATCAGTAGCCATACCTGAACCCAGTCCTTGACACCTTGAGGTCAGTGGGTAGCACTTAGAGTGCAGAAAGCAGAATTAGTTACTCTGTTGACCAGGCAAAAGCAGAAGGCCAGGACCCTAGTATTATACTAAGGCCCAGCCAATCCAGAAGAATGATACTAGTGCACACCCCAACTGAACACACACAGCCTATACCAAAAGTGAAAAGGAAGTGCCTGGGGGCCAGATGCAGCTCTCTAGGCCTCTCTGTCTGACCCTGAGAACTCTGACCAGGCCACATCCCTCACCACCCCTGCTTTGCAGCCAGAGCATTTTTGCCTGGAATGGTGTTCCTTGAACTCTATTAATGCCTCTTGCTTGACTGGATGGAGGATAGAGAGGGGAGATGTAGACAATTCCCTACTGCACAAAGGTAAAATTTATCTGTTTTGCTCCGTGCATTGTCACCTTTCTCTAGAGCGCATTTCTCTAGAGCAGCCAGCCCAGCCATATGCGATGCCATCTCCAGTCTTGCTTCATCCTCAGAGGAGGAAGAAATGACAAGAGGATATTTCTTTGGAGGCTGGAGATAGGGCTGAAGCGCTGCATTAGGCTCTACCAGACGTTCCTAGGACAAATAGGGCCCATAACACTGCTCCAAAAGTGACTGCCTTTATTACTGAGAATGAAAAGGTGGGGGGGGAGTAGCAGCCTTATAAAGCCCAGGTGGTTTCACCCCATGTACAGCTGCCAGAACAACACAGCGCGTGTCGGGACATTAGTACTGCATTATCCTCCATCCAGGGATGAGTGCAGTGCCTCAGTCTCCACGCCCAGAGTGAATGAAGAGTAAGGGAGAAGAGCTTAGCTGCAGGCTTAACAGACCCCAGCATCCACCTCTTCTTCCCTTCACTCCTACTTTGCTGTAGGCCATTTCTGTCAGTGAGCTGTCCTATAAAATGGTGGGACTGTCCATGGAAATTAGGCCTAAAGATCAGTGAGTTCTTGCAGGACAGAAAAGTTTGGTTTCATTTATTATGTTTGGTTGGTTGGTTAATGTGTCCTGACTTCCCCAAGTTCTGCCCATTTCATTGTGTTTGACAGCTGTGCTACTTTTTGCTCACCACATTAGTTCCCTTCAAGCATTCAGTATAAACACGTGAACAGGCAAACGAGTGCATGCACAACTAGTCCCACCCCCTTGTTGGCAATGGGTGTGGCAATCATTCCCCTGGGCAATGTGTGATCAGCTCAGTCTACACACCTTGTTAATCAGGGTTTCTATCCCTGTATTGGAATATGTGAGGAAGGTGACCGCCTCAGACAGAGCCAATCATACATTGACCAGGGACATTACTGGCACACACAGTAGTGTCAAAGGGGTGAGGCTAGCTTGTGTATTCCTGTTTGACCTTTCACACATCTGGTGCCCACAGGTACCAAACGCCTGAACAGGGCTAATAATTCTTGACCCTTGGCCAGGGCTGGCGCCAGGCAAATTCCTATCTTCTGAAACAAGATGGGAACTGAAACACAGCCATCCTTTGAAATTCACATTTATCTCAATTTTGCAATGCAGTCCTCCAGCCAAGTCATGCGTACATAAATGCACAGATTAAGGGAAAGTGTGCATAAAAACAAATATATTAGTGAAAATAACATACAAAAGCTTGGTATTTGGAGATATTGTTTGAAGAAATGTGTACATTAGACAAAACTGCACAAAAAATGTGTTGAGAGAAATTCACACTAAAATGCTGAAGGATTTTCATGAGGATTTTTTAAAACAAAACTTGCAGATTGCTGTAGAAATGTGGAGAACCAAATTTTAGATTGGACAAATGAGAAACTGGGAGAACCAAAACTGAGAGATCCTTCCATCCCTAGTCAGTGGCTAGCAGGAAATCCACGAGGGAGGGAAGCGCCTTTTCCTTCACCACCTGATTTCACATCTGCCTTAGCATGGTAGACACCTGTGAAGTCTCCACGTTTTAGAAAAGTATGGGGTGACTTGAAGGAACAGAATTCTTTGCCTCTGAGCCATTTTAGAGATCAGGCATTGTTGACAGTGGTCGAGTTGGCAGATGTGGAGTAAGCTATTACATTTCCAGAGCTTGGAAAAGTTACTTTTTTGAACTACAACTCCCATCAGCCCAATCCAGTGGCCATGCTGGCTGGGGCTGATGGGAGTTGCAGTTTAAACAAGTAACTTTTCCAAGCTCTGTACATTTCTCACAACAAACAGCCATTATTTGTTTGATTTGTGATAGGAAACAGGAACTGTGTTCTGTGCAGCAGAGAAAGCCAAATTCAGTATAAATTGCAGAGTTCAATGTGTAATGCAACACTGACTCAATTTTTATTCCCACACACACATTCTAGCATACTGCACATGTTCACTCCAACCCCAATATAGGAGCACAATAATATCTAAATATCACATGCATCCATCCCATCTAGAAGGCTGCCCAAACACTTCTGGAATTCGTTTTTCAACAGGAAAGACAAGTTGTCATTCAGAATGCAATCAAAGTATATGATTTGGCCAAATCTATTTCTTATTTATTTATTTATTAAATTTATATACCACCCTTCCTCCCAGAAGGAGCCCAGGGTAGCAAGCAAAAACACTAAAAACACTCTAAAAGATTTAAAAACAAAAGATTTTAAAACACATTAAAACAAAACATATTTAAAAACATTAAAACAAGCATCTTTAAAAGCAATTTAAAACATTTTTAAAAACTTCTTTTTAAAAAAAGCTTTAAAAATATCTAAAAAAGTAATTCCAACGTAGGTGCAGACTGGGATAAGGTCTCTACTTAAAAAGGCTTGTTGAAAGAGGAAGATCTTCAAAAGGTGCTGAAAAGACAACAGAGATGGTGCCTGTCCAATATTTAAGGCGAGGGAATAACAAAGGGTAGGTGCGCTACACTGAAGGTCCTCTTCCTATGTTGTGCAGAAGGGACCTCCTGATAAGAAGGTATCTGCAGGAGGCCCTCACCTGCAGAGTGCAGTGATCAACTGGGTATATAAGGGGTAAGACAATCTTTCAGGTATCCTGGTCCCAAGCTGTATAGGGCTTTGTACACTAAAACCAGAACCTTGAACTTGGCCTGGTAGCTAATGGGCAGCCAGTGCAATTGTTTCAGCACCTGATTGACATGTTGGCAATACCCTGCCCCGGTGAGCAGTCTTGCTGCTGCATTCTGCACCAGCTGCAGCTTCCGGACCAACCTCAAGGATAGCCCCACATAGAGCGCATTACAGTAATCCAACCTGGAGGTTACCAGTGCATGGACAACAGTGGTCAGGCTATCCTGGTGTAGAAACGGCTGCAGCCGTCATACCAGCTGAAGCTGGTAAAAGGCACTCCTAGCCACTGAGGTCACCTGGACCTCTAGTGACAAAGATGGATCCAGGAGCACCCTCAGACTACTAACCTGCTCTTTCAGAGGGAGTGCGACCCCATCCAAAGCAGGCAATTGATCAATTATCTGAACTCAGGAACCACCAACCCACAGGTACCTCTGTCTTACTGGGATTCAGAGTCACTTTATTGGGCCCCATCCAGCCCACCACCGAGTCCAGGCAGCAGTCAAGGACTTGCACAGCCTCTCAAATCTATATAGGATTAACAAAGATTTTCATTATGTCTGCGATTAATTCTTTTTTTAAAAAAATGAGCTGACGATCAGTCTACAAAGCAAAAGACTACATGTGTCTCTCTGACTGATCACATCTGTAATTTCATTAGGAAAACTGAATTTTACAAGTATAACCTTTTGAAGGGAGAAAAAACATCCTCTTGGCTATGCTTGTTTCTGACTGAAAAATAAAAGAACAGCCAGACGCCTCTGCAAATGGTGACTGACCACTTCAGAATGTGCCAAGTTTATTTTCCAGACTTGAATGTGTCAAAATATGACAGTATGTGAAGTCCAGTTCATTATCTTCTCATAAAACTGACATAGCTGCTGCAGTTCATAAAATGCCACATGACTGAAGTTTGCAAGGATTCCCCCCCCCCCCCAATATCCAGACCAATTTATTCTGAATTTGAGTTCTCTCACTCGGCTTAGGTACCTAGGAGAATTTGAAACAAGGTCATATACCTCTGAACAATTTGGCAAGTGCTGAACAGACAAGTTATGCTACGAAGCTCCATGTATGTGACAACGGCCTGCAACATTTTAGTAAAATTATTGCGTAGCAGCAGATAAAAAAAAACACATTTCAGTTAGACCATGAAGATTCTGTAGCCCTGTTCAGGCACTGCAAATGTGAGGAAGAGTGTGCCTTCCCTCCATAAGCGGTTTCTCCATCACCCTCTGTGAGTCAGCATGGGGAAACTTTTTGATTCATATGGACTCCCCACACATTTAGAACCCTGGTTTTTCCAAGGTTCTAAAGTGCATGGGGGAGCAGACACAAATAGAGCAGTCTTTCCCATTCAGAAGTTATCCCTCCAACTCATGGAGGGTGTCAGTGAAGGAGAAGCAGAGCCACTGTGCTAGTTCCCCTGGTTTAGACCACCTAAACAGGGCTTTTGTCTACTCCATTTGTATGACATATTTATGTCAGGTTTAGAAAGAGAGAGTAGATTTTTTCCCCTTCAGAATGAAGGTAGGGACAGAACAAGTTAACTACAGTGAAGCACTTTAAGGCTGCAGTCCTATATTCACTTACTTGGGAGTAAGTTCCATTGAATTCAGTGAGGCTTACTCTGAATAAACTTTATAGGACTGCATTGTAAATCCTAGAGAAAAGAAGAGGAAATCACTATCTGAATTATAGCTTTTGTTTTTTTATGCAAACCCTAACACTTGTCATATCTGGAACCACCAATTTAAGCAAGGATCATTTGGAACTATCCTTGCATATTTCTAACTGAAAATAGGCCATGTAGAACATCAATGAAAAATTTAGCTCTTTTTCTGAAATACTTTCTGTTAAGCATAGCAAATACCACCAGTACTGTAATGTGATCATCTGTACATGGTGGTACAATGAGGCAACACATCTTGCAGTCCAATCCTATGCATTTTTTCTGAGAAGTTGGGCTTAGTCCCAAATAAATGTGCATGCTATTGCAGCAGTAATGTGCATCCATGGTTATAAATGCATGGAAATAAAAATGTCCTGTATGTGAAAGGTGAAGTGTTCTAGTCTTTTCAGAATTACAAACATAATATCTGAATAGAATTAAAATATAAATAGAGTGGTTTCAACAAATGTTTCCAAAATAGTGTTGCCAACCTCATGAAATGCTAAGCCAAACCATGTGTAAGTGCAAACAAGCATATGTACAGGCTCCCAGAAAGGAGCTCACAGCTGCTTTGCTCCTCCCTGGTTGTTTTGCTGCCATACTGTGCTGAGCTAAACCATGGTTTGGCTTAGTATGTCATCCAATCCAAGGCTTGTGGTTTAGCTCTTCCAGACAAACCATGAGCTGTGAACTACAAGAAAACCTTGGTTAAAGCTCATGCTTTTGTCTGGAGAGAACTAGACCATGAGCCCAGTTTCAGATGGCATGGTAAGCCAAATGTTAGCATAGCTTAGCATAGCAGCAAAACCACCAGGAAGGAACAAAGTCACTGCGATCTCCTCTCTGGGAGTCCACACATTTACTTATTCATACTAACCCATGGTTTGACTTAGCATTATGTGTGAATTGGAGCAACATAGTTGATTGTGGCCAAGTCTACTTCCTTAATGTCATAATCAAGGTCAAAACATTTTTAAGCCAAATATACCAGCAGATGATAAGCAGTTGACTAGAGGCAGAAAAGATTAGTTATGTAAAACAGTTTCACTGTGTATTGTTTCATTCCTACCAGGCTTTTGATACCACACAGAACTTAAGATGCTTTCACATTGCAGGGATCATGCTTGTCTTCTACTATCAAAATGGAGTTAAGATTTAATATCCAAGTTTGCAAAACAAAACATGGGACTGACATTTTTTTAAAAAAAAAAATTAAGTCTGCTTTGTGCATTGGATGAAGTACACCACAGCTTACGAAAGCTCATAGCAAATAAGCCAGTTATTCTCTAAGGTGTCACAGTGCTTTTGGTCTTATTAGATATTATTTTTTGGTCAGATTAGATATTATTCTTTCAACAAACAAACTGCCTCATGGTTCATATGGGTGGCACTAGATTTTTGAAATTGGCAGTAGAAGAAGAAGAAGAAGAAACAAGCCTTCCTTTGTAATCTAATCTGTATTTAACCACCCCACTCTTTCCTTCATATTAAGAATGTGCCTTTTTGACACAAGCTTTCTAACTCAATTCACAAGCTACAGAAGAGCTGGGGTGGTAATATTGGAGACTCCAGAGAGCTCTTGCTAAAGTTGTGAAAATTCAGTGAAAAATGGGCAGCATTTTCCTTTTTGATAGGCACCGGCATTATCTTCCATCACTAGGAAATGCTATAAAATGATAGTCTGCGAGAATACCTTGAATTGATATTTCAAAGGGCTCCTTTTGAAAGGATGATTTATAGATCACAAGACCAATGGGGCTTTTATCAAAAGAAAATGGATTCTTTTGTTCAACTATTGAGAAAAGATTGATGATGTGCTATAGCCAAGCTTAGTTTTAGTGACTTTGTAGTACGTAAATTACTAACATCATATAAGCTCAATACTTATTATGCTGCATACCAAACAACACACACAAACTAATTCCAGCCAAATCTTCTGGAAGAGGCCTGAATTTTAGCATAACTGTAAATTCCATGTGAAGTATGAGTCTGCCAATGCAGATGAGTCATCTGAACAATTATGTGCTATGAAACAAGATGGACAAATGGTCAGGCATACTTTTATCACATTCGCCCCGTGATGGTTAAGTGAAAATGTGTGTAAGCATCCATGAGACACATACAAGTAATTATGTGTCCATCTATAAAATAGAATAAAATAAAAACAATAGAAACCAGCATCTTTTCCTGTTACCATCCAAGCCAGTTAACCTTATTAGATGCCCTCACTTCCAATAGTCAGTTTCCCTTCAGCTACCTTTCCTGGTTTGATTTTTGAAGGAATGGTAGAAAGTCCACAGCTTGTCTTCCCTGTAAGATTGTAGCTCCTTAATGTACTATCTAAAACTTGTAGGAAAAATAAATCTGCTGCTGCTTAACTTCTGCTCAAAAGTTAACACATTAAATTTTAATTAACACATTAATTTTAGACAACTGCATATTATGACTATTACAGCTTTGTGATGGATTATGTGTTTGCATTTCTCTAAAGGTTATTTAAGAGTGGGTGCAGAATTATCCTTACTATGAAGCAACATGATGCTTCAGGTGAGAAATTCCAGAAGATATGCCATTTTCCTGCCTCCAGCATGTATATCTGTGTGTCACAAACCAGGGAACAGGACAGGCTGATAAACCCTTGATGACATCTTCCCACTGCACTATTATAGTGGAAGGTCATTATAACTCTTCGCACTATACCACAGTTTCAGATATTCTGTGGGTATGACCATGTCCCCCAAGTAAAATGTACAGTACAGCAGTTTACACGTATCTTTTAACTTACAAGATGGAAAAACATGGTAGTTTCAGGTTCCCATCCTTTCAAACAACTTTCCTCACTTGTGTACCTGCTATTCTCCGCGCAGGGTTTCTAAGCTACCAGCAGTTTGATTTCTCTCTAGGACCCAGTACATGCTGCCTTTCAGTGCAGTTTTCATTATAACATGGAACCCCTATCATGTGGGTGCATCCTTTATCCCCTGACCCCAACGTTATTGTTGTAGAAGAGCCACATGGGCAGAATTAACTGTGTGTTCTTTCCCATTCAATCATTGCCCTCCTTCCCAAGCAGGCAAAAATTGCTTCAGAAGAATTTGTACAACTGTCCCCACTCTCATTTAGATGTCTGCCAAAACAATGCAAGATGATACCATACCACTAGGCAGGCATGGGGAACCTCCAGCCCGCAAGCCAAATTAGACACAACAGGGGTCCTAATTTGGCCCACTGTGCCATTTTCCCCAAAGACATGCCCACCTGCCCCACAACTGACATCATATAAGGTGGAGGGATGGTAAAGTCATTGTTGCCAAGGAACAATTAAAATCCCATTTGTTCCTTGGCAAGTGAGGCTTGCATTGGATGTCTTGTAAGTTTGGCACCAAATGCAAGCCTTGCTGAGATTGTTCCACCTTCCACTCAAGAGCTCTCAAGTGGAGCTGTTCCCTGTCAAAAGCAGGGTTTACAATGGTTCTGAGCCATCTAGGATCACCTGCACTGACATTCCCAATCAGGAACTCCTGAGTGCAGCCAGTCTCTGCCAAAAGCAGGTTTTGCAGTTGATGCCAATCAGCTGATCTGCAAACCATGCTGGGATTGTCTGCATTTGGGAGTGGCATTCAGGAGTGGCAATATGCAAACAGCGCCTAAAATAATGACATTAAGATGGGGGACAGCTAATGTGGTAAATGGTTCCTAACTGTAAGGTGGATGGGTAATGGAACAATTTGCCCAAAGAGGTTGTGAAGTTCATGCTGTCTCCAGAAGTTTCCCCCCTTAATATTTGGGAAATAGTTTTGTGGAAAGTTTAGCTGTAGTGCATCTATACAGAGCGGGCTGGATTCAGAAATCCTTTGTGTAGTCTTAACATTCTTTGAAGCTCTGACTAGACTAGGGCAGGGAAAGAAGAAATTCATATGATAAATATACTGGACAGTACTGTTTTATAAAAGCCTGCTATAAGCTTAATCCATTGTTATATGTATTTTATTAACCTACTTGAATGGACACCACAATGAGGATGAGGGTAAAATTCAGACTAAATCCCCCATAGAAGCCGCAGCTTCATGCGCTGTGCTCCTCTAATGTACTTCTGCAACAGCTCAGCTCCCTGATGATTTATATTTGTTTACTTTCAAATCCCTAAACCTGACATACTGTAAAAAGGATAGGTCCATAACTAATAAGAGCCGTATGTTTCTCTAGCAGTTGTTGTCTGTGCCTTTTGTTCTGCTGCATTAATGCGCCGTGTTTCCCACCTTTCCGTAAAATAACCTGTAATGCAATTTGGACTTGGATTCATTAAACCTGATTAGCACAGTATACTAATGAAAATCCAAAATTAGCTTGTGAACAGGCAATCTTCCCAGCCCATTCGGAGGACCTCACCTACAACTTAGCAGAGGTTTGCTTAACAGTAGATGTTTTCTGCATTCATCTGCCTTGTAAAAAACATTTTAATAAGTTAGATCAAATTTTCTAAAATGTTCCATTAAAGATGTGAAATTTTCGTTACAGAAATAACTTAGAATTAGTTCCTGTTGATTTTCACAGTGACTGACAAAATCACAGAATCACTATCCAATTCCTTTCAAGTACTAGCCCCTGGTATTCAGACAGAATGGACAAGCCTGTTGTGTGAAATAGGACTCCATTGCATACCAAGTCCTATATTCTGTTTTTGTACTAATGGAGCATTTTGAAGATACCTGTCACTTTTTTTTAATGAAAAACTGCCACCACGCATTCGCTATGAACACAGGAAGGTGACTCCCACCAAACCCCCCCCCCACAAACATGAATTTTATAGAGTATCCTCAGTGTCGGCACTGAAGGTGGCATAGAAATTCTCTTCCTTTAATGGCACAATTCTGTCAATTAGTTACACACAGCAATTACCAACCCTTTTCTTTAATATTTGTGAAGAATCCAACCTTTCCAAGGATGATAAATGACTCCTTAAAGTATGCAGTGCAGGGATTTGCTAAATGTGCACTTTTTTCTCTCTCCTTTTATACTTTTTTATAATAATTTTTCCCCTAGTTATTTTGCACAATCAATAGAGAAGAGGCACCCCTTAACAAAGAAAAAAACACAGCAGAATAGTTTAAATGAAAATAAAGTGCCTTCTCATTCAGCAAATGACCAGAGCAAAGAGACATTCTTACACCTAGGCTAATTAATGGAAGAGCTAACATTGTTAGCCAAATTAGGAACTAAACCTCATTTTAATTGTTTTGAAACTGAACAAAAAAGAAAGAAAAGCACTAGTATATTCCAAATATGACCTTTGAGAATTCCAGCTTCATTAGCATTTCAAACAGCACAGCACAAATTAAGATGGGACATGTTCTGCAAGTGAGCTTTACGCTGCACACAATTAAATAGTTGCCAACACTTGTCCCTTTGTCTCTATTCATTGTGAAATAATATGTACGTAGTATTTTTACCCTAGTCACATTTATTCAGGTGATAATCTTTAACTTTTTATTTTGGAATACTTTGATTAAGATCCTCCGTGGCGCAGAGTGGTAAGCGGCGGTAACGCAGCCGAAGCTCTGCTCACGGCCGGAGTTCGATTCCAACGGAAGGAGGAAGTCGAATCTCCGGTAAAAGGGGTCGAGGTCCACTCAGCCCTCCGTCCATCCCTGGTCGGTAAAATGAGTACCCGGCCTATGCTGGGGGGTAAAGAAAGGCCGGGGACAGAACTGGCAATCCCACCCCATATATACAGTCTGCCTAGTAAATGTCGCAAGACGTCACCCTAAGAGTCAGAAACGACTCACACTACAAGTGCAGGGACACCTTTCCCTTGATTAGAGTCCCCCCCCCCCCAAAAAAAAAGTGTTCTGCATTCTGGATCATAGCATTCCCTTGGTACATCTGAGAAGGGAATAGAAGGAACAGAGACTGGAACAAAACTGAAGCTATACTAAGCAATCTTGTAACAGTTTTGGCCATTGTAGAAATGAGCTAATATAACAGGAGTACATCAGACTCTTGTTTATCCAGAAGCTATTGAACATAACCCAAGTAGTTTGTTCATGCCATGTTTCTGGGTGTTGTTATGCTCTAGAACAGGGTTTCCAAACTGTGGTCCATGGACCACCAGTGGTCTGCGAGCTTCATTCAGGTGGGCCACGATGTACCTGTGAAGAACAGCAGAAGCAGCAGCTGTGACGAGTAGATGCAGGACATTACATATTCCTATTGATTTTAACTGTATTCTGATTGCTTATATATTGTATTTTATTTACTGTATTTTATATTGTATTCTATGGAATACAATACGGGGGGGAAAGAAGCAATAAAATACAATTAAAAATAATGCAGCACCTAGCACAGTACATTATAATTGCTGCAACAGGGAGAAAATTCATTATGTGGTCTGCCAAGACCCTCAGCAATTTTCAAGTGGTGTGTGGGGGGAAACGTTTGGGAACAACTGCTCAAGAACACACCCTCACTACCAAGGTTAACTTCACAGATTAAAACCAGTTCCTATTAGGAAGGGTGAATCTATTGATTGTCTTTGTCACTTCTGCATTTTTTCATCCATAATTCCATTCCCACATTAATCAGTGTTGGGCTTGAGAGAGAGGGAGAGGGAGAGAGAGAAATTTGCATTGCCTTTGTTTCCTCATGCACAGTCTTTATTATGCCAAAAATGAGTATTTTTATTCAAACATAACAAGGAAATTAAAACATTATATTCAAATTGGCTGCTTTATTAAACACAAACCATGGAATCCTCAATAGATGTTATCCCATAAATGCAAGGATAGTGCTCCCAGGACCAGTCTAGGTGCCCAGAAAAAACTTCTATATCCCTTTGGCTTTTGATCCCAGGGACGGGATAACTGCAGCTTTGTACGGTCTATAGTTTTGTTAGTAGAACTCCCTTTGCTCATTGATATGTTTTCAGCTCAGAAAGTAAGAATGTATACTAATGTTCTCTTCACAGTTAACACATGAGTAATCTATGGTAAGTAATCCTGAGTGTGCATTACTGTTCAAGAATGTAAGAAATGTCTTGATGGATCAGACTGAGATTGAAATCATCCAGCATATCATTTTATTTGTGGTGTTTTTTTGCAAAAATCCAAGCAACCAGCAGCATTAAGGTATGCTACCAAGGAGCTCACCCTCACTGCCATCTCAAGTAAGCCCCTAGCATATATATAGTTGTTCAGGGGAAAGGTTTGGGCATATTGAGCAAGGCTGTAGTTTATCTTTGCTGATTTCAATTAATACTGAACAGTGAGAGAGATCCTCACCAGGTATGCATACCAGAATGAGACCTTCAGAACATGCAAGCACCTTTCCCCCCCCCACTTCACCTTTAATGAATTCAGCCCAGCCGCACTCTGAACAGATCCCCCAAGAGCCCTAAAGTAGGGGTGGAACCTGTTTCAACCCAAGGGCCACATTCCCTTTTGGGCAACCTTCTGAGGGCTAAATGCCGGTGGTGGGCAGGGTCAGAGGCAAAAGTGGGTGGAGCAACAAATCTGAATTTTACCTTTGTCCAGTAGATTAACATCTACACACACTCAGACACTGTTCTCTGTCCTCTCTCCAAACAAGCAAGAGGCATTGTCAGAGTTCAAGGACTCATTTCAGCCAGGCAAAGCAGGACTACTGAGGGGTGGGGCCTGGGGAGAGTTCCAGGAGCCAGATAGAGAGGACTGAAGGGCCACATTCAGTCCACGGGGCCTGAGCATCCCCATCCCTGCCCTAAAGGATGGGGCTGCCTGCATAAAGCACTGCTACAATTGGTAGGCACTTTGCATGATTTTAGGACAGAACGCTGCAGATATCTGTACATGACACTCTGCACACCTCGTTACTTTGCACTCATCACTTATGGGAGGAACTTAGGTACAATGACACACAAGCTTACATTTCCCGCCCGCCCGTCCCCATGCTCTAGATCTTTCTCCATTTTGTTCTAATCTCTCAGTCCTAAACCCCAGTGTTCAGTCCTTGTGTGTTCAGTCCTTATGGCTTCCCACCTCACCTACACTGTTCAGATTGCTCCAACTCAACTTAGTCCCCCTTCCTACCTACTCTTCCCCAGTACCCCCTACTTCCTTTCCATGTTTGTTATATGGTTTCTCCTTCAAGCCTCTATCTCAGAAAGCCTCCTATGGCTTAAGGCTTCAGGGATCTGCAGGACTCTACTATGCCCAGCTACCCATCACAAACCATCAAAACAGGGAAAGGTATTATCTGCATCCTGGTTTTTTCCTTTCTACTCTGTGTCTGTCTTTTTTCCTCTAGTTTTATTTATTTATTTGTTTATTTATTATTTGATTTATATCCCGCCCTTCCTCCCAGCAGGAGCCCAGGGCGGCAAACAGAAGCGCTAAAAACACTTTAAAACATCATAAAAGCAGACCTTAAAATACATTAAAACAAAACAACATTAACATTTTTTTTAAAAGCTTTAAAAAGATCTTTTAAAAAGGGTTGAAAACATTATTTAAAAAATATATTAACAAGCAATTCTAACACAGACGCAGACTGGGATAGGTCTCAACTTAAAACACTTGGTGAAAGAGGAAAGTCTTCAAAAGGCGCTGAAAAGATAGCGGAGATGGTGCCTGCCTAATATTCAAGGGGAGGGAATTCCACAGGGTAGTGCCACCACACTAAAGCTCTGTTTCCTATGTTGTGCAGAACAGACCTCCTGATAAGATGGTATCTGCAGAAGGCCCTCACCTGCAGAGCACAGTGATCGACTGGGTATATAAGGGGTAAGACAGTCTTTCAGGTATCCTGGTCCCAAGCTGTACAGGGCTTTGTACACCAAAACTAGAACCTTGAACTTGGCCCGGTAGCAAAAGGGCAGCCAGTGCAATTGTTTCAGCAGCGGGGTAACTTGCTGGTGATACCCTGCCCCAGTGAGCAGTCTTGCTGCTGCATTGTGCACCAGATGCAGCTTCCAGACCAACCTCAAGGATAGCCCCACATAGAGAGCATTACAGTAATCCAACCTGGAGGTTACCAGTGCATGGAAAACAGTGGTCAGGCTATCCCGGTCCAGAAATGGCCACAGCTGTCTTACCAGCCAAAGCTGGTAAAAGGCACTCCTAGCCACGGAGGTCACCTGGGCCTCTAGTGACAAAGATGGATCCAGGAGCACCCCCAGACTTTCAGAGGGAGTGCGACCCCGTCCAAAGCAGGCAATTGATCAATTATCTGAACTCGGGAACCACCAACCCACAGGTACCTCTGTCTTACTAGGATTCAGAGTCACTTTATTGGCCCTCCTCCAGCCCACCACCGAATCCAGGCAGCGGTCCAGGGCTTGCACGGCCTCTCCCGATTCAGATGTTACAGAGAAATAGAGCTGGGTATCATCAGCATACTGCTGACACCTCACCCCAATGCTCCTGATGACTGCTCCCAAGAGCTTCATATAGATGTTAAACAGCATGGGGGACAAGATGGTACCCTGCGGCACCCCACAGCACAACTGCCAGGGGGCCGAAAGTCAGTCACCCAATGCTATATTCTCTGAGAGCAACCTTGGAGACAGGATCGAAACCACTGTAAAACAGTGCCTCCAATACCCATCTCACCAAGTCGGCCCAGAAGGATACCATGGTCAATGGTATCAAAAGCCACTGAGAGATCAAGTAAGAATAACAGGGTCACACTCCCCCTGTCCTTCTCCTGATAAAGGTCATCCATCAGGGTGACCAAGGCTGATTCAGTCCCATAACCAGGCCTAAACCCAGACTGGGATGGATCAAGATAATCTGTTTCATCCAAGAGTACTTGCAGTTGCTGTGCCAAAACCCTCTCATTCACCTTCCCTAAAAAGGGGGTATTTGTAACCGGTCGGTAGTTGTCACAAACCAATGGGTCCAGGGTAGGCTTTTTCAGGAGTGGTTGGATCACCGTCTCTTTCAAAGTGGCTGGAATCACTCCCTCCCACAATGATGCATTGACCACACCCTAGATCCCCTCGGTCAGACCCCTCAGCAAGCTTTAATAAGCCAAGAAGGGCAAGGGTCGAGAGGACATGTTGCTGGCCACATCATCACAAGCACCTTGTCCACGTCATCAGGCCGCATTAACTGAAACCGTTCCCAAGAAGTTGCAGCAGATGTTGCACTGGACACCTCATTGGGAACTATAGTAGATGTGGATGGGGCATCAAGACTGCTACGGAGGCGAGCAACTTTACCCTCAAAGTGCCTTGCAAACAATTCACAGTGGGCCTCCGAAGGGTCTAAAACTCCATTTCCTGGAGTTGATGTCAACAGACCCCTGACAATACGGAAAAGCCCCACCAGACGGCTACTTGAGGATGCAATGGAGGCAGAGAATCGTGCCTTCTTCGCAGCCCTCACTGCCACACAATAGGCACAGTTATTATCAGCCTCACAGCACGGCTTTGGCTCTAGCCATCATCCAGCCTGTTTCATTGCCCTTAGCTCACTGGTGTACCAAGGTGCAAGCCGGGCTCCACAATGCCAGAGAGGGTGCTCGGGGCAACTGTGTCAAGAGCCCAACGTGCCTCGCTGTTCTACAGCATGACAAGGGCTTCAACGGGATCACCTGCTCTATCTACTGGGAACTCCCCCAGGGCATTCAGGAATCCTTTTGATTCCATTAGGCTCCAGGGGCAGACCATCTTAATCTGTCCACCACCCCTGCAAGGAAGGATCGGAGCCATAAGTCTAAACTTCACAAGGAAGTTGTCTGACCATGACAATGGGGTGACATCCACCCCCTATCTCCAGACCACCCCTTTTCCCATCTGGAGCAAAAATCAAGTCGAGGGTGTGCCCTGCCCTATGTATTGGGCCAGTAACAACTTGAGACCAGAACACTAGAGGCAGACTCAGCATGGACACTGAAATCACCCAACACTATCGTTCTGGGCTCCTCCAACACCACAGCTGAGACGACCTCCGCCAGCTCAGTCAGAGAAGCTGCCGGGCAGCAGGGTAGATGATACACCAGCAGCAACCCTAGTTTGCTGTCTCCTTGGCCCGACACCAGGTGCAGGCCCTCACAGCCAGCTCCAAGACAGAGTGGTTTCCTGGTGAGAGAGATGGAAGTTCTGTAGACCACAGCAACCCCTCCCCCCCCAACCCTGCAGCCTGTGCTGGTATTGCACCGAGTATCCAGGTGGGCAAAGTTGAGTGAGATCAACTCCTCCAAGCTCACCCACCCAGGTCTCGGTAATGCACACCAAATCGGCACCTTCATCCACAATCAAATCATGGATGAGAGTGGTCTTATTGTGTATCGATCTAGTTCACAAGCAATTTAGCCATGCTGCTCCTAGCCAGCACTGTTTATTTATCTAACTTCTCTCTCTAACCTAATTTAGTCCAACACACGTCTGTCTGGCAAAACCACTTTCCCCCATCACCATGTTTAGAATTAGGATCCTCCCTTCTCTACCACCTCCTGGCAGGAACCCCAAGGTTGCTGGTACAGTTTGAATGATACCTATATAGTCAATCTTTTACTTTTGTAACAACTTTTACATTCATCAACTGTTCACTATTTTGTAACAAATCCTTTGATTTTAACTTTGGTCTGTTGTCTGACTGCTAATGCTCCCTGGTATAAGTGTGATATAAATACAATTTCACTCATGCTGTGTTGTGACTCTGAGCTCAAGAACTCAAAATCCATGTGTCGGTTTACATAGGCATCCATGTACAAGTGTAGACAAGGCCATGTAGCCATTGGTGATCCACTACAATTAGCCACTGACCCACTAAGAACATCATTTCCAGAAGGGATGACAATCTATCACCAATGGATTACATTATATCTTTTACTAACCCCCTTCAGTGGCGTCACTAGGGTTGGTGTCACCCGGTGCAGTAACTCATGGTGTCACCCCCATGGACCTCCTCCCATACCAGACCTAGGGTGCCTAGGGGCGGGACTGGGGCGGCTCTGGGTGACACCCCCCTCTCATGGTATCACCCTGGTGTGGTCCACACTCCCCGCACCTGGCTAGTGACACCGCTGAGTAAACCCATTGAAGTTTAACAGCCACAACTACCTGTAGGCCATTAATTTCAGTGAGCCTACTCCAAACAGGGCTTCACTGGAGACAACTCACAGGATTCAACTAAATCCTACTCACAGCAGACACTCTGAAGTTAATGCATCTAAGTTGGCCATGTCTACTAACTTCAGTAAGTCTACTCTGAATAGGCCTAGCATGGAATATAATCCATGGTGTGTACGCTGCCCCCTCCAGCCATTCTTGCCAGTACCTTTCAAGCACCTTCCCACCCCTTGATGCCACCCCAATCCCAATGTGGTGTAGCAGTTAGAGCACCGGACTGGGATCTGGGCAACCAGGGTTCAAATCCCCACTGGCCCATGAAGCTCACCGGGTGACCTTGAGCCTGTCACTGGCTCTGAGGCTAACCTACCTCACAGGGTTGTCCTGAGAATAAAACAGAGAGGGAGGAGACCCGCATAGGCCTCCTTGGAGTAAAGGTGGGATAGAAATGTAATAAAGAGATAAATAAAAAAATAAAGAAATATGTACCCTCTGCAAGGCCTACTTGGTGGCGGCAAGCTGCCCCTTGAGCGCTTTCCTACGGAACTCCTGCAGGTTCTCGAAATACTCGTCCTCCTTGTCCTGGTCGTGGGCGAAGAGCGAGTCCAGCAGCGCTTTCCGACCGCACACCTCCAAGGCCCAGCCCAGGAACCTCTCCACACGGCAGCACAGCGCCTCCAGCTCCTCCTCGGCCAGCACCGGACTGCTGGGGAAGAGCAGCGCCCACAGGCCGCTGTAGCTGCCCAGGGCCGGGGACAGGGCTGGGAAGCAAGGCTCCAGCGGCGGGTTCAAGGCTGCCAGCTGCCGGTGGACACCCTGCAAGGCCTGCGGGGAGTACAAGCCGGCCCAGCTCATCTGCTGCGAGTCGCCGCCGCCACTGCCCACCACTTGCTCCTCCTGCAAGGTCCGGTTGTGGCAGGTTGTCACCGCAAACTTGCTCTCAACGCTGTTCGCGCCCTTCCCTCACGGCGCTCACACCTCCGTCATGTGGTAGCGTGCTGCACGTGCACCACACAGACAGGGCAGCTCTCTGCCGTCTGCCTGCCCTGCTTCCTGGTGCCTAGGGGCAGGGCAGCTCTGGGTGACACCCCCTCTTATGGTGTCACCCTCATGAGGTCCGCACTCCCCACACCCGGCTAGTGACGCCACTGACCCCCTTCCCTGTGTACAAATCCTAAGGATGCAACTGTCACCAAATGTGTTGTTTCAGGCAACACTTGGTTGACCTTATTGCTCAGAGGGGCTGAACATGATCAAGGACGTACAAATCTGTTTTGAGATGAGGCTGACAGCGGGAAGCTGCTGACCTACCAGCAATGCAGTGGGATCCAATCCAAGAGCAAAGGGCTCCTATATCTGTAACAGATTGTAGAAGGAAGAATTTCAACCAAATTCAGTTTTTCCCACCTCTGCATGACAAGCTCCACTCAACATATTCCTGCTGTCTGTGATTCATTCCCTGAGTGCTAGTGTGGAAAAACCAAATCCCAAGAATTAGTTCTGAAGGGAACAAATATGCCTATCCAACTACCAGAATACTGATTTCTTTTGTCAGGTTTTCTTCAAGCTTTATCTCAGGGGGCTTTCAAGTGGATTTATACCAAAAAATGGAGGGTTAATCCCTCCGAAATGATTGTTTTTCAACTGATTTATACCAAAGCATGCATTGGTGGTAGTAGTGAGATTCTGTACTCCTAAATCCTCATTTGCAAGCTATCTTTTCAGTCTTTCCATAATTGAGGTTCTTCCAGCTCAACCATTCCAAATATTTGGAATTCCAAATGTTAATCTCTGAAAAGGAGGGAAGCATGTTTAACAATGAAAACCTGTACATGCCTGCTCAGAAGTCAGCCCACTGAGTTCAGTGTTGCTTACCGCCCAGAGAGCTGTTGCTAGTCGGGCGGTATATAAGCTTAATTAAATAAAATAAAAAATAAATAAAAGTGTGTACAACACTGCACCTTACATCCTGATTCACCTGAGTTCAATGGGACTGTGTGTCTGTGTCAGTGAGTGAGTGAGTGAGTGAGTGAGTGAGAGAGAGAGAGAGAGAGAGAGAGAGAGAGAGAGAGAGAGAGAGAGAGAGAGAGAGAGAATTTTTACCTGCCCTGAGGCTTGGGAAGTAGGAAGCCCATACATTTGATGTACCTAAATCTTCCTTGAATTTCTAGTCTTATTTTGCTGCATAATTCACTGCAGTGGTTCCCACAATCAAAAAGGTGATGTGTAGAAAAGAGAAGGTGAGCATTTGAAAACAGTTGTTATCAAACTATAATTCAGCCTTAGAAGCAACTTTGAAGCTCCCAGAAAGAGAGATACAGGCATAGCCACACAGGTTGATGACTGGATGGTCAGCAACATAACAAAGTTGGGGTGGGTGGGATGAGATCCTTTGGCTACAACATGATTTTCTCTTTGTCACAATGTACGTTGGGATTAAGAAAATAATTATAGTGGGGCTGTGAGACTAGTAAACAGTAATAGCCCAAGGATGAATCAGATTTGCTGATCCCAGCTGAGAATGACAATTAAGATGTAATATTTCCTCCTATTTTTTCCTTACTGTTCATCAGCACTGAAAAGTAAATTTAGACTTCAAAATCTCTGGGTTGGTCAATGAGCTTCAGAGCAAGCACATTAGTATATAAACTATCAATCATGCTATGTTGCCATTTCCCTGTTGTTACTGTAGCAGGCTTATGGAGATTACAGCAAGGCCCCGCTTACCGGCGCTTCGCATTCCGGCGTTCCGCTAATGCGGCAGTGGGAAATTCCCCTTTTTAAAGCCGATTTAGCAATTTTATGACATTTTATGACATTTTCGCATCATTTTCACGCGACGACCCCATTATAGTCTATGGGTCCCGCTTTTCGGCGGGGGCCTGGTCCCTAACCTGCCGTATAAGCGGGGCCTTACTGTATAGCAGGTTGGAATCAGAAAGAAATTCTTTCATTTGTTATGAACTCTGGAACAAAGCATGTAAAAAGCCACATAAATATTAAGTCTCCTTAGCAAGTAAAGGAGCATCCTCAAAATGTTAGATATATCAACATAGGAGAATAAGTGAAAAGACCACTGAATTCCTTGAAGGGAATTGGCAACCAGTCTAGGGTTGCCAGGTTCATGGCCTGAGACTGATCCTGTATCTTTAGGAGAAGAGAAAGTCAGCCAAGTGCAGGTGTTCTGGCAACCCTGTAATGGGAAATCCTACAAGGTGGGATTCTGCCTTCCCCCTGCACAACTTTTAAAGATACAGAAGACCTCTTGGTTGCCAGGCCCAGTCTCCAAGCCTGAAGGACTCATTGTCCACTCCACAGGAGCTTGTAGGAAGAGGGGAAGCTACAATCATGAGGGGGGCAGAGCCATCTTCTGACTTCTTAGGGTCAAACTAGATGTGGTTTGTAGGATTACTGAAAAAGGATCATAAGGTTGTAGTCAACGAACTTTTACTCAGAGTAAACCCATTAATGGACCTAAGTGAGTCATAATCATTAATTTCAATGGGTCTACTCTGAGTAAAAGTTGATTGACTACAATCCATAGTACTTTTAAATGTTAACTGCAGCCCTGGGGGATTGGGATCATGACACTGGGAAACAGAGTTTTTTTTTAAAAAAAACTTTTCTCCCATTCAATTTCCTTATTTAAATCACCTTCCCCCCCACCCCAAAACCCCACTATTTGCCACATGCGGCAAAAAATATTTATTACTATTACTGTTACTCTTATATTAAATATATATCCTGCCCTTCCTCCTGGAGGAGCCCAGGGTGGCAATATAGGAATCTGTATCAGTTTTTTTAAATTCTCCCATGGTCCCTTTTAGCATAACATAAGAATATAAGAAGAGCCTGCTGGATCAGGCCAATGGCCCATCTAACCCAACATCTTATTCTCACAGTGGCCAAACAATTGCCCATGGGAAGCCTGCAAGCAGGCCTGAGTGCAAGAGCACTCTCCCCTTGTGCAGTTTCCAGCAACTGATATTCAGAAGCATATCGCCTCCAACTATGGAGGCAGAGCATAGCTATTATGGCTAGTAGCCATGGACAGCCTTATCCTCCATGAATTTGTCTAATCCTCTTTTAAAGCCATCCAAGTTGGTGGCCAGCACTGCCTCTTGTGGAAATGAATTCCACAGGTCAACTCTGCTCTGTTTGAAGTACTTTCTTTTGACTGTTCTGAATCTTCCAACATTCTGCTTCATTGGATGTTCACAAGTTCTAGTGTTATGAGGGGGGGGGACTTTTCTCTATCCACTTTCTCCATGCCATGCATAATTTTGTACACTTCTATCATGTCACTTTTTACTCACCTGCTCTCTAAACTAAAAAGCTCCAAATGCTGCAACCTTTCCTCATAGGGGAGTCACTCCATCACCTTGATCATTTTGGTTGCCCTTCTCTGAACACACCAGATAAAGGCCTATGGCTGCAAGTTCAGAGGACTCACGACAACGCAACAACAGCTTCCCTCCCCGATGCTATTTCCCTTGGTTGCATTTGGGTATCGATATGACAGGACAAGCTCCCAAACCTCTTGTTACTACCTGCTATGTAATATTCTGCCAGAGCATCGCATCGTAGCAGACTATCAGTTAATCCATGATCTAAAGATAAATTATGAATTGTATTAGGCACAGAGGAGACAGAAACAAACGGAGTGACACATCCCCACCAAGGATTTCATACATACATCAAAATGTTGTTTTGCAGGTGAAGGATTATTTCCAGGGTCTTCTCTGACTCTGCCTGCATTGAGGTCTCAGAGGATAGCACTGCCTAGGTTAAAAAAAAAAAAAGCACCTGACTGTACACCAGTTGGAATTGGTCCTTTCAGATAATCTAACCCAGAGGTGGGCAGAAGGTGCATCTCTGGGTTGTTTGCAGTAGATCAGCAATGGTTTCTGGTTTCCATTTGTTTAACAATGGCTGCATACACACCATACATTTAAAGCACACTTAAATCAAATTGCTTCCCCCAGAGAATCCTGGGAAACTGTAGTTTACCCTTCTCAGAGGTACAATTCCCTGCACCCTTAACAAGCAAAACAAAACAAAGGCATCTCTCCCCCTCCCCTTAAATTAGGCTGCTGAAATGAAGAAAATGTGTATTAAACAGGACTTTTTTTTCATTAATTTTTTTATTCAAAGTTTCAAAAAACAAAACAAAACAAATCAAAAACAAATTAATAACTAATACAATAAAATAAAATGTTGACTTCTGATTTGTCGCAGATCAGTTATAGGTCTATAATATATAACAAACCTGTCTCTTAATATATTACAAAATCACTTTTCTCCAGTAGTTATCTTAATTAATCATCAAATCTCATTATCACTTTATTCTTTCCGCAAAAAGTCAAAGAGAGGTTTCCAGTCCTTGAGAAATATATCCATCGTTTTTTCTCCAAATAAACATGTCGATTAATCCATCTCATCAAGTCTGCTAGGTCCAGTAATTTCAATAACCATTCTTCCATTATCAGTGTTAATTCCATCTTCCATCTTCCATCCTTGCATCCATAATAATCTTGCTGTCATAGTCATAATCATATAATAAGAGTCTGATGGGAATTTCCTTCCTCACAAATATTTCCTTGCCATCAATTCTGAATGCGTTACTGAAATGTTGTTGTAAAGTCATATCTCTGTTCCTCTTTTTTACGAAATGCACTAGCACATCTCTTGAGAGTTTTTCCATTGTCACATATCTGTAATTAATTCTATAAATTTTCTCTATTTCAAGCTCCATCACATCATTCCAGTCCAGAAATTTTTTTGAAACATTGATAGCTTTATCTCTGATATCTTCATCAATTTCTTCAGGGACAACGCTGAATTCCAAACAGTAATCTTTATCTCTAAGGTCCATAAACTCCAAATCTTTTTCCAGTTCCACATTTGATATATCTGTTCCAATCTCCAGGACTTGCATCTTCCCTTTAATTTTTCTTTCTTCTTCTATTGCTTGTCTAGTTATATGTTTGATCTCATCAACCTCCTCTCTCATAAAATCCCCTATTTCTTTCAGCTCCTGCTTCATTTTGCCAAATTCAATTTTCATCTCTTGTTTGCCATGTCTAAGTTCTTGTTTCGTTATCTCAATCTCATCCATTATTTTCTGAAACATATTTACTTCCAGGGTCTCAGCCACTTTCTTAATTGTCATTTTTAAAACCAAGAAGAAAAAAAAAACCCTTCAATTTCCAATATAGCACTATTCCCAAGCAAAGAGCAATTTATTTCTTTTTCCAGCAACAAAGGAGTTAATATTCCAAACCTGATGACATCATAATGTAGACAGCACAAACTGCCTTATCTCTTATGTGTCCAAGAATGCAAAACAAATTTAGTTCACAGCATCCAAATAGTTAGTGGCATAAAGAACAAGCAGATTCGTCAAAATGAAGTAGACCAAAAAAAAATAGTCCCAGACATATAATACTCAAAAGTTCATATAAATCAAAATTTTTCTCCTCAGATTAGATATCTCTCATCCGTTTGTAACTTTATAATTCTCAATTCCAGGCCAGCTTTTTGCAATAAAAACAAAGATAAGCTATTTCGATTTCCTTCCGCCTTAATTCCGTGTATAAAAGAGAAAAGTTATAACTCACCCAGGGATTCTTTACTGCTGATTCTTTTAACAAATCTCTTATACTGCAACAATTTAAGCCAAATGATAAGGATAGAAAGAAGAATGCTTGCCTGTTAAAATCTGTTTTTCTTTGAAGAAAAGAAAAACGTCTCGCTTAATCAGTTTGAGCTTGCTTGAAATTCCTTGGCTCCATCCGACGTTGCTGGCTGGTTCTTCGTTCATAGGCAATCCTAATGAATTCAAGTCCCCCAACAAACACAACAAAGCTTGTGGATGATCTCTTCGTTTCTCCCTTGCCTGGGAGAAAGTTTTTACCAGTCAAAAAAAACCTTTTGACTGGTTTTAAAACTGAAAAAGCTTCCTCTGAGACGAGAGCTCATCTCAGAGGCAGGCACAAGCGAAGCAATCCTTCCCGGAAGTCGTATTAAACAGGACTTTTGTGTTATTATTAACATCATCATCATCAGTTGGATTTCTTACCTGCCCTACACCATAAGGTCCCAGGGTCACGTACAACAATATTTTCAAAAAATGTATGAAAGTCTCCTTGTATGAAATGACTGTGAGCTCAGTTAAGTTCTGGTCCTGGAAACAGCTCAGAAGCACCCTCTTCTTTCATTCTAACTGTATATCTTTAGCACCTAGCTGTGGTTGGTAGATCTTGGGCTCTCTAGTGGAAAACAAAGGAGGTTCAACAAGCTACAGTCTGCACACCCTGGGTTTGTTATGCTTAATCATTTGTAATAACTGGTTGATAATATTATTGAAGCCCTAGGTCAGGGGTACCCAACATGGTGCCCTCCAGATGTTGTTGGATTACAATTCCCATCATTCCTTATCACTGGTCATGCTTGCTGACTTGTTGTTCAATGACATCTAGAGGGCACCATGCTGGCTACCCCTGTCCTAGGCACAGCGTACAAGGCTGAGATACAAGTAATCTAACTTCCATGTTCATTTTTAGCTGATCACCACCAGCTCATGGATAACAACATGTTTTAAATCTCCTCAATAATAATTCTACCACTGCCTCTCTGGTCACTCACCTAGCTCCCTCCCTCTATGTAGAAAAGCTATACAAACCATAACCATTTTCCCAAGTGACACTTAAATCAGCTTTTGCATTCCTAGTATCTGTCAGGCAAATGAAAAACCTACATTGATTAGAATGTACATTCAGTTTTTAAGTGCCTCTCTTCCACTTTCTATTTACAATATTCTATTTATTTCTAATGTACTGCATTCACAAGTGATGCATTCCAGACTAAAAGGAGTCCTTCATCTCTCTTGTACAACATCCCCTTAATTTTATTCTCCAGAAGACAGTACATAGCTTTAAAGCCCATTTTCTTTTATCAAGGTCCTTCAGAATGAAAGGAAAATATTAACTACAGAGAGACAATAACATTTTATTGACTAGCCCCCTCCCTATCCTGACCATTGCAATTTCCAAACTAAAATCAACTTAAAAAAGAAACCACCAAAAATGATAAATTCTGTTTACATCCAGCATTTCAGTAAAAACAAATAAACCATATTAAACAGGATAATCATGTGTACAGTCAGTATAACATTGTTTCACACAACATTCTCTCACTCTTGCTGCCTCTCGTACAAACTTAACAGCTCTTCTGATATATTTTTGATCATCTTGTTATAAGAAGTTGACCAACATAGAAACAGGTTTATCCAAAGACAATTGAAGTTACTTCAATAAAGTGTCCCACTGAGCTTAATATGATTTACAAAATATCATATAGTGAGTTAAATCTTCTCCATTACTGGAATTTACAGACACATAAATGATCCTCATAAGAAGTCTTATTCAATTTCCCATAAAGCACTATGGTATTTATGGTTCTTTTGGTCAGTGGCAAACGTGTATTTGTGTGTGTTTGCCTGTGACACATGTATGTATAAACAAACTGGCTTTCTTGAATGCTGGACTGAAATTGTGTTTCAGTCAATAAGATCAATAAGACAAGGACAATTAAAACAAATGAAGATTTAATTGAAGCTAGAGAAGCCTGCGTGGGAGCAAACAATGGGTTTAAAGGATTCTTCTGTGCCTCCAACAGACCAATGTTGAACACCACTTGTACTGTGATGTGGTAGAGGAAAGCTGGCTATCATAGGTTCGAATTCAATATTAGTCCTACTCAGAGAAGACCCATTGCTGAAGTTAATAAACATGAGTAGCTTAGGTTCATTAATGTCAATGGGTCTATTCAGAGTAGGAGTTAGTTGACTACAATCCATAACAGTAGACAATGGTTGCTGAAGGGACAGCAGCTAGATGTTGAAAAATGTCCTCCCATCTGCAAGTGGAGCAGGAGATAGTGAGGAATTAAAATAAGACTGCCTGCACGGGGAAAGGATAATCATAATGTGCAGATCAGAAGTACTTGTTTCATATGTTGCCCATTACTGTCTTTGGCACTTGTGCAGTGCTCCAAAAAAAGTTACAATCATCATGAGAATTATGGGTGTATTTCTGTTTTTTAGACATCCTCCTCCATTTGAAGATGGCTAAGCCTGCACTCCCTAGACCGGCCTTCCCCAACCTTGGTTCCTACAAACATTTAGATTCTCATTCCCATCAGCCCCAGCCAGCAGAACCAATGGTCAAGGATAATGGAAGCTGGAGGGCACCAGGTTGAGGAAGGCTGCCCTAGGCATGAATGTGTAGGAAATTTCTCAGAGCTGCTGCATGTATTCTCAGCCCAATGTTTGCCCTTGAAGAAGTCACAGAAAACTTATGTGTACAGTACTTGTATGTCACTTTGTATGTCACTTTGTATGTCGCTTTGTATGTCTTACCTCAGCAGGAAAACACATTATCTATATAAACAAACACACGTTAGAAATACATTCAAGAGTAGGATAACCTATAGATCTTAAAAGTGGGAGCAGCAATAAAATGTCACAGTATATATGCCCACCTAACAGCAGTGCTCCCGCCAGGGCTCAAGTTTGAGAGAAGGGCTCATATTTTGTGGCCCAAAGATTGGGGGGGGGGAGCCCAGGATCCAACACCATTACTGTAAGGGGGAAAATTAGTCTAAAATTATAGATCATGCTTAAGAATAGTTATGGAAACTTCCTTCCCTGTATGTATGTTCCTATTGTCCAGATCTTGGCTGCTTGCAGACATGGGGCTTATTGTGTTAGTTTAATGGATTAAAATAGTAGCATTTCTGTCCTGATTACCAAATTCCTTTCACACTGCAGTGAATGCTACTGTTGCATTAAGGAGCAGTAGCTTTTTCAGCTGATATACCTGCAGTTTGCACAAATGTCTTTCACATGGCTGCAATAATCTCTTGTTTTCGTCCCTCACCCATTATACACATGCGCACTCTAGTTCCTCACTGAGTAGGAGGTCAAAGATCTCGTCCCATTGCCCCTCTCCTTTTAGCATCTAACTTTTTTTTTTAGTTGTATAGACACAGGAGTGTGTGTGGGAAATGCTGCTGCTATCTGCGCCAGAATACTGGTACAATTTTTGTCAGGGAAAAAAAGTGTGCCTAATGGGTGGGAACACACTGCATGTTGGGATGCCTATCATGTGAGCTAGCAAAAAACTCCCATAATTTTCTGGGTTCCCAAGGTTGCAAATGGATTATTTCTGGTATTATTTATTACAAAAAATAGCACTAAACTTGCACTATATTCCACTAGAATTCCAGAACTAAGTTGTATGTCATGTTAAAGTTCAAATATAATGCGCAAATTAGCAGGTAAGAAATTGTCAGAATAGCAGAATAAAGTACAGTTTGAAAGCAGCTCTTTTGAGATTTGCTGGAACCAATCAGAGAAGCTGTGCAAGAGAAGAATAGGCAACATTTTGTGAGTAGCTTACCTTACACTTTAGAGATGAAGTGACCAAGGGTCTCTCCACCTCTCCCTCCATATTTTCACACTTTTTAAAAAGCCTTATTTGCTGATGGTGGCCACCTGCCACCAGCAACTGATGAGACTTTTTAAAAGGAGGGGGGGCTCAGCAATCTTGTCGATAAAGTAAAGTAAGTCACCCCAGCCTCCCCTGAAAGTTTCTTAGAAAAACACTTGCTCCCAAATATTTGGAGACATCGTCCACAAAGAATTGCTGAATAAAGCTGGGCCAAAAGATTCAGCCCAGCAATAGGCAACAGGGAAGACCAACAACAGGGGTGTTGATCTACTAGGGATGTAAATCAGCAAAACCAAAATGAAAATCATTTCAGTATATTAACAGGAGACATGTTTAGGCATTCTCGAACATATGAATGCTCAAAGTGTGGATGAGAATATGCAGGCAAGCTTTGCCCCCAACATCCTTGTGCATGGCACTCCTCCCACGTCCCTGACTTTCCCAAAAATGAGTGGGGAAGATCTGCAGGGGACTTCTACTGGTGTTCACTTGAATGCAAGTAGGCTCCTCGACATGATCAGGCAGGGACCCTGCTTTATCAGGGTCCCCTATCACACAGAGAATTCTACCCATGCAGAAACCTGCTGCAAACCTTCCCTGCCATCACAGGGAACATTGAGGACAGGGGTAGGCATGTGAGGAAGTTGGGAGCAAGGCACACCTGACAGATCTGCATGCTGCCTTGGCAAATGCCTGAACACGCCATATGTCTGTGGCAACTGATAATAAAGAATAGCAGCCAAGTGTGTCATATGACTCCAATCTCATGCTTTCTAAAGACAGTCAGGAATTATCACAATTTACACCATTAATTCATGATTTTGCAATGAAAAAGGCCAGAAAAATAACAGCTATCATTGGCCTATTTATACAGCCACATGGGTCCATTACAATAAACATTTCAAAACATCAATGGGATAATATATTTATTAGAAACATTTTTTAAAATGTTCTAAAACAAGATCTGCTCTGTGTAGGGGGGGGAAACCTGACGTGTGAAGCAACCCTACACCTAGACATCAAGAGTAGAATTTTAGAAACTTGTTTGAATCTT
This sequence comes from Rhineura floridana, assembly GCF_030035675.1. Lineage (NCBI taxonomy): Eukaryota > Metazoa > Chordata > Lepidosauria > Squamata > Rhineuridae > Rhineura > Rhineura floridana. The sequence goes on from NC_084489.1 coordinate 17,663,267, forward strand.
TCTATTTGAACATATTATTTTTATCTAGCAAGCTATTTTTTTTTTGCAGCACCCATCACCATAGTAACAAAACTCCTTCACTGCTTACCTACAGGACATCTGAAATTTAGAGGGGGAAATTGTCTTCTTAAAAAGCTAAACAAAGCAATAAATGTCTGTATTTAGCAATTTAGGGATCTAAGAAAAAACTTCCAGAAATGTTCACATCCCCAGCATAAATGCAAATCAACAGATGAGCAAGGCTTTTTAATCCCCATTGGGCTACAGCTATCCACATCCAAGAGAATAACTTCTGAAAAGACAGCATACGATACGTGCAGTAAGAATGTATGGTATTATGATGCCATTTGTAAATCACATTCCAGGTTGGCAGCTGGACATTCACAAAGTCCACCTGACGACAGCAAGGAACAGCTGGAAGCCAGCAAAACATTATCTCATAGCAAAGCCACAAAAATCTATTCTGGAAACAGATGCCAAAGAAATCATCAAGATCTACTGAAAACATCTGAAGCATCTCAGATAACTTTCAGATACAAGGTGAAAAATTTCACTTCCTAAATACCAGTTGGCAGACTTTGCAGAACTTGATTTTTAAGCATGGAGCACACACAATTCTGATTATATATTAGTTGCTTTCATTTTGAGCCAAACATATCTTTTTGGTGGCCTTTCCTCATATCTTCGTTTCTGTCCCTGTTAGACAAATTTATAAAAGCTCCACCCAGGTGCTCCTTGTCTGCAAATGCTCCTACAGATCCATCCATTACAGCAAGCTTGGGAACCCAAAGCAACCAACAATTTTGCATCCCTATTTTACTTGCCTGCGTTGTTCTCTGAGCTCATAAACTGAAGGACAGCCAATTCACTTGGCCACAGGTGATCTTTCTCTCCCCCCCATCCTCCTTATCTGCAAGCAGCCTTACCTAATTTTGTACACCTTGGCATCAGGACAGAAGCAGCAAGAGAACATATTGGCACAGATAAGGCAGCTGCAGATAATCAGACTGATGAAATAAATAACCCCAAATGATATGATCTACTCTAAAAAAAGGGTGACCAAGTACTTGTAAGGCAGTCAATTGACAAAAACAAATAACCCATCCTGATCCAAAGAACATTAATCACCAAGGAGAGAGGTCTTTTCTCCTGCCAAGTCTAGCGATGGTTCAGAGACACCCCAAATTCATCATTCTTTGGGAATAATTGGCTATGTCAGTGTCAAGCTGAAATTTCCCCCCCAACATCTGACACACAAGTGACCAAAAGCACCACTTTCTCCATTATCTCTGGATGATACATTTGTTCTGTTCATAGAGATAAGACTCCCAGGAGACTGAAGAGCTGAGAGACATGAACAATCCCTTACAATTGCTATAATAGAAGTGACATGCGTTCTCCCTTTCTCCCCCCACCCCAGGCATTCTTCCAAATTTCTTCTGAGCTGATGCCTCAACAGTTGATGAAGAAGAAAGGTACATTATAGCCTTACCTAATTTATTTTAGAAGGCATCAATAGCCTTTGTTGTTGTTGTTTTCTAAAGGTGTTTATGAAGTGTAACTTCACTGAGAGCTCCACGAACAGCAAGAGGACTATTAGCATGTACGCATGTGTTTGTCTAGTGGAGAGGTAATGATATCTCAGCACATGCTTATTGTAACTGAAAACATATGCAGAGACTTCGGAGGCCAAACCCCCAGCTGTGGATTTAACACCCAGAGCTTCCAACTCTATTTATTTTCCTTGCATGTGTGCAAAACACACACACACACACACACACACACACACACACACACACACACACACACACACACACACACACACACACACACACACACACACACACACACACACACACACACACACACACACACTAATTGACATTGGAAAGTGTGGAGCGAAGCCTTTGTAGGGTGCAGGCGAGCACATCCTCACTGTTTCTTTCATCTAGCAGCAGACAGGAAGTGAATGAGCTCAGGTGTTCTGGGGATATTAGTGGGACTGCAGGCAGAAAGACACACGGCGGAAAATAAATACACCAAAGCAGTTGGAAGTAGATTGATTTTGCTTTTTTAAACTTCGCTCTGGAGAGAAAGATGGTAAATGCAAATCTGGGGCAGGGTTTGCACTGCTCATGATCCCACTAGCCTGGGTGAAAAATCAAAACCCCTTTGAAACACCAACAAGCTGTAATCTCCAGCAATTTGTGTCACATAGTAGGGCTATACTGACCCTGTATTAATTTGGACTAAGCCCCCCTAAACCAGCTGTCACACCCAGCCTTTGAAAAGGTTCAAAATATCTCCTACCTACATTTATGCTCTTAATTCCACAAGCTTGTGCCTTTGCAGGTGGGAAAGTTAATGATGTGGAAAGATTCGTTTGCCAGCACAGGTCCACAGAACTGCAGGTTGCAAAGATGCCTTAGAAGTGACCCGCATATCTGCAAATCAAACTCAGATTGCACTTCAAAAAAATAAATGCAAAAGCAATGACAGAAGCAAGACCCAGGCACATCTCCAGCAAAGAGTATCCAGTAAAGCATCTATTTCAAATGTAGCAAGCCAAAGCCCCTTGCTATAATGCAGTGCAATGAATACTATGAATGCAACCCAGCATGTCTATAGACCAGGGATGGGGAAACTGTGGCCCTCCTGGGGTTGTTGGACTACAGCTCCAATCATCCTCAGGCAGCATGGCCATTGATCATGGATGGTGGAACCTGCAATCCAACAACATCGGGAGGGCCCCAAATTCCTTATCCTTGTTGTAGAGAGAGAGCTAAAACATCTTGGCCTAACAGTTAAATTTTAAAGAGAATTCAAACAGAAATTGAGGCATGTGCTTTCTGCATACTTAATTTTAAAATACATACTTTTTCCTATTTATATATTTCAAATTTCAGTGAAGCTTGAACATGCACTCTATATGGCTATTCACTTTGGGACATCATTTATGGCAGTTGTGATATTTGTCAGCAGAATTGCTCCAGTTGCAGAAGTATAAAATTCTTCTTCTTGCAATTCCCGTAGGCTGAATATCTCCTACTTTAGTGGCTTGTAAGGTCAGTTATGTATTCCTAAATTTACAGTAACTCATTAAGGGCTGGCAGGGTGATGAAAATATCTGAACAGAAACCTCTGGGTGGTTTAGGTTGTATCTATCCAAAGTGTTCAGTCACCAAGGTTGATATTTGCTGAATACATCTGCACAAAAAGTCTTCATTGTGTTAAACTATCTTTAACTTGACATTGTGCCCTCTATGGTGCTGCATAGTGATGTTTTGACTGCAGAAGTTGAACTGGAGAAATTGGCAGGAGGAAGAGATCATATAGTCTACTGATGGCTACTAATCCATGGCTAATTTCTGGTGGGCCAAGAAATGCTTGCTGGTTAAGGGTACTTCCTTAAGCCAGGAGCTCTTCATGCTTTTCAGCAGCATCACACCTCTTTGAGAGTAAACTAGCAGGAAGAAAATACCCCATCTGGGACCCCTTAGTAGCTGAGTTTCCAAATATTTATTTTTTATTTATTTCTTAAACTTATATACCGCCTGACTAGCAATAGCTCTCTGGCAGTTAACATAAAATACAATAAAATTACAGAATCTGATACAACAAGCATATAAAAACTACACAAACTAAAACCAAGTTACAAACATTTAACTAAGATTAAAATGCCTCAGAGAAGAGAAAGGTTTTAACTTGGCGCCGAAAAGATGATAGTGTCGACACCAAGCGTACCTCCTCGAGGAGACTGTTCCACAATTCGGGGGCCGCCACTGAGAAGGCCCTAGATCTCGTCACCACCCTCCGGGCCTCCCTATGCATCGGGACCCGGAGGAGGGCCTTCGTAGTAGACCGTAGTGTACGAGCCGGTTCGTATCGGGAGAGGCGTTCCGACAGATATCGTGGTCCCGCGCCGTATAAGGCTTTATAGGTTAACACCAACACTTTGAATCTGGCCCGGAAGCGTATTGGAAGCCAGTGCAGGCGAGCCAGCACAGGTGTTATATGCTCAGACCGCTTAGTTCTTGTTAGCAGTCTGGCCGCCGCATTTTGCACTAGCTGTAGCTTCCGAACCGTCTTCAAAGGTAGCCCTACGTAAAGAGCGTTGCAGTAGTCCAAACGCGAGGTTACCAGAGCATGTACTACTGATGTAAGGTCCTCCTTACTCAGGTAGGGACGTAGCTGGGCTACCAACCGAAGTTGGTAGAACGCATTCCGTGCCACCGAGGCTACATGAGCCTCAAGTGAGAGGGAAGAGTCTAAAACGACTCCCAGACTACGAACCTGTTCCTTTAGGGGGAGTGTAACCCCGTCCAGGACAGGGTATATATCCACCATCCGATCAGAGAAACCATCCACCAACAGCATCTCAGTCTTGTCAAGATTGAGTCTCAGCTTGTTAGTTCTCATCCAGTCCATTGTCGCGGCCAGGCAACGGTTCAGCACATCGACCGCCTCACCTGAAGAAGATGAAAAGGAGAAGTAGAGCTGCGTGTCATCAGCGTACTGCGTACTGATGACAACACACTCCAAAACTCCTGATGACCGCACCCAACGGCTTCATATAAATGTTAAAGAGCATGGGAGACAAAACCGAACCCTGCGGGACCCCACATTGGAGAACCCATGGTGTCGAGCAATGTTCCCCGAGCACTATCTTCTGGAGACGGCCCGCCAAGTAGGAGCGGAACCACTGCAAAGCAGTTCCTCCAACTCCCAACTCCTCAAGCCTCTCCAGAAGGATACCATGGTCGATGGTATCAAAATCCGCTGAGAGATCAAGCAGAATCAACAGAGTTACACTCCCTCTGTCTCTCTCCCAACATAGGTCATCAAACAGGGCGACCAAGGCTGTGTCAGTGCCAAAACCAGGCCTGAAGCCCGATTGAAATGGATCTAGATAATCGGTTTCATCCAAAAGCGTCTGGAGCTGGTTGGCAACCACTCGTTCCAAGATCTTGCCCAGGAATGGAACGTTCGCTACTGGTCTGTAGCTGCTGAAATCTTCTGGGTCCAAGAAAGGTTTTTTCAGAAGTGGTCTCACAGCTGCCTCTTTCAGACAGCCGGCGACCACTCCCTCTCGCAAGGAGGCATTTATCACTTCCTTGGCCCAGCCAACTGTTCCCTCCTTGCTAGTTTTTATTAGCCAAGAGGGGCAAGGATCTAGTACCGAAGTGGTTCCACGTACTTGTCCAAGCACCTTGTCCACATCCTTGAACTGAACCGACTGAAACTCATCCAACAAAACATGACAAGACTGTGCTCCAGACACCTCGCTAGGGTTAACTGCTATAAAATGGGAGTCTAGGTCCCGGCGAATGCATAAGAACTTATGCTGGAAGTGCTCAGTGAACTCATTACAGTGGGCCACCGATGTATCTACCGTGTCCTGTAGACCTAGATGGAGTAGCCCTCGGACGACTCTAAAAAGCTCCGCTGGGCGGGAGAGAGATGACTTAATAGTGGCGGTGAAATGTTGTTTTTTCGCCGCCCTCACCGCTCCTACATACAGCTTAGTAGAAGCACGAACGAGCGCATAATTGCATTCGTCGGGAGTTTGTCTCCATCTCCGCTCAAGCCGCCTCCTATCTTGTTTCATCGCTCTCAGCTCTGGAGTATACCAAGGAGCTGAATGAGCTCTACAGAGGATGTTCTCCAGACCATTCACACAAAGAGAAAATAACCTTATCTTGTGAGCTGGGAAAGAAATCAGTTTAAAATATGTTACACAAGCTCAATTGTGCTCAAAAGTATTGGGCCACCAGATCCATAGCAGGGGTAAGTGGGGCTGGGCTCCCAGTTTCCCTATGGGGATTCCCTATACCATAAGGGATCTTGGCCTGGCACTTCAATGCCCCAGCTCAACTCAGGGGCTAGCATCCCTGCAACACACCAAGATCGCAGCATGGACCCATGGTATCGGTTTATGTCATGTTGGGTCCAAGATTCCTGCCACTCCTGTCAACATCATCCCAGCACATGGGATGAGAAGGTGGCTCTGGTCAGCAGACATCTGGATCTTTGCCCTATGCCACACCAGAATCTGTGTGCTGTAACCAATAAAAAATTGTGCCCATTGTTGCCCCTTTTCTGCTTCTGTGTGGTTACTGGTCCTGCATCTGACTCCATGCTACTGGCACAAAAGGATGAGATGTCTCAACAGCCTCCATTCTGATTTTGAGTCCCACCTTTGCTTATGATTCACTTTATGGTGCTAAACCATCTTGCTGAGTAGAGCTTACCAGCTTTTCATTCCTTGGGGGAAAATATGTGTCTGTCAAACTGATTGACAAAAATTATATCTAATCACCTTATGTGCAGCAGTTGACATATGAACATTCAGTTGAATTCCGCTGAAAAAGCTTCCTAAAACTGTACAAACAAGAGGACAGATTAAATCATTCTTCTCCTTGGCTTTTGTCTTTAAATTTTTCCTAAAACAGTGTCCTCAGTTTTGCTTAAACGGAGATATCCAGCAGAGAAAGAAAGTTGAGAGACTTTCCTTAGCTTTTCCAACTAAGGAGGGAAAGACATTATTCTCTCAATGTTATTTTTTTTCCTCCAGAAGGAAGTGGAGCAAAATGCTCATACAGCACCCCCTACAGGTCATGCCAAGAGCATCACCTTCCTTGCATTTTTAGAAACCATCACACATTCTTGTGCACACCTAGTATAGAATACTATATTAATGCTTGCCAGTTTCCGTTGCCTGATTGTTTCACAAAATGTGAATAGCCTCATTAATTCATTCCAAAATGCCTAATAATGAAGTTATTCCTAAACATTCAGAGTCTTAAAGGTGCTTTGTGATGTGGAATAACTTTGGTGCACAATGCTCCTTGGACAGGCAGCATCCCTCTCAAAAGATTTTGAAAGATAACAGAAGAGATCAGGAGAATTACCAAGGCATTAACTACTCTGATTGCATCCCCTGCAGTTTAATAACAAGGGCCCTGTGCTTATAGATGAAGCAGCTGAACTCCTGTGAGCAAGAAAAACAAAAGCTTATTAACAGAAAGAGAGAGGTTTATAAGCAGGATGAGATGGATCTGGCTTATATTGGGCAAAAGTAGTATGCTTCCTTAGTTACATAAAATGCCCATCAGAAGCATCATGCCCAAACAGCTGCTCTGTGTAGAGACACAGCTATTTGTCATCTTGATAGGACAGTAACTTTGGTGAAAGTTCACAAAGTAATGCCCTTTCCAACTGCAGAGTAGTTGCTCAAACCACCTAAAGTTGTGGACAATAATCTGTTATGTAGTCAGGCAAAACATAACACAACACACAACATGGGTTCCTTGCATCATGGAGCTCAAGGTGGCATGCAGATAAATTCTCAGTTGGTTTCCTGTCTCAGCATTGACCAGACTGCTTAGCTTCATCAAGATTGCTGCACAATGGACCTTCAGACTGTGCCTTTAGAAGCCTGATGAAATGCCCTCCACAGATATGCCTGTCTGACACTTTCCTTCTTAAGTTTTAGGTATAGGTTAAGACCCTTTTATGCACCTTCTAGATGGGAAAGTGTATCACCATAAACATAAACAGGGGACGCTGACCTGCTCTGCTTTTTTCCTGCAGCTGGTGGTGAGGAATCTTGAGACATGGAAGAGGCTATTCCATCTGCTCACCCACCCTGTTCCTAGGTGCCCAGCCAGCCAAGACACTGCTGCTAATTCCAGAGGAGGGGAGTGGAAACACCTGCAGCCAATTGACTGTGCCCAGCCTACAAGTCAGCTAAGAAGGTTGCTTCAATGGAGACCTTTTGGGGTTTCCATGAGGGCATCACTCGCTTTAATACTGTACTGTTAAATGTATTCTCCAGTCTGAGAAAATGAGTGGTGGTGTATTATTGGTTAGTTGTTGGAATTGTACTTGTGCTGTTGAGAGTGAGAGTCTGGGTTGTCATGGTTTTTTGTGTTGCAAAGTTGCCCAATATCACTCAGTGTGAGAGACTGAACAGATGTAGAGTACAGCCAGGGTGAGAAACGGTAAGGGAATGGTTGAGTTGTTTTTGTACCACACTGTGTTGCCCTAGATGGAAGCGAGTGAATGAGTTTAAATTATGCTTCATGCTGCTATGTATTTTTGTAGACCAAGCAATGGTTGGTTTGGCTGGAGATATGTTATCTGTGTGGTTTGTGGGAATGAATCAGAGTGAGGTTAGGACATGGAGGACTGCGAAGGGCACATTTGGGAGGGGTTACTGTGTCGGGGGCGTGCTATTTGAGTTATTTTTAATTACTGATGATGCTGTTTTGTGGAGTTTGTATTTTTGTATTTTATTTTTATTCAGAAAGTTTATGTTTAAGAGGATGCTTTATTTTTCTAACTATGCTGTTTTGAATGTGTCTTTTATATTTGAGCTATATCTGTAATGTTTTCTTTTAATATTTTGTGATGTTTTGTTCAGTGTTTAAAGTAGGTTGTAAACTGCTTTGAGGTTTCTCCCCCAAAAAGTATATATATAAAGCAGTATAGAAATGACTTAAATAAAAATAAATAAAAGACTTGTCCAGCCTGTTGAGTGGGCCCCGGGTGAGCACTGTGATGTAGATGGGAATATGCAGGCAGGCACCCATCAGCTATGCACATAAAAGAGCTGTTTTTGCATGTGCCTCTTCCTTACTGGATTGCAAAGTTAAGCACTCCAAACTCCCATTGAAATCAAAGGATTGCAGTATGTATCCATGAGTCTTAATTCAATTTCCTTAACAGAAACAGAAATGCTGGGTTGTACCCAATTTTATGAACAAAACTCTAAAGTTCCATGGTACAGTGCTGAGGTACAAATGGGATGTATGTGTAGGTTTGATTTCAAAAATGAGAAGGAATGTGATATTGGATTTATAAAACCTGAGGACATTTGGCCTAGACAAAATCATAACTACTCACACAATACCATGCTTTGCTCTCTCTCATTTAGTGCTCCTCCAGAGGACAATGATCACTTGTCTCTATTTGCAAGGGTATTTTGTGGGGTAGACAGAGGAGGCGGTAACTGAATGCCATGACTTCTAAAATTATATACCACCAATGAGATTAACATCCTTCCCTCCCTGCATCCTCCCCAAGGCACATTTACTGAAGATAATACAGAACTTTAAAATCCTGTTGTTCAAACTCCCTGTGCTTGTTAAAGTGCAGGAGACAATCTGTAGTTGCTTATTTTGTATCTAAGCAACTGTCAGACTCCATATCTACTAATAAGAAAGGGTGTAATTATATGCTGCAGCTTTAATTAGCAGCAGATGCCTATGTTTATGAAATAAAAATGTAAGATTTTTCTGAAGTGCAGAATCCTGATTATATGCAAATTGAGAATATACTTTTTGTTGCTTTTGAAAGGTCTTTTTATCTATAGCTTATTTCATATTCCCCATTTTCCCCATATCATCCATTTCACAATGAAAAACAGGGACCTCTTGTGGACGTAACCCCTTTATTCATTCTCTCTTTCTCTTTATGGGTTTAGCCATTTTCTTCTTCATTTTATTAAATATTTTTCAAAATGGGATACATACTTCTATGTTAATACTTTTAATAATTCAACTTGGAGAGTCAATCATTAAGGCATATTAAACATATTTGAAAGTTGCTTATCCTTATACAATACATTACACGCTTAAGAAAATACAACTATGCAAGTCATTAAAACTCTAAACCTTTAGGCGTTAGTTGAATACAACCTAAGGTTTTAAAGTAAGTTCTGCTGAGAGTAGGCCCATTGAAATTAATAAACCTAAGTTGGCTATGTCCATTATTCTGAATGGAACTATTCTGGATATTACTACCCATTTATATTATCCTTCTTACAATATGAAAACAGGTTTCCTCTTATACACTTGCTTATTGTTCCAATTTCTTGAATGAAATATTGAAATGTATACCTGCCTTGTTTCTCCCATAAGATCCATGTCATTTTATTCAAAGTTGTGAACTCCCATATTCTCAACTCAAAGGTCATGTTCTGAGCCCTCCCAAAAACAAATTTCATATTACTAAATGCTGTTCTCTGTCTACTGCCAGAATGGGGAACCTGTGGCTCTCCGTTGACCAAGCTGGCCAGAGCTGATAGGAATTGGAATGACACAGGACTCCCATTGCTGGCCTACTGTATTCGTTTCATTTTCAGCAGTGTGCCATGTTAACTAACTAACTAACTAAACAAACCACAACAATTCTATTTTTAAAGATAAGGAGGCTTTCCTGTAACTATCTGCCATTTCCAGAAACAATTAAAGACAGTTTTCTTCCCACAAGCCTTCCAGCTGGATGAATAGCAGAGCAACCCAACTCAAGGGAAGCTGGCATAAGTTGTGCTGGAGCAAGAGAAGCCGGCGTAAAGTTCCGTTGCATCCAGTTGCCATTCAGGAGCCTCTGGGTTGGCTGAACACTGGGTCAGCCGGGAGCTGCATGCAGGGACCAGAAAGTAAAAGCCTGCCCTTCCAAATACTTCTATTGGGGAGTAAGCCCTCTCCACTGACTTCTATTGCAATTACTTTCTTAGACCGACCTTTTCCCCGGCATAACTTTTGCCTGGATGGAAACCTGCAGGAGTGCTCTGAACACAAGTTGGATGTGGCCTAAGTCCCCTCACCTTGACCGCTCCCCTGACACACCCCTTTTTCAGGCCTTATGCCATCTTACACCGGCTCCACTTGTACCAGTCTCAGCTGAGCCAGGCCGAGGGACTTAATGCTGGCATAGCCTGGCTGAGTTGGGACACTCCAATTCCTCTCAACCCGGTGTAAATGCAAGTTGGATTGCACCCTATGTCTCTTCTTTTATTAAATGTTTTATTTTATTTAAATGAATGAATGAATGAATATTTTATTTAAACAAATGAATGAATATTTTATTTAAACAAATTCAAAACTAACAAACAATCAACAAAAACTTTCAACAAAAAACTCATGGCTTTCAAAAATGAAAGAAAAAAGGAATACTAATCAAATATCAATGTATGTTCAATTGTATAATATAAATGTCTAGTAGGTACATCAGGATTTTTAACATATTTGCTTAAGAAATACTTTATGGATTATCAGGAAAAAAGGAAAATGCAAGGTTTATAGCATCTATTCAGGGAGTTCCCAAGATCTTGCAAGCATTAATATTATCATGAACCATATTATTCATTTACATTACAAATAAACTCTATTTCCATATAAAAGAGTCATGCGATTGTCTTCCTTCCCTTGTTCTACCTATATTGGTAGGTTTTACAAGACTGACTGTATCCCATACTTTCCATTCAGGAATTGTTGGAGTAATTGTTTTTTTCCAGTTTCTGGTTACAGTCAATGTGGCTGCCTTTACAAGGTGTATGGCCATTTCTCAATCATCAGATAGGATAAGAAAACCAAAAAGTAAGATTAGAGGATCCATAGTAAGGTCATACCCAGTTATATCTTTTATCTGGATGACAGTTTCTTCCCAAAATGTTTTGATTTTAGGGCAGGACCATAGAATATGGAGTAATCCTGCACTGGTAGCTTTGCATCTCCGGCAAACATCCAATGTAGAGTTATAAAAATAACTAACTCTTTTAGGAGTCAGATACCATCTAAACATAACTTTGTAGAAGTTTTCCTTAAGATTTACACCAATTGTGAAATATGGTACATATCTCCATATCCACTTCCGTGTTTCTAAAGAGATCTGATAGTCCACATCACTCTCCCATTTAGTTTGGTATGCACTGGATCTTAATTCAGTACAAAAGAGAATCTTATATATTTTATTTAGCACAGTTATGGGTTGATATTATAAGTTCAAACTGTTGGATCTCTTAGGATGCCATATTTATTCTGCAACTCATATATATTTCCAGTTCGGAAATATTGAAAGAAATAAGGATGAGCTCCTTACATTTCATTAAGAATATGACTGATTTCACTATACCATCCAGATACCAATTTTTTAACACAATCAAATCATTTCCCCCCATAAATCAATATCCCCCAAAGCACGATGCTCATGCATTTCTTCATTATAGATCAAAACTTAATTTGATTCTAAATTTATTCCAAATGATGAGCATGGCTCTGACACATGGAAAAAGAAGGAGGGGCCAAAGCCAAGATGCTGGAAAAATAGACATTTATTTGTATTGTAAGCCCAACGCGTTTCAGCCTGTTAATTTTCAGGCCTTCATCAGGGGCTATACATAAATCAACAAGGATAAATTTACCCACATAAATATATAAATATAAATTTCTATTTTTCCAGCATCTTGGCTTTGGCCCCTCCTTCTTTTTCCTGGATGCTAGCCACTTTTTGTCGTTGTCTGACACATGGGTTAGATTTTAAAAGATCCTTAGCTGCTCAAGAAGTATACCGTAACATATTTTTCAAGTCTGCAGAAAATAGTTCTTCTTCCAATACTTTTTAATGATCAGAATCAAACCAGTCCGTCATACTTGCAAGAATAGAAGCTTGATAATACTTATTGACATATGGAAGTGCAAGATCTCCTTTATCAATGCTATTTGACATTGTTTTAAAATTGACCCTGGCTTTCTTAATGTTCCAGATAAAAGTGTCACAATTTTTGCCAGTTATTAATAATGTCTGGAGCAACAAGAAAAGGAATGCTTAAAAGGAGAAACATTTTTTTTCATAGGATTGTCATCTTAACCAAGGCAATTTTGCCCATCTGTGATATCCTTATTTTAACCAGTGGTGGATTTCATTCTTAACTTCTGATAACAATTTTTTATTTTTATGAATAATTATTTGATTAAGATCAGAAGAGATTAAAATACCCAGATGACTCATAGGGTGTAACTCTACAGGACATTTAAACCTGATTTTTAATTAGATCTTTTGTTTGCTGGTCCATATTTAGTATAATTTACTTTTTCTCTGGAAATCTTTCTGAAGTTATGAAGCAGAGAAATAATTTTTTGAAAAGTTAGAAAAGGGTTTTTGACAATTAAAGCTACATATCTGTGTAAAGAGTAATTTTGAACTCCTCTCTCCTCACTTTTAAGCCATGAATCTCTTCTGAAGTGCAAATGGCTTCAGCAAGAGGTTTATTTATTTATTTATTGTATTTATATACCACCCCATAGCCGAAGCTCTCTGGGTGGTTTACAATAACTAAGGTTCAAAGGATATTGCCAATAAAGGTGGGGAGAGAGGACACACCTGCTTTGTTCCTCTACCAAAAAAACCCAGAATTGTTCCCATTAGCTCTTTTTAAATGTTTTAGGTTCAAAATAGATTAATTTAATCCACAACATAAATTGCCCTCCTAGACTAGGTTTATCAAGAACACCATATAAAAACTTTCATTCCAGATGATCAAACACTTTTTCCTGCATCCAAAAACAGGATTGCAGATGGAGATTTTGTATTTTTAATTTGATATATAATATGTAAGAGTTTTTGGATGTTAGTTACAAGTTTTCTACCTTTAACAAATCCAGTTTGACCATTTTTAATGCAAGTGATTATAATTAAATTTAATCCGTTGGCCAGAACTGTTGTCCATATTTTAAAATCTTGATTTAGGAGGGCAATTTGATGGTAAGATTTAGGATTGGATAGGTCTTTATCTTTTTTAGGGATGACCACGATTTTTGCCTGTGTACATATAGGAAAAACACGGTTCTGCATGATTTCATTAAACACATTTAATAAATAGGGGGCTAACTCATTTTTAATTTTTTTGTAATATTTGGCAGTAAGCCAACAGGGCCCAGAGCCTCATTATTTTCAAATTAACAATTGTTTTAATGATTTCCTCCAATGTAACCAGGCTTTGAAGCATGTCTATATTATCTTGAGATAAACTTGGGATTTGAATTTTTGTTTAAAAAAATTGTATTTCTTGAACGCTGGGATTATGAGATTGGTAAAAGACCCTTATGATAATTTACAAATTGGTTGGCAACATTATGAGTCTTGACATAACAATTTTGTTATTCTTTTTCTCTTATTGGTATCTTTCACACTCTGTTCTTATTTATTTATTTATTTATTTAAGCTTATATACCGCCCAACTAACAACAGCTCTCTGGGCGGTGAACATTAAAAATACAATAAAAATAACACAATACAGTATATCACAATACAAAACTGTACAAAAAACTGTACAGTCTAAAATCAAAATATAATAATTTAGAATTAACAGGAATTAAAATGCCTCAGAGAAGAGAAAGGTTTTAACCTGGCACCGAAAAGATGATAGTGTCGGCGCCAGGCGCACCTCCTCGGCGAGACCATTCCATGGTTCGGGGGCCACCACTGAGAAGGCCCTAGATCTTGTCACCACTCTCCGGGCTTCCCTATGAGTCGGAACCCGGAGGAGGGCCTTCGTAGTAGACCGTAGTGTACGGGCCGGTTCATATCGGGAGAGGCGTTCCGACAGATATTGTGGTCCCGTGCCTTATAAGGCTTTATAGGTAAGTACCAACACTTTGAATCTGGCCTGGAAGCATATTGGAAGCCGGTGCAAACGGGCTAGCACAGGTGTTATATGCTCAGACCGCTTAGTTCTTGTTAGCAGTGTGGCCGCCGCATTTTGCACTAGCTGTAGCTTCCGAATCGTCTTCAAAGGTAGCCCTACGTAAAGCGCATTGCAGTAGTCCAGACGCGAGGTTACCATAGCATGTACCACTGATGTGAGGTCCTCCTTACTCAGGTAGGAACGTAGCTGGGCTACCAACCGAAGTTGGTAGAACGCATTCCGTGCCACCGAGGCTACATGAGCCTCAAGTGTGAGGGAAGAGTCTAAGATGACTCCCAGACTACGCACCTGTTCCTTTAGGGGGAGTGTAACCCCATCCAGGACAGGGTATATATCCACCATCCGATCAGAGAAACCATCCACCAACAGCATCTCAGTCTTGTCAGGATTGAGTCTCAGTTTGTTAGTTCTCATCCAGTCCATTGTCGCAGCAAGGCAACGGTTCAATACTGCTAGAGTGTGGTCTGCGTATATATTTACTAATTCTACTTAAGATATGGTTCCTAATATAGATGGGGATGTCAAGAACATGTCAGTGTTAAATGGTGGGGGGGTGGAGGCAAAATCAAGAGAGGGCATCAGCAACGTTGTTCTGCAGCCCTGGAACATGCCGAGCCACAAACAGAATATTAAAACACAAACATAGCAGAACAAAGGCATGCAAGAGGCACATAACTCAAGGAGATTTGGAGGTTTGGGAATTTACAAAGAAAACAGTGGCAAGGTTGTCAAACCAGAAATGCGCAGGAAGGCAAAAGACCAGATGTGAACTGCAACGACAACTGGAAAAAAATCTAGAAATGTGAGATCTGAGGTGAGCCCCTTGTTTCGCCAAGTGGCTGGCCAATATTCAGCGCACCACTGATTCAGTTCCTGAAGATGATACCAAAACCCAGGCCACCTGCCGCATCAGAATGTACTTGGAGTTCTGCCTCAAGGAGCAGATCGTCTCTCCAAAAGGAAAGCCCATTATAGCCCTCCAAAAAGGTGAGCCACATGAGTAAGTCCTCCCTCATCCCAGCTGATATTCTAATGAAATGGAATCGTGAATGCACTCCTTTCATGGCATCCCAAAGGCGCGGAAGGAATGCTGTGCTAGGAGAGACTACCTTTGAAGCGAAAGCTAGGTGACCAACCAACTCCTGAAGCTGGAGCAGTGTCAACTTCTTAAGCGTCACCACTTCCTGCAGTCTGGCCCTTAGAGCTTCTAATTTATCAGCTGGCAACATGGAGCACTGCTCCACTGTGTCTAGCCAAATTCCTAGAAAGGTGAGACAAGAGGATGGGCCCTCACACTTTTCAGGGTCCAAAGGAACCCCCAACTCACTTGTCAAAGCATTGAAAGCCTCTACCAGCAGCCGGCCCTGCAATGTGCCTGCAGGCCCTACGAATAAAAAATCATCCAAGTAATGGGCAGAGAGGGTAGATCCAGTTCTGACTCTCAATGCCCACTCAAGGAAGGAACTAAATGCTTCAAAAGCAGCACATGATATAGAGCGGCATTGCTCTATCAATGTAATACTGACCCTGAAACCTAAAACCCAATAGATCAACATGGTTGGGATGAACTGGGAGCAAACAAAATGCTGACTTAATGTCGCAATTCGCCATTACTGCCCCTTTGCCCCCTCTCCGGACCACCCTGACAACCTCATCAAAGGGGGTATATCTGACAGACGCACTCTGCTGGGGAATACTGTCATTAAAGGAACTTCTTTTCAGAAAGAATACGTTATGAATCAGATAATATTCCCACGGCTGTTTCTTGGGGACAATTCCCAATGAGGAAATCCTCAACTCTGGGAGAGGAGAATGGACCAGAAATTCAGTCAGCTGCTATCTCCTTGTGGAGATTGGCCAAGATGACAGCAGCCATTCGCCAAACAGACACCTGATTGGTTGAAGTGGTGGAAGTCCTCGGGCCCACAAATGGGATCTGAAAACCTTCAGTAAAGCCCTTCAATATAAATGTTGATGCTCGCCTATCAAGAGGTACTGCTTCAACCACCTGGCTAAGGAGGCCACTGCTGCCACTCCCCTGTTTGTTCTGCTGCTGATCCCCTGATCCCTGTCTAAGCTGGCAGGGTCTCGTGCAGGAAGAGCTTGGGTGATTACCCCCGCAGATACCACAAGCATGCTTGAACTTGCAAGGGCTCCTAGAGCACCAGCCTGAGCTGTTAAAGCTCCAACAGGCCTGCTGGGATTGAACCCAATGAGACCCCTGCTCAATGCCAGAGGCCGAAGCCTGAGCACATACAAGGAGGTGACAGCTATATGCGCTATCACCCAAGGCTGGCCTGGCCGGGGTCATGGAAAGCAACCATAGTCCCAGATGCTCAACATCCCAACGCAAAGTTGGGTCCAGTGGTGCCCTCTGACAAAAAAATTAATAATACCTTAACCAGGCTATGCTGGAAAAATCCCTAAAAGCCCAGTAAATAATGTCCTGATATTTTATCATGGACAGAGCGTGGGAAGCATAGGCCTGAGTCATAACCCCCATGTAAACAGTATATGCATTGGGTCAATTAGCCCAGATACTATCAACTTTCTTCTTTTTTGCAGCCTCCTTATGTTTAGTCTCTTCCCCTTCCTTTGGTTTAACTTCAGACTCATGAACAGAAGTGTTAAAAAAATATCTATGTACTCCCCCCCCTCCAAATCCTCTCCTTGGTGCTCTGCTAAAGGTGATCACCCCAAGGTAAAGTTGTGTCACCTTGCGGATAAACACCTGATGGCAGAGGCAGCAGAGAAGGAGCCTTTTAGGCTGCCACGGAGCCACGGCTACTGTAGGCCACGGAAGCTGAGGTTGGTGTGGAACTAGAAGGCTCCCCCCATGTAAACCAACTGCTGTGAAAGCGGGGCTGGTGAGGAGGCCTGTCATGTGGGATGCTGCTCCCCTGAAACTGTGGCTGGGGAAGCAATGACCACTGGGGCCGAAGCACTGGTAGAAACCAACTGGACTCCAGATGTAGAGTGCTCAGGTCAAGGCTGTTCTAACGAGGGAACTGCAGCAGCAGAAGGGGTTGTAGCAGAAGTCAACGTCAGCTGAAGGTACTCCACCAGATGGAGCTTTTTCTTCAGAAGTGTTTGAAGAGCCGTGGGCCGCACTTTTTTCCAGTGTGGCAACCCTGGTAACTAAATCAGAAATAATACGAGCCTTAGAAGCCAGGTGAATGGATTTCCTACCATTTGGTTTAGCACTGGGGCCTGCTTCTGGATCTGCTTTTTCCAGGGCCTCGATCCACGCCATCAGTGCACGCATCACTCCCATGTCGTTTTCATTGTCCGAGGAGGGCAGCTGGGGCGCCGGGCTCTTACCAACAGGCTTCAACACATGGACCCCCCACTTCTGCTTAGCCTTCTTTGGAGGCATTGTTGGAACCACACCTTGCTTAAGCAGGATGAGAACATTGAAAAGCCAGATAAAATGGACGATAGGACCTATATTCCCCAACCAATAATATGAGCGATAGACTTTCGATGTTAATAGTACTAATAATATAATACAAACTAACACTGTTAATAACAATAGACTTTACAGTTTATTATTATTATTATTGAATATTATTGGGGCAAGGCATAAGTAAATGCCCCCACGCTCTCCCCACTAGCAAGAATCCATTCTCCCTCCCCCCGACCCAATACTTAGCCACTTGGAGGCAGAGATGAGGAGGAATCCCCAAGCAAGAGAAGGCCCGAGTAGGTCGCTGCCACCACCCACAATCGCTGCGTAGCCTCTGAAGAACCACGTGTGGCCCAAGCAGGCCAAAGCCAACACGTGGACGGCAAAGAACCAAGCCACCACCAGACCGGGACTCCCGCATGGCCCGCAGCAGGAGAAGGCCCAAGTAGGCTGCTGTCACCCCTCGCAAGTGCCGCAGAGGCTCCAGGGAAGCACATGCAGCCAGAGCAGGCCGAAGCCTGCACGAGGGCAGCAAAGAGAAAAGCTGCCGCAAAACCGGGACTCCTGCATGACCCACAGCACCTCGGGCCTGCACTCCACAGGCTGACGTCTCGAACTGCGCTGGGGGGCAGCGGAGAAAGAGCCAGTGAGTAAGGGGAAAGAGGCAAAAAACTCTGGGGGAATCGTGAGCCGCCACTCCTTGCCAAACGCATCTGAAGCTGCAAGGCAAAAGAGCAGCAATTTGAAGGGAGGAGCTGGCTTTCCAGCCAGCTCATCCCCTTTCAGGATAAGCCACTTAGCCTACATGTGATTCCCACCCCCCGTCCTTCGGGCATCAGTCCTAAGCCTTCTTTTAAATGGAGGGGGGGTGAAGGCAAAGTCACTCCTGCAAAAGGGGAGGAACAGAATTATGATTCTTTGCTATAGAGCAGGTAAACATGTTTTGTTATAAAGAACAGGATCAACATTTGGTATTAGGTAAACATGAAGCTTTTTGGAAGTTTACTTTAAATTCAGTTAGTTCTCATGTTTTGAATGAGAAATATGATTTGTCTTCATATTTATAACACGGCCAGAAGCTTTTTTCTTGGAGGAGTATTTGAAAGAAATTCTTGCTTAAAATTCTTTATTGGGTAAGTTTTTAAAATTAATATTAGTTATTACAATTTTGTTATAAGAATGCTTCAATTATATAATAACTTGTATTTACAGCCAGAAACCATTTGTTGGAAGTAGCCTTGTATATTAATTGTTACAGTGATTTAATATTTGCAAAACAACTCATGATAGCATATATCAATTTCAAACCAGTTTTGTAAATTGAGAATTTTTTTTAGAGATTCTTCCAGAAATCCTATCAAGTCCTGCCTTTCAGCCCCCGTTTGTACCCAAAAGTTTTTATTTTTTAATTTTTTTCTGATTTCTCATTCCAGTTGTTCAGTCTTGGACATCAGTTTTGTCACATTTGAGGGTTGGTCATGCTGTACTATTCTGTTAAATTAATTGTTTTATCTTTTAATTCCTGTTCCAATTTATCAGAAATTTCTTTCTGATCATGCTTTCTTTTCAAGTGTGGCAAAATGAAGTTTTCTGATTTCCTGAGGCCATGGCATCAAGTGCAACACTAAATGTGCACTTGGAGTCATCTTGGAGATTTGGGAGTCTAGAGACATACCACTGTATGTCAGCTATCGTGCTACAGCATTCTGAACTAATTGCAGCCCCCAGGTCAGGTTGTGCTGCATGGGGATTTCTGTGACCGTGGCTAACTGGCTGCCAGGATTTTTTTAGCTTTGGTTTTTGGTTAGGAATCTTGACTGGTTATGGCATGCTGAGTTTTCTGCTTTACTCATAGGAATCTTGTTGTGGTTGGTATGGTATTGCATTTAGGAAATCATCTCTGTCTTTTGTTTTTCTTTCTCTATTTGCATTTCATTTACCTTTAACCTCACTCCCTTACACCCATAGAAGCAACAACATTGGTTCCATTCACTCAGCTCAACCCCCTTAAACCCACTGATGAGGCACCTTGTTGGTTGCATGACAGTTTGTTTCTTGCCCAATAGTGGTAAAAGAGAATTCACATATTGGGAAGTGTGGCTGCAATTGTTGTTGTTCCCAAGCTGCTGCCTGTGAAGATAGACCAAATTATGTGTGTTTCCTCTCTGTCAATTATTACTCACTGGAATTGGGTTGGCTGTCAAAGTGGATTTATAGTAGCCCACAGGGGAGACAGAAAAGAGTACAGAATATTCTTATTCTTACTCATTTCTCAGACCTCTTTCTGAAATGAAGGGTCAAATCTGTAAAAACATTTGGAGCAGCCATGTTAAAAGATAGGGGCAGGGCTTTTCAGGCAGGTGGCTGCCAACCCTGCTTGGATATAGATATCTTTGCAGAGGATCCCTAGTCAAGCTTTAACAACAGCACAATCCAAGCTATATCTACTCAGAAGTAAGTCCTATTGAGTTCTATGGGGCTTAGTCCCTTAGTAAGTGTGTTTAGAATTGCAGCCTTCAGGGGTATCCATCTGTACTCCTGAGTGCTCCCATCTAACATCTCTACAACACTAGGCTTCTTTCTTCCTACCATGGCCTTCTGGTGACTGGCCTGGCCTGAGGCACTTGAATCCTTCTTGCCAGAAACAAATAGGCTAGATTAAATGTCCTCTACCCAAGCTCCATCTTTTGGCTAAGTTTTCTATCTTAATTTCAATCAGAGAGATGATTTTGTTTGAATTGTATGCTCCAAGCAACTGTGGTTGATGCTTAATGTATCATGCTTAATGACATCACGTGGGACTGCCCCCATGACATCACGTGGGCCCTCCCCTAAAATTTGAGGGTTTGGGATGCTTCTGAGCTGGCAACCCTACCTGCAGGAGAGGAGAGATGGAATAGTTCAGGCCTGGGCAGATAGCTGCAGCAGATCACAGATAGGGTTGCCATATTGCCTGTTTAGCTGGGTTTTACCTGGATTCTTTGCATGCTACCTGGTGCCCGTTTAGCCCCTTAGGTGGGCCGGATTCTCAGCTTTAATTTAAAAAAACATTAAGTTTCTAGGTGGTCCGGTTCTCGAGATATACATAAAAATGTCCCCCCCCCTCGTTTATCTGAAAATCTCATAAATTGGGTACGTATATACATTGCAGTTTATTTTCCCTCTTGTGTGCAGGAGTCAGATCTTGGGCAGTGTTTTGAAAACCTTCCCAATACTTGCTTTTGTAAAAGCAATGCTAATCCCATATGCCCAGAGTAAATCCCATTGAATTCAATAGGACTTACTTTTGAGTAGACATGGTTATGAATGTGCTGAAAATCAGTGGGACTTTGGAGTGAATGTAAAAAAGAATTGTGTTTGTGTTCTAACTCTTTCTGTCCCCTTCTCCAGTCCTATTTTAAAGCAAGTAGGCAGGGCTTACTTAGGTATTACAGTTTTTATTCTATAGGAAACTAATACTGATTTCTTAAAAAAACTAATACTGATTTTTCTGCAATGACCAACTGGTTTGACAATAAACTGTTATATGGGCTGTATGTATTTATACATCTGCTCTGTGTGTGTGCGTGCATGCGTGCGTGCATGCGTGCATGCGTGCGTGCATGCGTGCGTGCGTGTATGGAGTCTTATGATTCAGAATTTTGGGTTGTGTGAATGAAGTTGCTTATCACTTGAGGTTGCATTTCTGTTCCTGTTTGAGTAAGCCCCACTGAATACACTGGGACTTGCTTCTGAATAAATAAACCTAGGATTGCACTATAAATATCTTTACAGTTTGCGTAAATAATAAATATATTTGATAGTCATGCTTATATAAATATTTCTTCATTTATCATATTTTTGGTTTTTGGTTAGGAATCCTGACTGGTTGTGAGATGCTTAGTTTTCTGCCTTACTCATAGGAATCTTGTTGTGGTTGGTATGGTACTGCATTTAAGAAATCATGGTATGAAATGGCCTGAATCAGTATAAGACAGACATCCTGCCATTGGTAATCTAATTAGCAAGGTATGTGTGGGGTTGTTGCACACTTCCAGGCCCAGTTTCATTTTGAGTATGGAGGTGGAACCTGTGTAGATGTGGTTGATCAAAGGGAGAAGAAATTTTGAGTTAAGCAAAGCTCTGCTTTTATAAAACCTAAGAAACATACAGATACTTTGAATGTCTGAGTGCCTGCACCAGTGGAATACTGGAGGAACTTGTAAAACTTGCTGCAACAGTATTTAGAACTGAGCATGTGGTGTGAAAGACTCCTTTTCCTAACATTTTGGCTTCTTGTTTTTCTCCACCCACCACATCTTTGAAATATATCGTATATGGGTAACCGTACTGCTGCCCTGACTTACTTTATGTTTGTTGCTATTTTGTGTTTTTATTATGTTTTTATATTGATTGTGTATTTTTATTGTTTTTATTATATTTGTAAGCTGTGCTGAGCTCTGTTTTTAACAGCAGAAGGGCAGGATATAAATCCTCTTAATCAATCAATAAATATTCCATAGTGTTGGAAACTAGAGTCTAGGCATTTAAGGCTGAAAATGTTGCTTTTAAAAAAAAAGATTTCTCACATCTTTCCCCAATTTTTGGTGATAATTCCTAGGCACAAAAACAAAACTGGACAATCCAAATATTAATATGCAAATGATTATCATAATATGCAAATAATATGCAAATAATTATAATAATATGCAAATTAACCTGCCCGGATTTGTGGAACTGAAATATGGCAACCCTAATCACAGAGTCCGTCAAAGCATACCCACAGCCTTTTGATGAATAAGTCTTCATTATGGGTATCGCCTTGGTATTGTTTTTTTATCTGCCACTATTTACTGTTTGTTTTGAACTTTTTTTGCTGTTTTTATTGTATTTTATACATCACTTGGAGATGTTTGTGGAAAGCAATAAATAAAGAAATAAAAGTTATGGAGGCACCGAGGAAAACCACACACTGGCACCTCATGTCCACGTGATGAGAAGATGACTAAATTTTAAAAGAACACAATTTCTTAGTGGAAAAGGGAATGCACATCCACACAGTCCCTACAGTGACCACCTTTTCCACTGGCAGGGACTCATATGGCTTTAGCAGCTAAACAGAAATTCCACCAATGGATTTGCCCAACCGTGATCCTGTTCACCTGCTGAATTGCTGCCAGTTGCATATCAAAGGGCTGCAACTCAGCAGCACAGCACCTGTTTTGTATGCAGAAGATCCCAGGTTTGATACCCAACCACTCTAGGTAGGACTAGGAATGTCCCTTCTCTGAAACCCTGGATATTTGCTGCCTGTCAGTAGAGACAATACTGAGCTAACTGGACCAATGGTCTGCCTCGGTATAAGACAGTTCCCTGTGTTCCTAAATGCTTAAGACCCTGGCCAGGAAAAAAAGCCTGACATTTCCTTGATGTGAAAACTTACGAACAGTTACTAGACAAGGCCAATGTCACGTAAGAAAGCAGTAGTTTTGTGGCTGCTTTAAAATGTGGCCATTGACAAATGGAACGTTCCACCTGTTATTTGTGGACAGTGGCTTGATGTGCAATCCAGGCAATTTTCAGTACCACCAAACAAGTGCATAGGAGATGTGGTGAACATTTCCAAATGTCCCACACCCCACAACAAGAAGAGAAGAGTACTAGTAGTGGGAGGTTCCCTACTGCGTGGGATCGAAACCCAAGTATGCCAAGAAGATCCGTGGACTCTCCAGGTATGCTGTCTACCAGGAGGATGGATTAGAGATGTGACGGAAGGGTTGCCATCACTCATCAAGCCCACCGACAGGTATCCCTTTCTCCTCATCCATGTGGGAACAAATGATACTGACAAATGGAGCTATGAAGAAATCACATCAGACTTTGAAGCTCAAAAGGGAACTCAAGGACTTTGGGGCCCAGATAGTTTTTTCATCCATCCTTCCAGTACTTAGAAGAGGAGTAGAAAGGGAAAGAAAAATACTCTGTGTGAATAAATGGATACAAAGGTGGTGCCAACGTGAGAGATTTGGGTTCTGGGACCACAGGCTATGCTTCCTGGAAGATGGGTTGCTGGCAAGTGATGGGTTGCATCTCACAAGGACTGGGAAGAATGTGTTTGGCCACAGCATGGAGAAGTTCATCAGGAGGGCTTTAAACTGAATCCTAAGGGGGAGGGAGATGGAAACTTGGTGGTAACGACTGATAAAGGCTTGTGCACAGTAAAGGGAACAGAGAGATTGGCTCTAATAGGGCCCAGTAACAGCCCTCAGAAAAAGGTAGTAAGGAAGCCAAGCCATAAATCACATGGTCTTCGATGTCTGTATACTAATGCGCAGAGCATGGGAAACAAGCAGGACAAACTTGAACTCTTAATACAGGATAATTAATTACGACTTGATAGATATAACTGAAACTTGGTGGGATGATTCCCATGACTGGAATACAGCAATTGAAGGATATAACTTGTTTAAAAAAAAGGAATAAAAAGGGAGGTGGAGTCATGCTATATGTTAAAAATATATATCCCTGCACGGAAATACAGGAAGATGAGCTTGGTAGCTCCACCAAGAGTATCTGGATTAAAATTAATGGGGCAAGTAATAAAAGGAATGTGGTGCTTGGAGTCTACTACCAACCAGCCAATCAAGGAGAAGACGAGAATGTAACTTTTGAAAAGCAAATTGGCAATGTTTCGAGGAGGCATTATGTAGTACTAATAAGGGACTTCAATTATCCCAATATCTGTTGGGAAACAAATTCTGCCAAACACGGCCCCTCCAAGAAATTTCTGACTTTTGTTGGAGATAACTTTCTCCTACAGAAAGTGGAGGAAGCAACCAGAGGATCAGCTATCCTTGACTTGATTCTAACCAATAGAGATGATTTGGTGGATGAAGTGGCAGTTACAGGAATTCTGGGGGAAAGTGACCACACCATACTTGAATTCTTGATTTTAACAGAAGCAAAAGCTGAGAGTACCAATACGCATACCCTGGACTTCAGGAAAGCTGATTTTAATAAACTCAGAACAATTGTAAGTACAGTTCCATGGCAAGTGACCCTAATGAGAAATGGAGTCCAAGATGGGTGGGAGTTTCTACAAAAGGAAATTCTAAAAGCACAATGGCAATTCCAACAAGGAGAAAAGGGGGGAAACAACAGAAGAAGCCAATGCGGTTTCACAAAAAGCTTAGAGATGACCTGAAAACAAAAAAGGACACATACAGGAAGTGAAAAGAAGGCCAGGCCACAAAGGAAGAGTGCAGGCAGGTATCATGGAATTGCAGGGATGGTGTCAGGAAGGCTAAAGCTGAGAATGAGCTGAGGTTAGCAAGATATGCTAAAAGCAACAAAAAAGCTTTCTCCATAGTAAAAGACAGAGAAATGGTGGCACAGCTCCTCAATGAAGATGGCAAAATGATAACAGATGAAAAAGAAAAGGCAGAAGTGCTCAATTCCTACTTTGGCTCAGTCTTCTCCCAAAAAAGGGTCTATGACCCTCCTGGGAAACATGAAGTGGAAGAGGCAGGATTGGAGCTTGAGACTGATAGACAAATGGTCAAGGAATACCTAATCACTTTGAACGATTTCAAATTGGCAGGGCCTGGTCAACTGCAACCTAGAGTATTGAAGGAACTGGCTGAAGAACTCTCAGAACCGCTCTCTATTATCTTTGCGAAATCATGGAGGACCGGTGAAGTGCCGGATGATTGGAGGAGAGCTAATGTTGTCCCTATCTTCAAAAAGGGCAAAAAGGAGGAACCGGGGAACTACAGGCCAGTCAGCCTAACATCAATCCCTGGAAAAACTCTGGAGCAGTTTATAAAGCAGTCAATCTGTAAGCACCTTGAAAACAATGCAGTGATTACTAGAAGCCAACATGGATTTATGAAGAACAAATCCTGCCAAACTAATCTTATCTCGTTTTTTGATCGGGTAACCTCCCTTGTATGTAGACTGTGGGAATGCTGTGGACATAATATATCTCGACTTCAGCAAAGCTTTTGACAACGTGCCCCATGATATTTTGATTAGCAAGCTAGCTAAATGTGGGCTGGATGGAACAACTATCAGGTGGATCCACAGTTGCCTCCAGAATCGTACTGAAAGAGTGCTTATCAATGGTTCCTTCTCAAACTGGGTGGAAGTAACGAGTGGGGTACCATAGGGCTCAGTCTTGGGCCCAGTGCTGTTCAACATTTTTATTAACGACTTGGATGAGGAGGTACAGAGCATGCTTATCAAATTTGCAGATGGTACAAAATTGGGGGGCCCAGCTAATACCGTGGAAGACAGAAAGAAAATTCAACGGGACCTTGATAGGATGGAGCATTGGGCTGAAAACAACAGAATGAAATTCAACAGGGATAAATGCAAAGTTCTACACCTAGGAAAAAGAAACCAAATGCACAGTTGGGGATACTTGGCTCAGCAATATGACATGCAAGAAAGATCTTGGAATTGTTGTTTATCACAAGCTGAATATGAGTGCGATGTGTCTGCAAAAAAGGCAAATGCTATTTCAGGCTACATTAACAGAAGTATAGTTTCCAAATCGCGTGAAGTACTAGTTTCCCTCTATTCAGCACTGGTTAGGCCTCATCTTGAATACTGCTTCCAGTTCTGGTCTCCATACTTCAAGAAGGATGGAGACAAACTGCAACAGGTTCAGAGGAGGGCAACAAAGATGATCAGGGGACTGGAAACAAAGCCCTATGAGGAGAGACTGAAAGAACTGGGCATGTTTAGCCTGGAGAAGAGAAGGCTGAGGGGAGAAATGATAGCACTCTTTCTACATGAAAGGTCACATAGAGGAGGGCCGGGATCTCTTCTCGATCATCCCAGAGTGCAGGACACGGAATAATGGGCTGAAGTTGCAGGAAGCCAGATTTCAGCTGAACATCAGGAAAAACGTCCTAAATGTTAGAGCCATATGACAATGGAACCAATTACCTAGAGAGGTAGTGGGCTCTCTGACACTGGAGGCATTCAAGAGGCAGCTGGACAGCCATCTGTTGGGAATGCTTTGATTTGGATTCCTGCATTGAGCAGGGGGTTGGACTCGATGGCCTTATAGGCCCCTTCCAAATCTACTATTCTATGATCCTATGTCTGTGGTGGGCTGCTACACACAAACATCTTGCTATGTGGCGCAGCCTCCACAAGTTTTTGTAAGGCTGGGATCCTATGCACATTCATGTCAGAGTAAGTTCCATCTGAACTCAGTGGGGCTTACAAAGAAACATGTTTAGAACTGGATTTCACTTCTGCCACCCCTTGTTTGAGTGAACTGGGGCTTGAGTGGGTTCCAAACTTACAGAGGAAAGGCTTCTTCTTATCTAAAAGTACATGGACTGCATTGGCATGTTGAGTCATTTTCCTGGCAGCAGAAGTAAGGTTGCCAACTTTTTTGTTGTTACTGCCCCTGCCCCTGTGCTTTTTAAGCAGCAGCCTTGAGTGCAGAAATGAAGGAAGTGAAGCTTATCCTGGCATGGAAAAGAAGAGAGGGGAAAAGCTTTGCTTTTTCAATTGCTTCAAGTTAATGCTGCAGTTAATGGCAACTAATGGGCAGACATCTTTTTTGCACTTGTTGGACATACCACTTTCTCCACTAAGCATGCTTTTTGTGGGGAATGTGCGTGGGAACAGTTGACTGTCTCCTCTGCAGTTCTGACTTCATGACAAACCAATAATATGCAGCAAACATCACAACTCACTAAGAGTGATGCTGTGGTTGAAGAGGCACAGTCATACAAGGGTAAGGAAGGAGTGTTCGAGGCAATTGACATAGCACAGCCACCATCCAGTGCTTGCATGAGGAGGAGACAGAGAGAACCTGCCCCCGTTACATTTTTGTGACAGCTCCTATAGTTACTATATTAGAAAGTAACAGAAGGGCATAAGTTTGCTAAAAGTGGGGGATTCAGGGGGAGGGACTTGTAGATTTTGTTAAGGGGCCCCTATCTTCCCCCCACCCCATGCCATTACATTTGAGCGCCACCATCTACTCTTTAGAGAAGAGATTTTGTCCAATGAGCAGTAATGAGACACAACCACTTACTGCAAGGCATTCTCCCCTGAGATTTACATGATATATTGGTGGTAATTTGCATTGAAAATCTGACACAACCAGTTATAGTTCCTAGGGATGGATGACAAATTCAATTAGGTCAGAATTTGAATGCAAACCTACCTAATTTGCACTTTCCAAAACAAGCCATAAACCTGAATTGAGCTGGGGGTTGGGGGACTCGTTGGCCTTAGGGGAAAGTGTGCATTAAAATGTATATAATAGGAAATATGATACTTAAAAGGCATTATATCAGGGGAAATTGCTTGTGAAAAGGTATATGTGATGTTCCTGTATTAGTGTATGTATGGTAAGTGCTGTTTGAATAGAAGATACATGGTAAGTGGAATGAAAGAGGAGGGGGGAGTAAATGGGCAGTAGAATGCTGGATGATTGGCTGAGTGTTTGGATGGCTGGAGAGTATAAATGGAAGGATGACAGTTAAATCTGGGTGGATGTTAGTGGGTTGTTTTGGTGGGGTTTTGAGAGGAGATTGTGTGGAGAGTTGGTGGATGTGAGGAGAGTGTGGAGTTCGGATTAATACTAAGACCAGTACCTCAGGAATAGATGGAACCATATGCTTATGTGCCTTTATAAAGTAATCTTGTTATCTCTGTTATTTAATAAATATATTTGGTTTACCAAAGGCCTGATCCTTGGCTGGGGTTCCACAGACCAGAAGGGAGGGTAAGGTAAATACCAAGGCTGAAGGGTTACAAATGGTGGCAGCGGTGAAGAGAATAGCACCACAGGTATTCAGAGCAAACCAGGATTATCTGCATTGATACAAAGGGATTGGGACAGCTTAAGCACGCAGTCACAGAGGTAACCTGATAGAGAGACTCAGGCAGAGTCTCTGGGAATACGGGTTATAGGACGTGACTGGTGGTGCTGCCTACCAGGGGGATCTGGTGAGGTCTATGCTAGAGCGGGGAGAGAAACCATAAAAAAGGACAGTCCGGACTGGTGGAGTCCCTGGTGGTGCCTAGTGACAGGCAGTAACCACGAGCAGGTAGGAACCTGACAGGGAGAGCCAGGGAAGGACGTCACAGTATACATCTGGAAAAATTGCATACAAAAATGTGTACATTTGTAGAAATCTGCCCTAAAATGCTGATGAATTTTCATAAGGCTTTTTTTAAAAAACAACCACAAACTGATAAAAATGTGGAAAACAATTTAGGATTGGGGAAAAATAGAAACAGAGAGAAACCAAAATTGACAAATTTGTCCATCCGTAATTATTACCACTATGGACAGGACAGTGTTCATACCACAATTGCATGAATGCCCACACAAAGTGTACGGTATAATATTATGTGTCAAAACCAGCTTCCTGAGATACTCAGCCTTTAAAAAAAGATCCCTAATCCTCATGGCTGTGAAGATATTCTTTAATGTACGTGTAACCTGTCTGCAATAATCTTCAGTTTGCCATTCTGGCATCTGCATTTCTCTCTGGCTAAAGACAGGTCTTTAACAAACAGCATGGCTCCTTGCCCCTCCCACTGACAAGCAAAACCAGGATATAATGAAAAATCAGAGAAAATGTGCAACATTTAATTAATTTGCATAATTTAGGTTGCAGAATACTCCTTTTCATAGAATAGAATTTCAACCATCTGGACAAATTACTTATTTTTATTTTTAACTAGGGTGCACATAGCTCTGAAAATGCATGCTTGGTAACTACTTACCTTAGAAAAATAATTTATATTCCAGAGGAACTTGGACAAATGAACAAGCTAAAACATGGTGATGCATTAAATTGGCCCCTTCCAATAACAAGCTTCTGATACAGAGAAACACAGGAAGCTGTCTCAGGCCCTTAGTCACTTTCACCATTCACTGCAATATTGTCTAAACAGGGTTTCAGGCAGAATACATTCCCTGTCCTATCTAGAGATGCAAAGGACTGAACCTGGCAAATCCTCTACTACTGAGTTAGAGCCCTACTCCAAAAGCAGCATATTGCATCTCTTCTGTCTCCTTATATTGAGGACTTGGATCAGAAGTAGGGCTGCCATACTTTTTCCTGGCAGGATTCAAGTGTATTAAAGTTCAGCATTAGGGAGACAGCATGGTGTAATGAACAGAGTGTTGGATTAGGACCAGAAAGAGCCAAGTTCACATCTCCTCTAAAGCCATGAAGTTTACTGGGTCTCACTGTCTCTCAGCCTAGCCTACCTCCCAGGGTTGCTGCAAAGATAAAATTGGGAGTACCTGGAACTCCTTGGAGTAGAGGCATTGTATCAGTTTAAGAAACAATAAACATTCAACAAGGGCAGCTTTCCCCAACATACAGATGCAATTATGGGGAAAGTTAACCTGATGGGTTTCTGCCTGCCATGCAACTGTGAAAAGCATAGGATCTCTAGCTCAAAAAATTTTAACAGCTGGAGAGGTGGATTTCAAATCAATTATTCTTGAGGTTGCCCAGTGTTATGCATTCACCCAACATTATTTTCAATTGGAACCCTGCAAATCATTCTTCAAGAACCTTTTTGCTTTTGTAATACCTCTCATTCATTTCAATGAAACTAACCCCTGTCCTTATTTAATGCAGCTGGGGGACGCAAGTGCTAAATCTCTCATCTCACATTAGTGTCTTGTACAGATTTACAGGTAACATCCAGGTTTCTCCAAAATCTTCCCAACAATCTCCTTTTATAGCTTCTCTGTACTTTAGTTTTCTTGCTTAAGCCTGTATCATTTCATTTTGACCCTCACCAGTGCTGTTCATAATTTTCCACCTAAGTTGACGATGCCTTTGAGACAGGGGGGATTTAAGAGCAGCACAACATGTCAGGGAGAGTTTTTGGAGAAGCAGCTGGTTTATTTCCCTCTGATGACACCTAGTGTTAGTCAACAGCTAACAGAAAACAATCCTATTCCTTTTGGCAATGAGAAGGAAGAGGAACGTGAAAGACAGAGCAAAAAAAGTAGTTACCTTCCAATGAAAAAAGATTTATATATTAAGAAATCAAATGTCCAAATTGAAATTCACATCAGTGGTACATGCTCTGGTAACCTCACGTTTGGACTACTGCAACGTGCTCTATGTAGGGCTACCTCTGAAGACGGTTCAGAAGCTACAGCTAGTGCAAAATGTGGCGGCCAGACTGCTAACAAGAACCAAGCGGTTTGAGCATATAACACCTGTTCTGGCTTGCCTGCACTGGCTTCCAATATGCTTCCGGGCCAGATTCAAAGTGTCGGTACTAACCTATAAAGCCTTATATGGCGCGGGACCACGATATCTGCTGGAACGCCTCTCCCAATACGAACCGGCTCGTACACTACGGTCTACTACGAAGTCCCTCCTCCGGGTCCCGACCCATAGGGAGGCCCGGAGGGTAGTAACAAGATCTAGGGCCTTCTCAGTGGTGGCCCCCGAATTGTGGAATAGTCTCCCCGAGGAGGTACGCCTGGCGCCGACACTATTATCTTTTCGGCGCCAGGTTAAAACCTTTCTCTTCTCTGAGGCATTTTAATCTAAGTTAATTTGAGTAAATGTTGTAATTTTATTTTAGATGGTGTACTTTT
The DNA here is from genome assembly GCF_030035675.1 of Rhineura floridana. Taxonomy (NCBI): domain Eukaryota; kingdom Metazoa; phylum Chordata; class Lepidosauria; order Squamata; family Rhineuridae; genus Rhineura; species Rhineura floridana. Next base: position 17,694,758 of record NC_084489.1, read on the forward strand.
ATATACTTGTTGTATTAGATCCTGTAATTTTATTATTGTATATGTTTTTATGTTCACCACCCAGAGAGCTGTTTGCTAGTCGGGCGGTATATAAGCTTAATGAAATAAATAAATAAATAAGTGCTGAACATGCGAGCGAACAGAAAAATATAAATGAACCTGGAACAGGTTCAGAGAAGGGCAACAAGGATGATCAGGGGACTGGAAACAAAGCCCTATGAGGCGAGACTGAAAGAACTGGGCATATTTAGCCTGGAGAAGAGAAGACTGAGGGGAGATATGATAGCACTCTTCAAGTACATGAAAGATTGTCACACAGAGGAGGACAGGGATCTCTCCTTGATTGTCCCAGAGTGCAGGACACGGAATAATGGGCTGAAGTTGCAGGAAGTCAGATTTCAACTGAACATCAGGAAAAACTTCCTGTTAGAGCCATATGACAATGGAGCCAATTACCTAAAGAGGTAGTGGGCTCTCCGACACTGGAGGCATTCAAGAGGCAGCTGGGCAGCCATCTGTCAGGAATGCTTTGATTTGGATTCCTGCACTACACAGGGGGTTGGACTTGATGGTCTTACAGGCCCCTTCCAACTCTACTATTCTATGATTATATGAACAGCCCATGTACACACATTTGACAGCCCAGCAAAATCTCCAGAGATGTGGCGAAGATTATTGCAGTCTGATGCCACTTTAAAGAGTAGCAAATCTACAGCACAATCCTATGAATGCTTTCTTAGATGTAAGATGAACCATGTTCAATGGGGCCTAGTGTAAGTGTATGTAAATCCTGTGGCCCTCCTGACATTGCTCAACTCCCATCAGCCTCAGGCAGTATGGTCAATTAGCATGGATTATTTGCAGGATTCCAAAAACAGCTGGGGCCCCCACAGGTTCCCCACCCCCAGTGTATAGGATTGCAGCCTTACTACAGTGTCATCATATTATAAGTCACATTTACTATTTTGTAAAGTTGCTTTCAGTCACTCCGCAAAAAAGGGACTCAAAAGTGCAAATAATCCTTGTTCATGGAGGCAGCTGACAAAATGGCCTCTTCCTAGTCCATGAAAGCTTATGTTGAACTATACATCCACTAGCCTCTTTAGTTATTATTTCTTACATTTATATATCACCTTTTCCTTCCAGGAGCTCAAGGTGGTATACATGGTTCTTCCCCCTTTCCAGTTTATACTCACAACAAGCCAGTGAGGTAGGTTAGGCTAAGAGACATTGACTGGCCCAAGGTCACCCACACTGAGCTTCGTGGCTCAGCAGGGATTTGAACCCTGATCTTTCAGGTCCTAGACCAACCCTCTAACCATTACACCGTGCTGGCTCCTTTCAAGTAACACAAGATGCGGGGAACTATCTATTGTTTGCTCTTAATGAATGGAGCTTTTCAATCACAGAAGCAGAGCTGCCTTCACAGAAAGGAGTTCTTCTGGGAGTGCACTCTCCTCTCATTCAAGCAGCAATGCGTTGGACACCACCCGCTGTTGTTTAAGTTGTATCATGTATTCAAAACAAGATATAAAATGAAGCAAGTTTCCTCGGCTCTTCCTGTGACATTGCCACAGCAGGGCAATGTTGACAATGTTCCAATTTTAGAGACAACTAGTGGAAACTGGACCCAACTATTGAGCAAAACATTTACTTCTATCCATGGATGAATGGTGAATTTTGTTAATAATAGTGCATGGAAGAACTTTTCCCAGGGAGAGGAGGGTCACCTGATACATTAGGGCCATCCCAACCCACTGGCCATTTTTATTTTTTAAAAAAGAGGGAGATAAATGGCCAGGCACAAGCCTGCACGATTTCTGGCTAGTGTTGGCAACTTTTGAACGAGCCCTTGTGGTTGTATCTTTTAAACCACACCAGCTGCAGCAATTAACAGTTGATAATGTTTTCTATGTTTTGCAAAAAAAAAAAAAAGGCCCAGTTTCAATCCCCAGCATCTCCAGGTAGGGCTGGGAAGGACTCCTGCCTGAAACCCTGGAACGCCACAGGCAGTCAAGTGTAGATAGTACTCAGCTAGGTAGACCAATGGTTTGGGGCAGTATAAGGCAGCTTCCTGTGCTCAAAAGCTACCCGGGACTTAGATCTATGCCAAACGTCTGCCTCAAAATGCAGCAGGGTCAGCCGAAGACATTTCACTGCCTGGCCCAGAGGGAAAGCAGCAGAGAAGTACTGTTGGTTTCATTCTCGAATTTTTTAAATACATGTTGTTGTCTTTCATTGAGTTTTAATGTTTGAGGGGCTTTTTTGTAAACCACTTAGAAGTTCTATTTACAATCAAGCAGTATATAAATGCAGTTAGATAAATAGGTGTCCCCTAGCTAGCCAAGATTTACAGTATTCCTCAACATGCCCGGAATTGGCATGAGTATTTTATTTCAGATAATCCACACTACTGTGGCACTGGCCCCATCTTCCCATAAGACTGAAGATATGACCCCCAACAACAAAACCCAAAGAATAGAAATCAGTATTTGTTATAAGAGGCCAGAGATCAGTATCTGTTGTAAGGTACAGTATATCCTGAGTTTATGCACAATTTACCCCCCCCCCTTTTTACACATTTACTATAAGGCATTACTTGTGCAGCCTGATTCTCTCCAGACCAGGAAGAATGGGCAGGGGCTGTTGCTGCAGACCCCCCCAGAATCCACCACCTCAGGTAGCCACTTCACATTGCCTTATGGTACGGCTGGCCCTGTAATCCAGTTGACTATTGACAGAGGTTACTCAGTGGTAAGAGAGAAAACACTCTTGTGTGTTCAGAGGCGTTCTTATAACTTCTTTGCATGGACCACAACTCACAGTCATTACTAATTTAGGCCCTCCTTCCCTGTGCCAGACTTCTGCATGGCTATGTTTCCCATTGTTTGTGAAAACACATATTCCTCACGCATGGTTGTAGCATCTAACCATTTGGCATATAGATCTTCTGAACTGTTTGGAAAAGATATTCCCGTGGCTTCCAACCATCTACTTTCCCCTAGGACCTAGGCCTATAGCACTGCAGGAAGAACAAGCATCTTCATCCATTGCTGAGTTTTCCCCATGTCCCCTTCTTCCGTCCTGGCCTTGCTTCATGCAAAATCTTGCTGTAGTCCATCAATGGAGGCAAGTCAGCCTCTCCCCCCCATCCACCATAATTTACTTTTCCAAAGAAGGGTAGAAATCATAATAGGAATATAGTAATTTCCTGTCACCAAGTTTGCATTGAGATTGGCGAAATCTTGACAGGTTTCTTCAACAAAATCATAGCCTTTGCCTATCCCAGCTCTCCAGTGTGGTTCTTTTTATCCTTTTTTCTTAATCATCTTTTTTGTTCATCTTTTTACACCCTTCCCTTGTGTGAAATCATCCAGTCAAGGGTTCCAATTGCTGACTTCTCTCACACACATACACATCCTCTGTCACCTTTGACCCTTTTTGTGGTTCACTTCCCGCTTCGGAAATGCTGCCTCTCGTCTTTCACACATTTTCTGCCGCTGCTGACACTTCCAACACATCTGCGGCAAAATGTTCTGCAAAAGCCTATTAAAAAACAAAATGCAAAAAAAAGCCCCACTTTGCACTGCCAGTTCCTCTGCTCAGATCTGGCAGGGAAGCAGGGTGAACAAATCGGGATCATCTCAGCACTTCCTGGTGGTCCACTGCATGATGTTGTGCAATTTGGCCACTCTGGCCCAACAGTTAGGGGAACAAACCAACTACCCATGACAAACACCAAGAATAACCATTTGCATTTGGGTGGAACTCTTTCAAGAGTCAGAGACCAAAAACATTCAAACTCCACACTTTCTCAGCACTGAATCCATGCCAGAGAGATGAACATATCTCAAAATAGGTTATGCCCATTTCTCGCTGCTTTCCGAAAGCTTATTTTGCAGCTCACAGCACATGGCTATGTGCTATTTGAGCCATTTAGCTCTATTTTACTAAATGTATTCCTTATCCTACAGGCATCTCTGACTTACACATCACCTGTCAGTGCTTGACATCCTACTGCCCAGAGGAGATAAATAGGTTTATCCAAGTATACACTAAATAAGCATTAGAAAGACTAAATGTTGAACAACTTTGAAATATACAAGTAGTAAAAAAAATGACTCATCAGAAAGTAATACCAGTGCTGTTTACTAATATAATACTTGCCAGGTACTTAACTATTTTTTAAAGTGCTGCCTCTACTTTAGGCCCTGACATGTTTTCCTAGGGTATTACATAAGTAAGGCATCATAAAAAAACATGGTGGCTGGGAGAGATGACGCCAAGGACAACACATAAGACAGAATTGCCCCACATACAATTTGTGGGAAATAGGCATAGTCTTACAAACATAATCCTAGATCAGAGTAATCAACTTGGGGCCCTCCCAATGATGTTGGACTAGAACTTCCTTTACCCCAGCCAGCATAGGCATTGGTCAGGGCACCACATTGGCTACCCGTCCTAGAGAGATCTTAAGTCCTATCCGTTGCTGAGTGATTGGATTAAATGGATTTCATATTTATTCAACCCCTATAGTTTATTGCCAATCTATACACGCACCAGAATCGCACATATACTATGCTATTCAACTTTTCTGTACAGACTGCAAGGGATGGGGAGAGCAGCATGTTTGAATGATTTCCTACGAAAGAACAGTCTGCACAAAGAACATTCAAGGCAGGTTTTTCCCCTTTTAAGATTCACATGGAATTTCTCTTGTATTGTGAAATAGTACACTCCAAGGAAAGCTATCACACAAGTCCATTCCATATGCAGATTAGCTATTATACCAATTTTAAAATGTAATTCAGACTCCTCTGGAGTCTGCTCATCCGCATCAGTCTAAGAAATTGGGATTCTAAGCACTGATGCAATGCCATGTTCCCATTTACAAGGCTGAATGCCACACCAGTGCCATATATGCACACAACCTCTTCTGGTTCTTTTTAGCTTCTAGGAATGCTACTAAGCAATACGTTCTGGAAACTGTCCAGCTATGCTCCTTACACCTGAGAACTATGTAGTCCCCAATATGAGCTGACATGGGTCTTCCAAGTATGGTGGGCAAATCCATCAAGTCGCTTGCACTGCTCCTATTCCATAGATAAATGCTACAGTGTCAGTAGAATGGGAGATCTAGGGATATCTGGTTATTTAGAACAACCAAGACACCATTTAAATTATTGTGATTCTGTTAACATCCCTTAATTTTATATACTTAAAGGGGACTTCTGTAAAGTGCCGTCCTGGGCTCCTACTGGGAGGAAGGGCGGGATATAAATCAAATGCACTAATCTTAACTACAGCTACACCGCCTCTTGATTTGTTTGAGCATCCATGTACCAGTGCTTAACCTTTGAAGCCCTAAACAGCTTGGAGTATCTTTCCCCAAAAGGGACCTACAACAGAATCAGGATTGTCTTTAACAGCCCTTTGCCTGCCCCCCCTCTTCCCTCTCCCCCATTAGAGTAAAGGGAGGTGAGAGGAGATGGGGCATCCCCACCCAGAATATCCCATATTTGAAGCCCTTTCCCAAGTAAGGCTTACCTGGCACTGAGTCCAAGCCCCTTTCAGTATTACACAAAAACCTACACACGTGGCCGTTTTGGACCCATCAGTTTTAAATTTGTTTTCATGCTAAAATGTCATCTACTTTACTGCTTAATGGTTGTGTATTGATTTTTGTTATATAATCTGATTTATTTTTTTATATGAAAGGTGTCCTTGGAACTGTGTTAGCTGAGGAGCAAAGTGCATTAAATAATATTTCAAAAAGTTCCACAACAGACATTTTCTCTGTTTAATGGTGTGAGACTGCCCTCTAGTGGAGAATTTTCTTTTCAAAAACCTGCCATTGATGTTATGGGAACGTTAGGCTTTAGTATTTTCAAAATTAGCCTGCTTCTAACACAAAACATAGAATATCCACAATCTTCAATTTCCATAATTTAAAAGTGATTTACCTAGTTTCTGAACGTTTGAAGGTAAGCTGTAAAACAAGAAGTGGCATTTCAGAGAACCACTATGATGCCGGAGACAGAGGTGAATTTTCGACCAGGGACCGCAGTTTATGCAAGGTTCTTTCAGCTTCTACTACAAAATGTGTGCATATTTGCTCTATAGGCTTTACTGGCTGATACAATATTTTTTTCTGCCTTCCCATAGAGATCCTTCAGAGTTAATTTACCCTAAGCTTAGAGTTTTAACATTAGTCCCAGTTCTGAACCATGACTCGGAGCCACGGCTTAGTATGAGAAAGCAATTGTGCAGGTTCCCCAAGGAAAGATGGCAGCTGCAACATTCCTCCCCAGTCTTGCTGCTGCCAGAGCTTGGAAAAGTTACTTTTTTGAACTACAACTCCTATCAGCCCCAGCACATGCTGGCTGGGGCTGATGGGAGTTGTAGTTCAAAAAAGTAACTTTTCCAAGCTCTGGCCCCATCACACAGAGTTAAGCTATGGTTTGGCTTAGCATTACATCCAAATCTAGGCTCATGGTTTGTCTCGCTCCAATCAAGCCATGATTTGTTACTAAGTCATTATCAGAGTAGACACAATGAAATCAATGTTCTGGTCCATTAATTTCAATGGATCTAACTCCAGTTATGACTAATTTTGGATATTACCCTATATTTTTACCTGTGAGGTACTGGCACATACGGAAGAACCCCCATTAATTCGCCTCTGTATGATTAAATTTTAGACTCTAAATGGGCTTGAAATTCTTTGAGGCTGACTCTGGACAGATTTCTACCTTTCCCGATTATATTTGTCACATGCAATGCAAATATTTCTGCCATCAAAATAATGTCTTTATTAGAGGTACAGGCAAGATCTGCATGGGGATAGACAGATTCCATCCCAAGTTTCAATAGCAAAACACTGCTTACACTGCTAAACCATCTAAATCCAACCATGTCCTTAATAAAAATCTAATTTTTAACTATTATTTGTCACATCTATAGCTCAATCTTCCTCCAGAAAACCCAGATTATCCTCATGTGATATTAACCTTCTAGGGTTGCATGGACAGGCACAATGAAGTAAGGGGAAGATACTGAAGATAGCAACTGGATTCTTAGCAGTTCAAACAGACCCCACACCATTAGATAAACCAGAAGCAAGTTATCAAAATAAATGTCAAGCATTTTACTTGCCAGCCAGTCATACATAGCAATTTAGCAACTTGTATTGTAATTTGTCACTGATGAACGTCTTACAACTTGAAAGCTAGTCTTTTGAAAGATTCAATAAAAATATGCAGATTTATTTTCTCTCATTCTCGGATAACATCATCTTGATTTATGGAATTGTTTTTATATTACAAGAAGTTAAATACAACCAATCCTCAACCTTGACTGTTTAGCAGAAACCTCTGCTTCAAAAACCAATCCCAAGGAGTGCACCCACACTTCAGAAACATACAACACTAGTTATAGGGTATTAAGAAATATCTGGAGTTAAACATTTTTAAACAGTTCCTATGCAATTTATTTTGCTCTTATGATTTACAGTGCCTTGATTAAACAAAACAACACACTGGTAGCTAAACTCATACCCAAAATACAAACAAAATATAGAAGGAGACCCTATTTAGTCTAGTAGACTAAATCAACCCCAGTGCTTGTACCACTGTTTTTCATCTTAATAACTCCAATTATTATTTACAGGCAATGTCTTTTTGTAAATAATAATTCTGATTTACGTGTAGATGACACACAGTTAAACTTGCAATCTAATTCTGTCCATGTAATATTGAAGCAGCCTGCTGAACCTTCAAGAGGTTTAATATAGTCAGAATCCAACTGGGAGCACAGAACTTTTGAGAATTTAACCCAATAAAAGTTACAGACCATTTTGTTACAGCGAGGTACACTAACTGAAACTAAGGATTTAGTATGCTTATTGCAAATTTCTCTAACAAGCAGTGTTTCTTTGTAGATATGCTATTGCTGTGGATAAGGATATCCAGGCTGTTGTGGGTAAGGATATCCAGGCTGCTGAGGTCCCGGGTATGGGCCTTGTCCGGGATTTTGGTACATAGGTGAAGGTGTGTATGGCGGATTGAACTGGCCATACATATAAGGATTGTAGCCCATTGGCAAAGGCATCTGGCAGTATCTGTGAAAACAAAAGACTGTAAGTGGCAGAATGTAGGAGTTAAAACTTTGCAAGACACAAGCCTCTCAAGCTGGCTCTATACCTGAACAATTTCCCCCTCCCCCCACACATACACCACCCCATTACATTTTCTCTTAAAAAGAGACGGTTTCCAGAGCTTTGGTATGGTCATAATACTCTGGGTGAGATCCAATTTTGACAGCTTCGTAGCGCAATAACTGTTCCACTAGCAGGAGCCCCATCCTTTAATTTGGTGCTACTATTACTGGATAATTAAGGGATCTCTTAAGTTAAGCTCAGACTTGGCAAGCTTACCCTGGATATCCTGGATATGTTGGATAAGGTGGCCCCTGAGCCTGTGAAGGTACTGTGCTAGCTGCAGAGGCAGCTGGAGAAGTTGCTGTCCCAGCGGCCGCTTGTACAGGAGTAGCGAGTGAATTTGCTGTAGAAATCACTGGTGGGGGAGGGCGTGCTGGTGGCTGTGGTTTACTAGACTAAATAAGAAAATGGAATTAGATGTACTCTGCACAGATATCACATGTGGTATTTATTATCTGTGTTTTACATTTATGGCACTCAATATAGGTTCTGAAAACCTATAGGAAAACAGGAGCCTAAAAACAGGGCTTCAAGTCTAAGCTTTGAACAACTTGGGGCCAGGTTACCTTCCCCAATATTTTCAACCCAAGGACCACATTCTCTGCTGGACAACCTTCTGGCAGCTACATGTCAGTAGTGGATGGGGAGAGAGGCAAAGGTGGGTGGAGCAATTAATGTAAAATCCCCCTTTGTACAACACACTAGTTTCAACATACACTCATATAGCCCTCTGTTTCCTCCCTCAAGACAAGAGGCATCAGAGTTGAAGGGCAATTTCCAGTCAGGTAAAAATACTAGGGATATGAAGCAGGGCCAGTGAGGGGAGTGGTATAGTAGCCTTGAGAGAGTTTCAAGGGTCAGACAGAGAAGTCTGGAGGCTGAGTTTCCCCCACCCCTGCCCTATATAAACCCAACAGATCCCCTAGATCTGCTGATGGTGCCACAATCTGTGGAATGCTGTCTGGCAGCAACACAGAAGCACACCTTTTTTCAATGGCAGCACTTATGCTCTGGAATGCCCTTCATTCTGAAATTCAGGAGTCACCAACTGTTGGGTCTTTCTGACATTTATTAAACACAAATTTGCTTGCTTGGGTTTTGCCAACTAGTATCATGGATCCTACTGCCCTTGTTGATATCCTACTGTTTTATGGATATCTGGGACACTGCTTTTATTGAAATTGTTTATGGATTTTTATTTGTCTAGGTAAACCACTTTGAAATTTATTTATAATGGTAAGAGGTATAAATATATATTTAAACAAACATACAGAAACAGTGTCCACCTGCAACACAACAGGTGGTCTCTCATTTAAGAAACAGCTATGCAGTACTAACTTATTGGAACATTTTAAACTGGACTACATTACCACATATTAGCTTAAATCAGTTACTTTATTTACCACAACGGTTCTGGGAGCTGGAGTTGGCGCGGATGATGCAGGAGGCTTGTTTCCTGCAGCAGGTCCCGTTTGGTATGCCGGCACAGAAGGAAAAGAAGGAGCACTGGGCTCTCTAGCAATACTTTGCTGCAGATCTCTTAAAAGGAAAATGTCTTTCGTAAGATTTGATGGATTGCTGCAATATCTTATTGCCTAATGTAGAATAAATGTTTTGATACGTATATTTGTATACCTGGAGCATCATTTCCTGCCTTGAACCCCTCTGACTAGAAATCTGTAATAAAGCTGGTCAAGTTACTTCTGTAATTTGATTAATCATCATCTAGTCAAAGCTTTGGAGAATTAAGAGAGCAGGTCTAATTAAAGAGAACCTTTTTTAATCAAAAAGTATTTAAGAGAACCAAAGTGATGTTTACACTGCAAAACAATGTTAAAATTATGTTCCACACTTACAATGCTATGGCTTGTCTAAAGTGCCCCCCCCTTCTTCGCCAGCATCACAGACATTCCACAGGGTTCCATGACCCTAAAGAATGGCTAGGAGAGGTGTACAAGACATTGCAAAGGGACCGCAGGGATAAGGAAATTCAACAGTGCAAGTAAACCTGCATACAGAGTTTTCTGGATACACACACACATTTGTTGGATAAACTGAAAGTATGTAGACGAAATATTTACAAAACTGCACAATATCAGACTACCAGATACAGGAACATTTATAAGCCTCAAAACAGAGTAGAAGAATGCAGCAGGTTGCTGAAAAATACTAGGAACCTCGATATTCCCAATATTCAACTTTTTCTTCAAAACTGTGGCTTTGGCTACACTGAAAAAGCCCTCCAATAGCTCGACTGGTGACCCTGAAGTTGCAGCACTTCTCAGCCACTTTACATATTAGTTTCAGAGAAAAAAACAATGTGGAAAAAATATTCTGTCCCACAACTGAGAAACAAAAACTTGCATATTTTTGTACTAACTTAAAATTGGCCAAACTGAGTATCATTCAGTTTCCTATGTACATCTTATCCTTTTGGTTCAAAAGGGAAACAAGTGTCTAAGCTACCTTGGAGAACATTCTGCAGTTCTATACACAGTGCACAAATATTTAGCATTTACTAATTAGCCAACATCTTGATACACAAAGAAGTTACTGCAGCAGGACTCAAGCATTTCCTGCAATTTTCCAACAGAATACTGGCAAGCATTTACACTAAATGCATTTTGATCTCAAGCACCTTTGACTGGACGAACTCCTCCCTCAAAGGCAGTTAGGGAAGCCATTAAGATGAAATGTTTTTACTATTTGAAGGCACAGCAAACTTACTTCAGAAGTTCATCTCGCTCTGTTTTGCGTGCAAACACAATGTCACTGCATTTATTTTGGAACTTCACAAGGATTTCAGTCAATTCATTGTAAAACTAGGAAGAAAACAGTGACTATTCACCACTAAGAAGCATTTTACACACAAAGTACTGAATAATGACATAAGTAATATTTCCAAGGACTGAGAAAACTGATGAGGAAACATTTTACTTGCCTGTACTTTGCAATGTCATCACTGGGAAATGCAAACAGCCACCCATGGAACTGAATACCAAGGAAGTCTGTGCAAATACACTCTGCAAGTACTTGATGTTTATATCTTAAATTAACAAAATGGCAGTCTGAAGACTGTATGTGTTAGCTGAATTTTTTTCTGGATTCCTGTCTATCTTGCAACATGACTTGCCTACTTTGGGCTGCAACAGCTCCAGTTCCAGAACAAACAGTGGCAATGTGGGCCCACAGAGCTAATTTAGAAGAGGCTTAAGTTTATTTCTAACAATGGTGGTCAGAACAAGGTATCTTGAAAATACTGAAAACAGTTCTTATCAAGTTTCCAGTCAAATAATGATGCAGTTTTAGTAGTTACTGTGGTATCAAGTTTGTCTTTTGTTCACTTTGTACATTCTGGTCCAGAGAGCCCTAAATAAGATGCAAGGGGCTCAGATCAAACAAAATGTCTGTGCAGGTTTAGACATCTCACTATCCATTCAGTACTAATGACTGGACACACAAAGAACCTTGTGTATAAAGGGAATGTATACTGTGTGTACAGGAACCAAGCTGAGGTATCACTGCAACAAATCCTGTTCATCCCACCTGTATCTCCTTCTTTCTGTAGGCCCCTTGGGGGATTCCCCCTCATTGCTATACATATACATGGGAGATACCGTAGCTCAGTGGTAAAGTACATCCTTTGCATGTAGGTCTCCAGTTCAATCACTGGCATCTGCAGTTAGAAGTAGCAGGTGAGAGCCCTCTGCCCATGATGATTTAAGAGCCACTAAAGAATTTTGCTTTAATAGTTTCATATGATCCAAAGTGATGACATTTTCTGAATTTCCCATGCTCTGTTTCCATTTCATTTATAATTTCTCTTTTGTTTTTATTATTTATTGCAATTATAGGTAATAAAACCTGCTACAAAATTTGCGGCATTTCAATCACATTCTACCAAAGTAAAATGTACATGAAATGTCAACCCGTATGGTATTTTCAACATCTGTAATCCAAGATCTGCATTCTCTCTCTGCTGAACTTCCGGTGCACATTGAAGACTTTATTTCAGCATGCATTTTAATTGAATTTCGATTTTATAGTTTTAACCAATTTTTATTTCAGTTTTACTGTATTCCTTGTACGCCACTTAGACAACGATACTTAAGTGGTATATGAACTGTCTAAATAAAAATAAAGTGTACACATTATTGCAGTCCTTTCTGTGGCACTAATTAAAACTCACTCCGATGAAACAAACTAGCAAGAAGAATAAAACCTGGAACACTGCTACTAGTCTTGCTAGTCTTTACACATTATATGATATTACTATACCTTTGTGCCTTCTCTGAGGTTGGCTACAAGTTCCACAAAATTGTCATTAGCAACAGCTAAGTTCTTTAGAACTTCTTCTCTTAAATTGGATTCATTATTTGATTGCTTCATCTTGGAAAATTCCTGATGTGAATTCTATCATGAAAAAAAGAAATTTAAGAGTGTTTCACCAAGTTCACACTATGCCATAGAATTAAATTACTTGGTCCTTCAGGCTGGAGCACAAAAATCTCTACTCGGATAACTACATTTATATACTAGATGTAAATATTTATGGCAGCAACTTTGAACTAACACAAGAATTTTGAAACCAATGGCTATTGCCACCCTGCCCCATTGTGCCAAACTGGCCTTCAAAATGTATTACAAAGAATATCAAATACCTGAATGCTATTGAGTAGCTCCTCCTGTTTTTTCAGGCTCTCCTGTACTTTATGGGTGAGACTACCATAAAGGCGATCCAATTCAGTGACAGAAACGGCTTCTTCATTTAGTGCACCATCTTGTGCAAGGGCTGTGAGGAATTTAGTTGTCATGTCAAAGTTTACTGACTTGAGATCGTTCTCCATTTGCTCTCTCTGCTTTTTCACTTCTTCCAGACTAGCTAGCAAGGATTTTAGGACATTAACCACCTAGAAAATAAAATCTAATGAATCATTGGTATTTTGAAGCACTTGCTCAAATCTTATTTTTCCATCATGCACCATAAAACAGAAGAGGCAGAACTAGAGGTTGTTTTTGTAATTCTTATTTCCTTCCACTACTGCATCATCAAGATTGTACAAGAAAAAATATTCATATCTTAACAATTATGATCCTTACACTGGCCAACTCAGCGACTAGTTGGTTGCATCACAGAACACAGACTTGACAAATCTGAGACCAAACTACATGAGACATGGAAGATTTGATCCTGAAGGTTCCACAGTACAGGACCAACAACACTAAATGGCTGACTTCTAGTTGAGGCCAGTCAGGCCTCTGTAACATGGGGGACAACTAACAGCACTCCTCTGACCCTTAAGGTACCCTGGACCCGTGATGTCCAGGGCTTTGTAATCAACACAAGAACCATGAACCTGGTCCAGCAGCATACTGGCCGCCAGTGCAGATGTTTTAGCAGAAGGATCACATGCTGTTTGCCATTTGCCCACATTAGCAATCTAACTGCTACATTCTGTATGAGCTGGAGCTTTCGAATCAGACCCAAGGATAGCCCCAGATAGCGTACACAGCAGTAATCCAGTCTCAAGGTTTTCCAATAGCAATAAATGTTGCTTTAATGTCTAAAGACCCGTCATTTTATGGTTGGGGCCAATCACACACCTCTTTACCATATAATCATTGCCCATTTAGGATTAGAAGCAAGGTTTACGTATATGTATCTAAGCAATTGACCCCACATAGTCTATAGCGAGTCTTTAGCCATTACAATAGCATTGTGGGCTGAACCCATGAAAGCAACATTTTCACAGCGCTGTTATAAAATCCAATGAAAGTTTTACAATCCTTTGTTCTTGGTTTTAGCTAGTCCCTCAAACAACTGTTAGGCATGAGAATATTGCTCATGAACTAGATTGTTAAGAAGTCTGTGTACGTTATTGTCCAATGTAGTAGTTATATGAAATTTCTCATTCTCTTACCTCACTCCCCTGCATAGTTTTTGCTGGATTTGCCGAAGGAATTGCTGCATTCAGTTCCGGTTCCGGTTTACATAACAGTGAAATAGTATCACGATGAGACTGATAACGTTCTTTAACCTGTTTGTCAGCTTGCACAGCTTTATCAAGGATATTTCTGTAATTGGCTCCCTCTTAAAAATAAGAAGGAGACATTTGATGTTCAAAGATATCATATTTAATCCAATGCACAGAATATTATACAATTACCAGATTTGAGTTCAGTTTAATCTAGTAAATTGGCGCTTGTGTGAATCTAGCAATTTCAGCGATGGGGTCAGGATTTAACATAGCTCACTCCTGCCCCATTGTTGGGAAGCAGTAATTGGAACCACAAAGAAAAAGATACTTAAGATTCCATCTCTTCCAAACTTAATCTAGGAAATAACCCTCAAATGTTTCTACCTGCTAGAATGCCTTTACCTGTGTTTTACATGTGAGGTAACCAACTCAGAGGGAAGCTCAAAAGGGATCATCTGTTGTTCAGAGCCCAATATATGACTGCTCCTACATTGCTTCCTCTGATATCTTTCCTGATCAGAATGCACCCAATACTACACTAATC